>NW_020290760.1:0-338334 GCF_003184695.1 Aspergillus brunneoviolaceus CBS 621.78 | reverse complement strand
TTGATCAAAGTGTCCGATCGCTGGTATATCCCACGTCTGCACCAAGCAAGAAGGAGAATTGGCTTAACCTCATAGATGGGGTCATTGGAAATATATGTAGGCGCATCAACCTTCATCCATCCTGCGAGCCCCACAGTCTTCCTTCCAGCT
This sequence comes from Aspergillus brunneoviolaceus CBS 621.78, assembly GCF_003184695.1. Classification (NCBI taxonomy): domain Eukaryota; kingdom Fungi; phylum Ascomycota; class Eurotiomycetes; order Eurotiales; family Aspergillaceae; genus Aspergillus; species Aspergillus brunneoviolaceus. The sequence continues at coordinate 338,184 of NW_020290760.1, read as the reverse complement.
GGTGTGTCCCTACTGGCAGCCATGGGGGTTTCCATGTGGATGGCAATGGTACGAGTTACAGGTTGTATCTCAGAGAGTATGACGGACAAATCCAGGCAATGATTACTAGATAGCGTGCAGATCGCTTCCAAGGTAGCCCCGAGCCCCGGCTTGATGATATTAGCTGTGCTTACTGACACCTGGTGCTTTTCTTATGCTACCTCCGAAACCGAATCTCCAATCGCAAGAACACCAAAAGGATCTCTAAGTAGGGAACCACAAAGAGGTATAGAGCCATAAGCTTGCCTGGGGGACGAGCCGGATACACGGTTTCGGGTCCCGTGATGACGGTCTCCAGATCGCCCGTCTATACGGATAAGTTACCGGGGCGTTTTCAAATTAATTTGATTGCTTGGTTTTAAAATGGATCAAGACCAGATGAGGACTGTATTGAACCGTGCGAAGGTACATTAGCCTGCGAGATGTGGAGGATGTTAAGTCGATCTTTGCCGTCGGAAAGTCGGAGTTTTCTGGATGACATTATGCGCGGCCTGGACTAAACCACCTCGTGCGTGTCAGATCAATTGATGCATTGCCTCTGTGATTAGACGCGCAAGAGATACTATGCTGCAACAGCACTGTGCCAACCGCGAGCAAAAATGGATCAAAATTTGGTCAAGGCAATTGGAAACGAAAGCAACCAGAGGCTTGCATTATAAGTAAGATTCGTATCATCTATATTCTACCCAGCTGCTAGATTGAGCTGCTTCTTATTTACAATATAGCCTTGAAAATGTACAGTGCCGAGTTCTGGTCTCTGTTATAAAGCTCAAGTCTCGTAATCTTGTTTTCTTTACACTCAGCTGGTACGTCGAGGCCCGGCACCAATCTCTACCTGCAAGAGAATAGAGTTTCCCATCTTTATTTTATTTTGTTTCTTTTTTTTTACTGTAACAGGGCCCAGGCATGTTACTATGTTATAAATTGGAGTCCCTTGACAAGTTGACATACTGCGATGTGTAATGGCCGAGGGAGTTATACCATGAGATCAAGATATAGTATACAACGTATTCTTTTTACACAAGATTGCATGTTTTAAAGAGGCCCCTTTAGGCTCTTCGGCCTACAATCAATTGTAAGTTTCAAAGCCTTTTATAGAATCAGAGTCAAACTACGCAGTGAAAAACATTCCTGAATAAGTTATTGTCAAGTTTCGCTCGCTAGGAAATATTTCAGAGAAAGAAAAAAACATACAACAGAAGGGATTCGCTGGTGGTCACCCACCCAACTACTAACCTCCCGGCGTGTGGCTTAAGTACGGCTGAGCGGACGGGAAGCCCTGTTTTCCACACCCTGTGGTCGTATGTGCTTATCACATCTGAGCCAATGCTTATGGATCCACAACCAAGATTCTACGCGGGCTCATGTCATGGCCATACTAAGAAGAAGATGAAGTTCTGTCTCTTTCCAAGTGGGCCGGCCGATCTTTCCTGCCGACCGGAATCCGTTCACAATCCGCAGTGGTATGCTGCCTTTGCGCGTACAAATGGACAAAACATATAAACATCCCAGCTCATGCTGCTGGACGTGCATGCCGTAGTGTGAGTTCCGTCCTACCTAGCCTGGCAACCCCCTCACGAGCCTCGCAGCCGCCTCGTGGATTTCAATAGCATGGCGCCTGGATAGGGGTGGGGCTGTTTCCGCCGGTCAGTCGGTACCGCAGCCAGAAGGCGTGGGTAATGTTGAGCAGGGAGGCGTTTGCCTCGGAGTCTTCGGGCCGCCCGTCATCCAGAGAAGGGAGCAGGAGAGGAAAGATAGAACCACCAGACTGTAGATTTCGGTGCTCAAATGCTTTGTGGGTAGTGAGGAAGACCAAGTCCCACCGACGGTCTCGCGCTTGATTGCCTCCTTGTTGGGAATGGTGGTGGTGGTGGTGGTGGTGAAGGGGCCGCGATACGTCGAGGCGGGTGCAGGCCTGATTGTCACGCATTGACCATCGCTTAAATTGCCGAACTCAAGGCTCAAGGACTGTGCGGAGCCAATTTCTGCGACGGCATGAAAGCATCTCTCGAGCACCAGGGTCATGAAAACCTGCCAATAGGTCCACCTCGACTCGGGCGCAGCGAGTCGGGGATGTAGTAGATGCTGTACCAAATAGCTTCCAGTACTGCTTGGAAGCCAGCGATAACACGCCAGATGGTGGATCCAGGCTTGCGGGTCCGCCAGCCGCTGGGGATTGCATCGTTGGCTGAAAGTTCCTTTGCCATGTTTATCACGATTCGTGAAGTTGGTTTCAAGAAATTTTGACGAAATGTTTGATCTAAATGGGGAATGAATGTGGGTCGAAGCATCATCGATGGATGTATCACAAATCCATGAATGAACAGATAGCCTCGCACTAGTCTATGCCTAGTCCGCTGTGTGATTAGACTTTTGTTTTTGGGGCAGCTGTTGTTGCAGACATACTACTTACAGTTCTTGTACGTGTTCTGCTTAATGATTATAAAGCCAGACAGAAGCAGAGCTGAGAACAAATAGACAAAATAAAATACAAACCTTCTGACGGGCAAGAAGTTTCGTACATTCTATTACAGTTTCGGTCTTCTGAACTAATTCTATCTTTATTCAGTTGCTCTCCGATTTCTTTGGAAGGGCTTATGGCTCGAGACGGACAAAGAGAGTACTTACTGATATTTTTATAGCGTGTTTTTATATTCAATATATATAGACTCGATGTATACGTGTTCCGTAGGTTGTCCAGAAGCACTTTTATAAGGCTGAATTCGTGTTGCAGTAGACTGGACGTCTTCCACTAAAGCAAAAGCCTAAGCCAGTGTGATGCGAGTAGGAATCTGCTACCAACTCATACTGGCCTTTACCACAGACGTACACCTCAAGCTCCACGTAGGCAGCCACGGCAAGCCAAGAGTTCCGCGATGTCCGTACCACCCCAGGTTTCTCCATATGTTCTCACCTGTCTTCCTCTTGCTTCTCCCTATCTTGCTTTCCTGCAGCACTTGAGCATGGATGCAAAGGAGAAACAAAGAAGGTTGAATTTAACACTGGCACAGTCTTACCATAGTTGTTCCGCAGGATACACTTCGGCTCTCGACTACCCGGCCTAGATGCCTACAGATGCTTCTTATGTCTGGCCCCGGTAGATCGGCAGATCCACCCGCACAATTGCACTTATCTTATAAAGTTTCTTGTCCTATTGTATATCTATTAGAATAAATAAAACAGGCGGCACCCCTTCGACTAGTAAGAAGCGGATAACACCCCCCGCTACTATATTCCAGAGCTGCTTAGTTGTCCTCTAACCGCCACTCCTATTACTACCTAAAAAAAGATTCTTCCAGCGCTGTATCTTGCTCTGAAAGATTTCCGCGCCATCTCTATTTTCACTAGAACACGGTAGTATACACCGACGGGCCGGATCTTATATTTTTCGTAATAAATACGCCGGGACTGGCCACCGGGTATCTTATTCTAATAGAGTTTGTCTGTAATAGATATATCTACGTTTCGATTCTTCGTCGGCCCGAGAATTTAGGTTACACCATGGCCTTCGAGCAAGTTTTAGGGACGGACTTTGATAAGATTGCCGAATCGGGCATCAGGGGCCCGCCGCAGTATAACAAACCGTACGTTTCTTCTTGCTAAGATTTTTTAATTGGCCTGTTGTCTTCTAATAGGGTATTCCCTGCTAATAAGGTTGATATAGCTTGGGCATAGACCTCCCCATCCTCGCGCTCTTAGAGTCAACCCCGGCTGAACAACAAGTTTTTCTATTCAGTCTACGGCTTTCGGCACCTCTGGGTGCGCATTATGGAGTACGGTGTACCCGGATATCTGGACCTGGAGGCCCAGGGGCGGAAGGTAGAGTTCGAGCTGGATGATCTGCTAGTCCTTGATTCTTGATGATTTTATATTATTAGAGCTTGATAAAGTCCGCTCCTGTCTAGTAACTTCTGGGAATTAGTCGGACCACGCTAACCCTATATCGGAGAGGCTCGATTTGGTAGAGTTAGTCTCGGGGATATCTATTTCCTATGTTATTCTTTCTCCCAGGTCGACTTGTCTACTCCACAGTTTATGTAAACCAGCACGGGACGCGGCGTGCTAAATTTACTCCCACTGGGGACAGGCTGCGCCGCCCCGCTAGCCGAACAACCCTATGGGAGATACCAATTTAGCTATTGTGAAGACCTTTCTTTGATATGGCAAATTTTATTATATATTCTTTTCGTTTTTCCATCTTTACATTTCTCATATCATTTAATATCAAGGACGCAATTGATCTGCTACACGCATGACTCTCTGCTTCGCCGAAGTCGCTGACGATGAGTCGCATAGAACCGAGGCTGCGTATCTTGTTCGTTGAACTGCAAGCGATGGTCCCGATAAATGTGGCGGCAGAAAGCAACCAGCGCATCCTGATACTCGGGACTCCTATAATTCCACGTCAGCTGGCCGTTGTACTCAAACGCATGGGCCCGGTGGTTGTCGACCAGTTCGATGAGCATCTGCGAGCGGAGCCGGAAGACAAGAATCGCACCTAGGGAATTGTCGGGATCCATCGCGTCGTTGTTCTCCCGCTGGCGCTGCCAGTGGGCCTCCACGAGGTAGGTTACAAAGTCCCAATCGGGCCAGCCATCCATGGGAAGCAGAACCAAGGTGATTCGGTCGGTGCGAGTCCCGCGGATGCTCAGCGGCGAGAAGGTTGGGGGGTTCACCTCCTCTTCTTCTGAGGAGGGATATGTCTGTTCGTGGTCTGAATCGTACGTCTCGTCATACTTATACTCTGAGTAAGGTGGCGTGTCGTTCTCTGCGAGGAATCTGTTGTTGGACCGTCCTGAGGCGTATGTCTCGTCGTGCTCCGCGAGGTATGGCTCGTGGTAGTCTGCGACGTAGGTTCCGTCATGCTCTGTGATGAAGGCATCATCATACGCATATGAGTACTCTGGGTTGCAGGTGGTTTCGTGCTCTGTGAGTGATCTCTCGTCATGCTCTGCAAGGTATCTCCCGTCACACTCATACTCTGAGTTGAGTGCCTCGCCATGCTCTACATCGCATGTTTTGTCATACTCATACTCCATATATTCCAACTCTACATTGGGTGTCTCGTAGCACTCTGAAATGTATCTGTCGTTGTGCTCCGCGCCGCATGTCTCCTTAGACTCCAAACTGCGCGTCTCGTCAAGATCCGAAAGATAATCAGCGTAAAAGGTCATGATGCTCGACGCCTGGCTAGAAGTTAGGATGTAATAAAGTGGATCTAAGCTTTTTACTTCTTTCAGAGTGATCACTGACTTCTTCTGGCCGGATCGAGGTCAAAAGATTATCTTTAGGCATAGCAGGCTAATTGCTCGGTTTAAATAGCCAACCTTCTTGCACAGAGCCTGAATCTCCCGGTTGCCATCAGGAAAGCTCCGGATGTTGAATGAAATCATGCTATCAGTACAAATGCCCCTAATTATGTGAAGGTTTTAGACCGGAGAACTTCACCAATACAAAGAGTGACTTTAAATGGCTGGTCCTCGAAACCTTGTGTTCCTAAGAACCACAGTTTGACTCATCAAAAATATGCTCTGTGCTCGCTATAAGAAGCTACCGCAGTAGTGGGTCAACGACGTGGTTATAGCCTTGACAGAAACTCCCGCAGGGGTGGACATGGCTTTAGCGGTTGTGAAGAGAGCTCCGGCGTTAAGAATATGAGCAATGTGCTTCATCTGAGTTTTAGCCTTCTCGATTGTAATCTTGCTTCGAGGCTCGTCCAGCACTAGATCTGTGGGCTAAGCTGGGCAAAGCCTATTTGTCCCTACACTTCCAATTTTGTGTTTAGCCCGGGGCAATTTCTTGAGAGGCCCTTCGGAGTTGCAATGGCTGCATGGGCGGCGACGGGTAATGGATTTGTGGCATTTCTGGTCTGGACGCAATTGTTAGTTGATCTCTTCGACATCCATTGCAACCAGTAGATGAACCTAAATACGATGAAGAACTAGTCTCTGTCATCATGATTGTTACTCAGCAGGTCAGGGTGGGTGTAATGCAGAAGACAGCCAGAACAACACGGTCCAGCGACGCAACTGCTTGAACAAGTTCCCCGTTCGGCTCCGTTCGGCTGCTGGATTTCGATATCTATTGTGAGACATTTCACGTAAAGCGCTCATGGCGCACGTCTGTCAAACGGGGTCGATAGCGTCAGACATTCACGGAGCGATGTTAGGATTGCTGGCGCCCTCGATGAATTGTAATCGAGCTAGACCAGCACATGTCAATCACAACAGAAGTCTCAGATTATTAGACAAGTTTGCGAATTATCACGACTTCAAAAGAGTCCATCTCGACGGGACATCTCCAGTTAAGCGGGAGAGATCGAGAAACAACAAAGCAAAGTACATTGATCGCTTTCCGATGGCAATGCACTCTAGTCGACGTGCTTCTTCTGGTGCTTCTTTCCATCGTGCTCCTTCTTTTCCGTACTCTTTCTCGTCTCCTGCTCCTTTTCTTGCTCCGGGGTCTGCTTCTCGTCCTTTTTAGTTGTCTTCTCCTGACGCTCCTTCTTCTTTCCCCAATATCTACGTCGTTTCGTCCGCTTACGTCCTCGAGCTTGACCCCCCTTGAAGCCATGAGTGTATTAGCAAAGCTTACTCTAATGACGAATGATGGACGAAAAACTTACCAGCTCCATCAGATCCTCGGTGAACAGGATGCCCGGACAGTCCTTCTCGTTGTGACCCAGGCCGTTGCAGATCAGGCATTTATTTCACATTTCCTTTGTGGGACGATCGCCCTGGACTTATTGCCGTCAGTACTTATAAGCTGGTGATGTCGCCAGTGGGTTTCGGGTGGTGGTAAAAGAACTGGCTGGCTTACCATGGTGTTGACAATGGAAGTGGTTGTGGTTTGATTGTGTTTGCAGCAGTGATGGGGAAACATGTAATCAGGCTGAGAATGATGATGATAAGAACGATGGAGAAATCTCGAATAGGATACACAATGAAGATCCGAAGATGAAGGGGACTCTATGCTCAGGGAGAACGGAGAAGAAGTTGTTGTTAGGCCGCGGGACCGTGGGGATGGAAGGCCGAGCACTCATTATACACCCTAGGCTTGCTTCTCCCACTCACTTCGCTTTCACAGTGAATTCAGACCTCTTCCATCTTAAGTAGTCGCTGGCTCCCGTCTTTGGGATCAAAATGGTGCAGTAAGCCCTATCCTATCTAGTGCAGTAGTGCTTACAAAGCGTAGATCGATTGCGGGGGTATACCAGGGGGCGTGCGGTCCATGGTACATACAGAACTTATCAGCGCTTACTATGACACTTCTAGAGTTTGACGTACTTTAAAATGATCAGAGGATTTCAGCCACAGCCAAGAGAGATGTCATCTCATCTTCATCTCATCATCTTCTAACCGATTAAAACCGTGACGGAAAAAGCAGCTGTGTCGTACAGCAGGTTCCTGCCTTTCATTTCTCTTTCACTCTGATCTAGAGAACGTAGAACATCAACGTTCTATCTCCTAGTTTCAAAACCGCGGGTACTTCTCCGTTGGCTTCGAGTCGGGTCTGAATTCCTCAGGATTCTAGCGGCTCTTCCTGTGATTGTCAAGCCAAGATTTCGACCGTTCGAATCACACCCTGAGCTAGAATTTATCCTCTTCCGATCTATGTAATATATCTCAAATTTGATCCGTTATAGAGGATGAAGGAGCTGTCTTTATAGGCGAATCGAGCCACTTTGAAATTTTTTCGAGACCCCTTGCGCATTTTGCGCTTGAATAACCTCCCTCCGTCACTGTAAGTTGTCTTTATCTAATCTCCGGAAATAAGTATTTTAACTACTCGCGTTCTCAAGAACAGAAATAAATGGGGCATCGCTGGCGATTTCTACAAGTCTAGACTCATTCTTGAAATCCGAAGAGAGACGGTGAAGCTTGGAATTGTTTTCGGCGTATCAAACTGGGTGTTCCGCGCCAAGAAACAGGATGTTCGCACATACTACATCTAGAGGAAGAAACATCGATCTATGAGGAGAATGAATGCCGAGCCCAGGGGATAAATTTGATCCAATAATCCGGGGTATAGAGGTCCGGTACTGTAAGAGGGTTGCTGCTGCCAACAACATCGAGCAAATCGATCTGGTTTATCACCTTATCACGGAAAAGAAGACACAACTCGTAGGTCTTCGCTATCGTTACTAACTCGATGAACTCGTCTTATTGTGAGATTGTTGATGGTCAGACTAAGACACTCTCGGATTAAATCAGAAAAACAGAAGACTATAGCGCATGAATACGGCTGGTCTGACAGCGGTCAAACACTGCAAAGTACACAAAGCCATCCAGGGAACTTGTTTAATTGCTTACAAGAATTGCTCCCCCCTCCCCCCCTCTCTCTTTGGCCTCCAGTCACGTCTTTCAATCTTCCGAAACGCGCCATTAGACCACTCCATCATCAAGAAAATCCGACATGATCTGAATTTATCATGAATGCTCTTACGCGTTACCATGTACAGCATAATCTGAGGTTGATGATCTCAACGCTCGACCGCCGATCAACAAAACTCCACCTCTGATGCACAAGATAACCGGCTGACTCCAGTCGGTGACTTCATGGAGAACTAAGAAGATCCAAATTGCTATCCCCTTACAGTTGCGTCCAACAGGAATATTCAGGCATCGGCAACCGCCGATGAGATGCATCCCGTGATTGCAGAGTGCGACACAGTTACCTTCCAAGCCCTTTCTTCCGATCACGCAGAGTCTCGAATCGTCTCGCTCCTACTCCTCGTATACCACGCAAAGCTCTTGTTTACCTCTTGGGGCATAGCAGCCGGAATTGCTGCACAGCTAAATCCAGTCCTTGTCGAGATTGGCCTCCCCTGCATCGCTCCGATGTCTTCAGCAAGAGACCTGAAAATAACCAGAGCCGGCACAAGGATTGTTCGCAAGGGCCCGTTGCTCAATAATAATGCCAAGCTGACAACAGGTCGCTAATTTCGCTTCGACCGGAATGCTCATACACTCGGGTTGTTAAACCTGCGAGCCGTCGAGAAACCTCTTCGTCAGTTCACCCCGGCGCTTTCTTGCCTTTCTACCATCACCACCTTCGATGTCTGACGGTGTCCATCTGGCCGTTTTCTGAGTGATTCATTATATTCGCTTTCATCCGACCGCAGTTAATCACCCCGATGTTTCTGCGTAGGGCTCAGTTAGTGTCGAATTCTTTTGTGCTCCGCTGTGAGCTCATGCAGGGTAAAAGAGTAGAGTTGCAGGAGTGAGCCATGACAACCTCCCAGGATCCGACGGCAACTATGCAACAGAAATCAAATCCATGCATGCCAACTCAACAAAACCTACGCCTTCAGAACCGGCTCAGCCATGAATACACCTCAGGTCTCCGGGGACCCGCAATCTTCGCGCTCCGAATGCCTTCCCCCGTTGTTTGTGGGTGTGGATCATGATCCGATGGCGTGGTTTCGAGCGTTGTCATTTTTACAATGGTTATTGTCGGTGGTGAGTCATTGTTCGATCATGCAAGCTGAGGGCTAGACTAGCCAAGGATGAAACTTGCAAGGTCAAGCAGCATCGCGGGATTCTCGCCGACTCCCATTCTCTGACCTGAAGGTCGTGCTGGTGGTCGGTGCGTGCATATGATGCCTATCTCTTTACCGTCGTCAAATGCGCTGCACAAGACGTGTCTTGCGTACCAGACCGTGGACACCAGCAGCGCTTGCCGCTTCTGGCGAATGCGGCCGGAAGGGCGTTTCGCTTGGGATTCGGCGACGACAGGTTGATCGGAGGTGGTTGAGTTGAAACAAGTCTCGGTCTTTTCTGCCTTCCATTTCACAGTCTTGCATAGCCATCGACCGATTATTACTCTGGGGGAGATCAATGTACGGGCGAGCGTCAACCGGGTAAGTCCTTTGCCGATAAGGAGAGGCTCCGAATGCCGACTCTCTCTCCCCCCGTAAGGGAGCAGTTGTCGCAACTCCGCGAAATCTACAACATACTATCCACCAAAGTTCAACACAATTACAGCAGAGCACAATGTGTGTTTCAACAAAATATATTCAGATTGGATATCTCAATTCACAAAAGTATTGGCAACAGAATGACTTGTTTAGTAGTAGTCCTGGCGGGAGGCCTCCTCCAACTGACGCTCGGCCTGGCGCTTGGCCTTCTCACGGTCGACGAAGTCCAAGCCCTTGGTCTCAACCTCACGGTCGATGAAGGCACCGGCGAAGCCGGCAAGGAGCTCCTTGGCCATCTCGTGGCTCTCGGGCTTGCCTATGTCATCGAAGAATTATTAGTCTTCAGTGAAGCCGCGAAGCAGGAAGTTAAAGGAGGAAGGGTATGGGCGTACCGTTACGCTCCTGGTGCTCCTCGTAGGCCTTCATGGCCTCGAAGGAAGCGGCACCAGCGATGAGCTCGTGGCTGAACTTGGCCTTGTGCTCCTCAGAGCCGTCGAAGCCCTCGTAGCTGGTGAGCTCCTCGTGAGCCTGCTGCTGATCGCTGCCGAAGTCTATAATGAAGAGGAAGGAATCAGTGTCTTTGACGGTTGAGACGAAGCAGAGACTGTCAAGACAACTTACCGAACCAACCCATGATGATAGTCTGTGTGGAAAATGTGGTAGAGAGGTAGAGAATGTTGTTGATGGATGAAAAAGAGACAGGAGTTCGAAGGGGGGTGGGAGAGGGGTAGATATATGTTTTCTGACGGCGCTTCGGGTCGCCCCTCTCTCCTTCAGAGGGGAAGGAGGAAAGGGAGGGGGGGAGGGGGTCAACGATGAGGCGGTGATATCATGGAGGGGCGCAGATCGAGTTACCTCCAGTTTCAGCTGTAGCAGCTCAGCTGCTATTCTGGGCGCCACTGGAGACCGACGAAAGTGGCTGAACGGTCAGAGAGCCCGCCACGCCAGAAATCATTGGAAATTGGCAAAGCAAGCTAAGACAAGACAAGCTCCTTTTGTTCCTTGGCAGCTTTCATTGGGTCTTGGGGGCAATCCGTGGCTGAGGTCGGTGGGGCCCGAGCCCGCACTCGCATCAACAATACATGACTAAGCTGGTAGACCTCAATACGAGACAGTATCATGGGTCTGTGGGTATTCATCCATACCTAGCCAGTCACAGGCTCCGGCTCGGCCCCTCCATGCGCTGCCAGCTCCCTCAACAGTAACAACCCCCCTGAAATGATGCCATTGCAGCCACCGACCCATCTGCACCGCCACACTCTTGCTTCGGTGAGCTCATTCTCACAGAGACAATCATTTGTCCCTGCCGTCATCAGAGTCGAAGATCGACCATGCGCTCGCGATCATCGACATCGCTTTGTGGTCCTTATGCCAGATACGAGCAAATTCTCCGAATTGACTCGCGAGGAGGGGGATCGGCACACGCCAGATCACCCAATTTCCCGACGAGGGTTACGGAGTACCCCTCCCACAATGGGCCCAGCGAAGCGGTGTGGAAGGCATGGAAGACTCGATGCGAAGGGGTCGGTGGCTTGGCAGATTTCGGTCCAGAACTTAGACTCCTGAGTCCTGACACTCCATAACACGGCACAGCTTGGTCTTGCTGTCTACGGAGGGTACTGGACGCAGTGAAGGCTTCTTAGTTCTTCCCCCTCCCTCTGTGACAGAGATAGCGGTGTATCGACCTATCAGCCCATTCCCGACGATCACCCCTCAATCCTCGAGGCAGACGTCTCAACCGCGGCATCCAACCTCAACGTGGCCACTTTGAAGCGGTCAAGCCCCAAAAATGGATCCTCCCGATTTATCGACCGACTAACGCATCGACTATCGAGCTACAGAGGGTCCGACTGCCCCGCTGGGGCTGCCTGCCCCTCACTAGCCGTCGTCAGGGTGACCGGTCGGAAATCGCTCATCGGAGCGATGAGGGGTCGAGCTGTGCTGAACTTCTCGAGTAGCTTCGTCACTGTCGGGGTCAAAGCTACGCACGCTGCTACGGAGTACAGTACTGCGTGTCGTTAATCGGTAACAGCTTCGAAGCATCAGAAGCATTAACCTCGCATATCGCATGCGATCCACTGCAGTGGATCAGCGTAGCATGACACCTCGCAGTGATCGTCCCGTGTGCGTGCTGCATTCTTCGGGCGAGAGACGCGCGATGCACCTGCAGGGTTGCGTGCAACTGTTGCAAAGAACAAGCCCGCGTTATGTCGTTGTAATTTTCAGTTCTTTGGTCGCGACTCTACCATAAATCATTTGCGTGATGTTTGGATGAGTATTGCTCTGGCGAAAGTCCTACGGCGCGCACTTGGGAAGTCTCGAGGGTAACACTGCGGGTATTCTCTTTCCGATTGTGTACAGGATAGTATGGTGGTGGCCATGCGAGACTTCCCTCGGGATCATTAAATGAGTCGGGAAGAGCAGGATATGTCCTCTACTACTGAATTGCGTGCCACGCTGCTGGAACCTCCATAAGCTGTGGTCTTCGACCATTGTCGTGATCAGTTTCTGCCTTGTATTTGGATTGAGAGGCTCTGCCATTATCAATTACATTGAACACGGGATACTTATGTGTATGTCACCATTTGCTCCTAGGAATTGCCCGTGAGCTATCGCCAGTTGCGTGGTGACTAACCAGTGCTTAGTCCTGGTAAGATTGCCAGTTTGGAAAGGCAGCTGAGAGGGAAAGACACAGCTTCATCAGATCAAGGCGCTAGTGTGACTGTGACATTATCGTCTCTACTCCGGATGCCAGACTCTCGAGAATAAAAATATTCCGGAGTCCACCAACGACAAAGTACGTAGAGATGGTATATCAATCGACTCACCGCCCACCCTGGTAACTTTTGCTCCTGAGAGGTGTAGTAGGCCTAGCTAATTGTATTTTCCCGGTCGGCTCTTCCAGAAATACATATCCGAGCGCGTGCTGTGTCTACAATGAGAGAAAATGATGATGTGGTAGTAGCGCCCAGGCGTCAGCGGTACATTATAATCATATATTTTGCAAGGGCAACGAATAACACAACAAGTGGTCTGGGTGGCGCAATTGGTTAGCGCGTACGACTGTTAATCGTGAGGTTGAGAGTTCGATCCTCTCCCTGGACGCTTCTTTTTTATTTCTCTTTCTTTATCTGTTCCGGCGGACATCACTCATGATGTTCGAAGGCCTGTGGCGATATAACCAAGTCTTTTTCATTCCCCAATTAACATTTTCTTTTGAATGACATCGTTAACCCTAGTTCCTTCGGGGACATGCCGATCGAGCCCTGGTCCTGATCGGAAAGTTGTTGATGCCGCGGATGTGGTGCCCGGCCGCCCTAGACTTTTCGGGCGATACCTGCACATTAAGATTGACAGTCAAGATAGCATTCTTCACCAACCACTTCCTATCTTCGGAAACATTTTATCTAGCTCTAATTACAAATATTGATCAAGCGATATTGCCATGGAGGAGGGCCGAGAGCTCCTATCATCGGTACCCGGCCGCTGCGGGCTGCGAGTAATGCCGCCTTTACCACCTCATCGGCAAGCGCGATTGAAATCTAAGAAGGTTAGTGTCCCAGAGTAGACAGTTCATCTCTCGGCTTTCTCTTTTTTCTCCCTTGTGATGACACTCCTGAGAGATGGAAGATGCTTGGATTCTGACTACGTCAGGCTATCTGGGAGAAGTAGCTAAGGCCCCCGAGGTGGGTGGTGAGCGAGCAACCTCAGGGATCAAGGCCGCAGGCCGCCGTCACCCTGTATTCTCATTCACCGTTCCTCCTTTCCCTGAGAGGTGAGATCTAACCAGAAATGCGAGGTCGAACTCTGATAACGGGTCAAGAAAGAGGGTTGTCTGCACCTATGGATGACAGCCACAGTGCTTGGGCGGCACTGGACTGAAATTTATTCTTGGAATGCAACCCCCCCGCCAACGAATCTCTCGGAGGGGCTGCGGCGCATGGGGATCCCAGAGAATTCGAGATCAAGAGGCGGGCCGAAGGGCACATCTTGGCCAGTCGTGCGGGGAGACCACATTCAGATATATGGAACCTGCTGGATAGTCGGACAGATATGGCGATTGGGTGCGATTGTTCTCGCAAGCTTGCCAATCTTCAGATTTCATCATACGCATCCCCCGAAAGCGAAAGCGATGGCAGCCCCTCCGGCAGGACTGGACACCCCTCCGACGACCACTGTAGCCAGTCCCCTTCCGAATCAAGCTTCCAGCTGCTCAGATCTTGGTACCGGGTCTCAAATTCCGCGGAAAAGGACACCGTCTCGCCCAGGACGTTTCTCTTGTACACATCGCGGAGCTCGTACGGCCACTCGAAGCGGATCCGGGTGCCGAACGACGCGGCGCAGTTCTCGTCCGCGTATTCCATACCTTTCAGGATCCAGGTATCTCGGAACTGTGGCCTATCGGGAAATCAGGATTGACATCAGAAGTCGGTGTAGATCGCGCTGCTTACCACGGAAAGAAGTCGAGGAACGGCTGATGCGCAACACTAGTTTGCACAGGGCTGGAGGACTTTCAGTAAACCAGGCTTGATAGCACCCTCTTTAGCCAAGAGTCGCACTTACGTAGCGAGCATATACCCTGGGAGCGATGAAGCTTCGTGGACAATGCCTATCCTCTGCTTGAGGCGCGTAAGCCAGCGAATAGAAACCAGGGAGGCAATGGAAGCGAACCAACAGCATGGGTCTCATGATCCGCAGCAGCGCAATCCGCGTCACGGGATCAGTCCGGTAGAACAGGCCCTCGTCGATCGCCTGCAGCAGACTCCAGACCACATCGGCCTCGGTTCGCGTCGTGGCGACCTTCCAGCCGTCGAAGACGGCGCGAATGCAGAAATCGTCGTCGTTTGCTGATCCTAACCTCGGGTTCTCCGACAGGCCAGGGGAACAGTACTGCACCAGCGTCACGGCGCTGCCCAGCACCGCGAGATAGTTCCGCTCCCGGCCAGAGCAGATCAGATCTAAGCCGAAGAAGCCAGTGGCCGCGGGAAGGACGTTGCATGCGCCGGTGGGAAGGGGTTCCTCCTCAGCTAGAGGCTGAGGTGGGCAGGAAGGTGGCCCGGCTGGATTCGAAGTAGCTGGAGATGAAGTAAAAAGTGGATTCGCGGCGTCCTGGGCGAGACTGGCGATCTTGCGCAGGGTTTCCTGGAGGTGGTTGATCTTCTCTTGCTGCTGGGCGATCTGGTGGCCGAGGGTGTTTTGCCCTTCCCCGCTGGGGCTGGATAGATCTTGGAGGGTCTTTTCTAGGTAGGCGATATAGGCCTTGGTTCGAGCGCGATTGTGGCGCTGGGATTCGCGGTCTGCTGCTCGCTTTCGCTCCTTTGCGGCGGTGCTCATTGTGTGATGGTCTCTAGTGGGGTTTAGAGCGAAGAATAAATTGAGGGTCCCAAGGGGAGACCTGTGACGTTACTACCGGCTAGGTCTCTTTGGTGTTGAGAAGTGATCCAGCGATTTGCGACCACCCCGACGAGTTGTCACATATATCTGCAGTTCGAGCCTCTGGATCTGATATGGATCGATGCAGTAGCATCCGAAGAATATCGCAAAGGATATCCGGGATCCGGGGTGGCTAAGCTCTTGGCCGCGGTCGGTTGGTGTTGGTCTTTCGGGTGCCTTGGCCGGTGATTAGGGCTTTGGCGGACGGGGTGTGCCAGCCTGCGCCGGCGTGGACGACAACTGTGAGCGGAGGTGTGAGTTTTCTTCAAGGTTAAAAGTTACAGAGTATGTCAAAACTGGATGAGCTCACCGTCAAAGCCCTGCGCGATCTTCTCCAACAAATCTGTCTCATCGAAGCTTGAGAACATCACCGGCTTGACGCCCAGCCTCTGGACCATGCTGGCTTGGGCCTCGCTTCGCACCAGTGCGGCGATTTCCAGCTGTTTGCTCCATTGCTCTTGGGCTTTAGGGAGGAGGAGAGGATTGTCCCGCCACTGTGGCAGTTGAGATTCGGATACTTTCTTGATTGTCCGGCAAGGTATGACTTACATGTATCCAGAGACCCCGGTTATAAGCAATGAGCGAGACGTCATGGTGGTCTAGTGTAATTGAGTAATGAAGAACAAGCAAACAAATCCCGATGCAGAAGGACTCTGAGATTACGTAGGCGCCAGCGCCATCTTTTAAGTCGATAATAGATCGAATATGCAGCACATAGATGCTGACCCGGATGTGGCAAGAGATGAAAATGTGGGTCTGCGACGTCGAAACTGCGAGTCGCAAGTGGGGGCAGCGCCGCTCATCCGAACTTGGAACCCTACTTTCTGCCCGGAATTCCGGAACCACTATGGATGCAGTGCTTGAGAGGCGGGCAGCTGCACAATCCGAACCACAAGGGCATAATCAGTGCATAGTTCATAAAGCAACTTTATCGGCAATTACCGCAGCTGTGAGCCATACCTGAGATAAATCCAATATTCTAAAAATGACCCATAATGGTAATGAGGCTGAAGAAGGGCGCCATGGAACATGACGTATACTTCCGCTGACAGAGTTGTACAGTGCATTAGTTCATGCAGTCACTACTCTTGGGCTTGTGTATGCTCAATTTCCCAATATGGAGTAGGATGATCGATAGAAGGCATATACCAGAATAGGCCTATGCACTGAAAAACAGCCAATTCCATGAACTAGGCACCAGCCGACTTCAGATCCAGAGCATTCTGATGCAGATCATCGTAGGAATTGGCGGGTGCCGACAGGGTAGACCCATAAGCGAGAGCTCGACCTTAACACAGGCAGAAGATAAGCTGCACCAGTCCTCACCCACCAGCTCTCTCCAAAGAAACAACAGTCTCTCAAAACACTAAGCAAAGTTCTGAAAACATGGTCTCATCAACCAGATACCTCCTCACCCTCCCTCTCCTCCTGGGACCGGCGCTGTCGACCCAGGTCTGCCCACGCCTCCCAGGCATCCAAACCTTCCCAACCACCGCGCAAGCCGGCCCAGCCAACGGCCGCTTCACCTCGTGCGATAACGCCTTCGACAGCCCCAAAGTCCAAACCGTAAATGCCACCACCTACGACTGGTAGTACTTCGACGCGATCGGCAGCGACGGGGTCTCCTCGCTGGCCGTGGTCTTCTTTATCGAGGCGAACCGGTCCGGCTTCAGCGTGACGGAGAACTTCACCAACGTGGACTTCGTGCAGATCTCCGGCACCTTCGCCAACGGGACCACCTTCGCCGATTTCCTGTTCGCCGACGAAGCGGCCCTCGTGGCTACCATGGGCGACGGGTCGAGCGGACGCTGGCCCGGCACAGGGGCCTCCTGGGCCGGCAGCCCGGACCTGTCCGATTACCTCGTCACACTGGAGGCGAGCCACTTGGGCTTCGAGGGGACGTTCTCCATGCACTCAGTCAGTAGTCCCTAGCCCAGCCGTTCATCTATCACCCATTAGCTCTGGAGTCAAATGCTAATGTGCCCCGACGGTGAATACAGGTGGCGCCCCCGCACTACCCCTGCAGCCCTAAGCGCGCCAACCAGCCCCTAGAGGTTCTCCCGGGAGTAGGCTGGGCCAACGCCGTCCCCGACGCTGACGTGACGGTCAACATGACGGTGCAGGGCTCGCCGTTGAGCTTCATCGGAACCGGATATCACGATAAGGTGCGTCTCCCTTGCGCTCCCTGATTCCTCTCAAATATCGCCCCCAGACCTCCCTAATATATTGTGATCCTAGAACTGGGGTGTCACCCCCTTCACCACGGCAGTCGGAAGCTGGTACTGGGGCCACGCGCGCATGGGCCCGTACTCCCTGGTCTGGCTGGACGCGCTGGATCCGAACCAGACCGAGTACGCGAGCGGCTACGTGGCCTACCAGGGCCAGATCGTGCACGCCGCGTGCGGCGCGATAAAGGTGCGTCCGACGGGGGCGAACGTGAGGTTCCCGCCGCAGGGGGACGATGCGCTGCCCCAGGGGTTCCGGATCGAGGTCGATCTCGGGGAGGAGCGAGGTGGCGTGCTGGAGGCGGAGCTCGCGGCGAATCTGGCCACGTTGGCCAAGCCGGGGTACGGACGGTGGATTGGGACCGTGAATGGGTCGGTTGGTGGGGTGCAGTTTGAGGGGGTGTCGGGGTATGAGATGTTTAATTTCTTCTAGGGAGGTTTGGTGGATGCTTGGTGTGGAAAGGGTGTGGTTGAACTGCGTGGTTTAGGAAGCTGTGTGGTAGTTGGGGGGCGGGGGGTGGTGTTTGAGGGGTTGAGTGATAAGGTATGGATGAGATGGGAATGATAGAGAATAGTCTGTGGTAGTGTACATTATCCAGAAATTTAGGAAGAGACTGTAACTTGATTTAACACAACAAGACGATCGAGAAAACAAGACAAAAAGCCGCGACCTTTGTGGAGCAATTGGTATGAAATGGATGTAAATGTCTAGCACAGGCTTATTTAGGAACGTCTCCGCTCCCTGCCATGCGCATTCAAGAATAGACGAGAAGTCGGAAAAAGTGGGATCTCAAATGGCAGTGCATCCTGGCAGAGATCATGGCCCAGCATATAGAATCCCGCCAGCGCGGAGAGCATGCCAAACGCCCCCGCGATGGTGGTGAATGTGGTCCCGAGTGCAGAACGACCATCCGCCATCATGCAGTTCGCCGTGCAGTTGAAGATGTAGCTCAACTCTAAGGCACCATAGATGGTGATGTTGATGAGGTTTCTATTGGAAGCATTAGTAATGAGGTTGATCCTCCTACTTTGCTGTATACACAAGATAGAGAGGACCTGACTGACGTGGGCAAGGATGCGACGAAGAAAAAGAGATTTAGGATCGACCATACTGTTTGTTGCAATCAGTGAGAACATATTCCATCGCTTTGATACACTGGGCCTCTCCATACCTGAGACGCAAACATACCTGCCAGATACAGTCCGAACGCATTGTAATACTCGGTAGTCTTACCTCCATACGAGTCGACGATACCCAATGGTGGCATAAGTAACACTCCATATCCGCCATAATAGAATGCTTCAAGCCAAATCAGCAATCTCTAAGTCATAGTACGTGAGGCACTTACCGAAAGCTCCGAGAACTGTGTAGGCAAATGTGTTCCCCTTCATCATCTCCCACTGGGCGGAGATCAGGAGTCCGATGCCGGCCAGGAAGCAGAGATTGGCGATGAAGACGGTCTGGTTGGAAACGGAGCGAAAGCCCATCATAGAGAATGATAGGGTCATGAGGGTTGTTGCAAAGGCACCGAACCCTAACGGACCCTGCAGTTCAATGTTATAGCGAGGTCGTTGCACAGGCATGTTCAAAGGCTTACTGGGTTTGCTAGGTGTGATGAACGCGAACCAGCCACGATGTCCGGACTGAAAGGTTCCTTATCCCGTTCTTGGGGTTCACACATGTCTGATGTGGTCGATCGAAGGTGTGTGCGAAAGAATTCGAGGTGAAGGTGTCGCAGAATTTCATCTCGTGGAGCAACTTGAGGGGCTTAAGACCATCGTGATAAGCATCCCATCGTGGCGACGACTTAGACGCATTCCCCATCCCACAGCTAGAACTCTGAAAGGAAGTTATTTTCCGTGGAGACAAGGCTGTGGACTGGGCTCGGAGAGAGCGGAACACGATCCATGGATGGCACCAGCACTCCACTCCAAAATACTCCCCGCAAAGGAAGGCAGATGAGTAATGAAGGCAACCGTTGTTCCTTAGTCCCTTATTTCTACAGATTTTATGCGCGATATGATGCAGAGTTCCAGCGATGACCAATCTCTAGCCCCACTCCAAAAGACTTCCTAATTGGGAAAATCCGTTGCCAATATGACCATCCTGATAATAAACCCAACACAACCGCCATTCTCTGTGCATATAAATATCAGCAGACGGACGCAGAAGTTTACAGATATCCTCAACCCTATCAATCTTCAAACAAAACTATCTCTACATCAAGCTACCCAACTTCAGTCTGCAAAATGTGCCACCACCACGACGAAGTCAAAGCCAACGGCTGGACCAGCACCCCAGCCGACGCCGGCGCGATCTTCAAAGACCAATCCTTCCTCCAAAAGGCCGAACCCATCCCACTAGACACAATACAATTCCCCGCCGACGACCCCATCGTCGCAAAGACAATGGAGTACGCGCGCGCGGTCCTGCACCCGGAGACCTTCAACCACTCCATGCGAGTCTACTACTACGGTAAGCCCAGCCTCCACACTCCATAAACACCCCCCCTCCCCCCCCTCCCCCACAATCCAGTACATAAAGCTTACGCCCCCGCGACGACAGGAATGGTGATCACTCACCAGCAATTCCCCTCGCACGCCGCGACCCTGAACCCTGTAACCTGGGCCCTGACCTGCCTGCTGCACGACCTGGGCACCGCAACAGAGAACCTCACCACTACGCGCATGTCCTTCGACATCTACGGCGGCATCAAAGCTCTTACCGTCTTGCAGAACTTCGGCGCGACCGCCGACCAGGCCGAGGCCGCCGCGGAGGCCATCATCCGCCACGAGGACATGGGCGTCGACGGCACGATCACCTTCATCGGGCAGCTGATCCAGCTGGCGACGACCTATGATAACACGGGGTATCATCCCCATGTGTCCGGGTTTGAGGGGTTGGTGCATGCGGCCACACGGGCGCAGATCAACGAGGCGTATCCCCGGTTGAAGTGGTGCAGTTTCTTTGCCGGGGTGATTCGGAAGGAGGAGGCCGTCAAGCCGTGGTGTCATTCGACGCATTTGGTAGGGTTTGACCGTGAGATTGAGGCGAATGAGTTGATGGCAAGGTGGGAGTGAGGGGGGCTCCGTAGAGGTTTATGGGAGGTGTGGGGGTGCTAGAGTGGCTGGTGCTTTCGCTGAGGATGTTGGAAAAGATGTTAGGGAGATGAAAAAGTGTCATTAGATCTCACTTAGAGGAGTTGGAGAATGTCGAACTTTATTATGCGAAAAAATTTCAGGAAGGATAAGTTTAGATATAGTCTTGCTTAGGTCCAAGACGCCCTCTGTAGAGGGATACAGTACGGAGGAGGCTGAGTTACCACCGGCTTTGTTCAGCTTGGGAATCTTAACTACAGATCACCAGACTCTCACACGCCATTACTGTGTTATGCTAGTACCCGGTGTGTGGATTAGCCTATCCAAGTAAGTTCATTATTCGGCACTGCCCGTAGATATTTGACCACGCGAACATAACTCAGAGGGTACGACCAGAGTGTCAATGGATTCAATCACAGGATCTCACATCTTTTCTCGGGTAGCGCAAAGCGCATTCTTTCTATGCATTGATCTCTTTCAAGTCAGGTGTTGTGGATCATTAGTTCTCATTCGAGGTTGTAGTCACAAATCATGGCCATCATGAACGGGGCTCAAGGATCAGGCCTTATTTTACTGATAAGACGGATCAGAAGACAATGTATATTCTTGCAAGCATAGTGAGGCGAGTCAATTGCAACGTCGAACCGAACACGACACACCTTCAGTTCACACAGGAGCAGATACAGGTCAACATTGATCCATCGACTTCGTATTTTGCCGTCATCTACCGCAAGAAGTCGACGCAGGTGGCCTCTCTCAATAGTCGCAGGGTGGTTGTAAAGGTTTAATATAACTCTGCTATAGCTGGAGACATCGTGAAGATTACATTGATCACAAAATCGCGCGCAGCGATTGATTAGTCGAATTGGTCCAACTGACTCGTAAACCCGCCGACATCCGGGGGACACTCGGGCCTCGCGGCCGAAACCCTGGGTAACTAGTTGACGTTATTGTGGATTACTAATCACGTTCTTCGTGTCCAAGCATTATTTACCCATCATGTATTTGATGGATATCAGTCGACTCACCACTGCAATGCTATGCATATCACTTGTCTCTTCATTTGCCCCTGAGACACCATTCCCTCAACGCCCCAACACACAAAGGGATTATCTCCGGTTAAATTATCCCCAATATCGATCAGATTGCGGCTCCAGCCAATCGGCGCAGACCACGACTCCACCCGCGATCTCGATCTGTGTCAGTGCACCAATCACGGTCTCCGGGGAATAACCCGGCGGGAGAACCGGCGGGAGAACCGGCGGCGTGTTTTGGGGATGGCCGGTGGCAGTCAGCAGCCACCCTGACCAGCTTCTGGCCCGGCAGCTTCGACGATTCGATTTCTCCCTCGGCTCGACGCCTACTCAATCTATTCTCCCCGGCCTAGTCTCGCCTAGCGAATTTAGCTCTGCGTTCCGGCCAATCTCTCTGATTGTGTCTGGAGTAAGCAACCACCCCCATTGGACACCACGCAATCGAGCCAGGATCGCGCGGAAGACGGTTCCTGGGTGAGTTGCTATCGGCCCAAATGTGACTGGTCTGGTTTGCGTGGTCAGATGCAGGGGTGGCCTTGTTTTCGGAGATGTCATTTTATTTGCTGTGCGCTTCGGGAAGGCTGTCAATGCACTCACTGCATCTGGCCCCGTCAACTGTATGGTGGAGTGTAGATCTGTGATCTGTCATGTTGTATACTGGTCCCTGCGGTCTTCATCCAGGCTGCACGAGCCGTTGTTCGGAGTGAAGGTGTGGAATCAATCTTGCAGACTGACTCGTTCAATCCGTGTCAATTAATTCTGACGGCCGGCGTGGCGAATGCAAACAATCCCCGCGGAGAGTCCAATCGCACGCTAAGAGCGTTGGAGGCAAACCCATACTCCCCACCCCACCTCGCCGACCAGGGTTGATACCACTAATCGTTTGCTACGGCCTCAAGTGCTTACTCCCAACCCTGTCATGTAGTCTATCACATGGGCCCAATTGGCAAAAGGCCACGTTCCCCCCCTGAAGGGGGGCAGAGGCAGTGAAACCTTGTCCGGTGCACCAGACAAAAACATACATAACGGCGCACCTGCCCCTGCACCGCCGTTGGAAAAAAATCCACACTTCCAAACCTTAGCTCTCACAGATCTTCACAATGGGCGACGCAGAGGCACTTCCCGATTATGTTCTTGACCCCAACGCCGTCCTGAAGGACAAGGACGCTGCTTGGAGATATGGCGCTCCCCCGGACTATTCCAACACCCGTGCTGTGTACGAGCGGAGTATGTTGCCCACCCATCCATCCTCCAGTCATCAGTTTCCTTGAGGGCGATTTCGCTGACATTTCTGACTCTTCGCTCGCAGCCAAGAAACAATCCCACGAGCCCGGCAGTCTGCCCAACCTGGTCGAGAACCTCGTCAAGAACTGGGAAATCGAGGCCTCCTTTAAGACCTCGCTGGCGGACTGGCGCACGATCGACCACGAAAAGTACCACGTCACGCTCAACGGCGGTCCCCCACTGTCCGGCGAGTACATGCTCAAGGTGGGGACCTACAACGCCCTACTCACCCCGAGCGCGTACTACGACCCGGCCCACAACGACTTCGAGATGAGCCACAAGAGCTTCAAGCGCATGATGCCCACCTTCGCCTGGGAGGTGACCGAGGTGTACAGCGGCCCGCCCACTGTGGTCTTCAAATGGAGACACTGGGGCGAGATGGCCCGCGACTATGTCGGGTTCAACGAGTGAGTCAGCCTCTGCAAATCTTACCTGGAAAGTGACTAACATGGGCGGATTTTAGCAAGGGAGAGAAGGTCCGGATTGAGGCGCATGGCGGCCCAATCGACATCCAGGGGATCATCGTGGCCAAGGTCAACAAGGCCCTCCAGTTAGAGCAGATTAACGTTTGGTTCGACCCGCTCGACATGTTCCGCCAGATCTCCCGCGGTCGCGAGCAGATCAAGGCGGATGATGCGGAGGTACCCTCTGGTTGCCCCTTCACTGGCGCTGCCAACAAGGAGTAGAAGTTTTGATGTCTGATCTCGTGTCGTGTATTGTACTGTTTAGATACCTTGTATTGTTCCAGAATGATGTAATGATTGGTTCGATCTACGACGTCATCTGCGTAGAACAATGTAGAAGCTTTCGCTGATGAATAGGAAAATTGCACGAGACTCGGGTTAGTCACGTATGCCAATTGTACTGTGCCTGAATCAACTATTCATCCGGCGCTGACAGCGTCTGATCCGAAGAAGGAATAAGTCGCGCACGAAGATCGGGAGGAGAAGGGAAGACAGTGTCAAAAGGCCACATAGGACGACGAATGCGGCGGTGTCCCAAACGGACGAGGTCTTGATCGACACCCCCTGGAGTCAGCGCCAGCATCCAGTCGGCAGCCATCTCAAACAACTCTGGCTCCAAGTATCCGATTTTGATAATTACTAGATCGGCCTTCCGAGGGGCCAGCTGCAGATCAGTAAAATCCCGTTCATGATGATAGGGCTTGCGGAGCTGCGTCAGGATCGCAAACATCGAGCCGACCTGCAACACAGCCTCGACCCGGGCATCCTTGTCACCATGCTTGATCGCATGCACGCGCCCGGTCAAGGTGATCGGCCCTGCATGGACGGCATCCACCTCCGCCCCCGCCGTGACCGTCACCGTGGCACCCACCCCTGCATCCACCATGGTCCGCACGGCCTGCGGCCCCGGCAAGCTGGCATAGATCACCAGCGGTCCATCGGGCCCCTGGAACTCTGGTCGCTCCAACAATCGAGCCAGCCCCCAGGTGACATCACCCGACCCACCAGCGGTAGGGTTGTCGCCGGAGTCCGAGATAAAGAACGGCCGCGCCCCGGGCGCAGACGCCAGCGCCACATCGATGCACTCGGCAAACGACCCCGTGGGCCCAACGAAGTGGAACTCCGCATGTGCATCCCAGAACGACTCGGCCAGCCGCTGCGCCCCCGCCACCACCGCCCCCTCCCCCCACCCCGTCACGACGACCGCCGCGCGGTTGCGCGGCTCGTCCGCCCACGCGTAGCCCACCCAGATCGCCGCGTCGATCACCCCGTCCCCCGCCTGGACCTCAGGCACAAGCGCATACAACCCTTTGGCCGGCTCCACACGGGTGGAAGTCTGCTCCCCCGGCAGCAAGATGGGCAGGGGGATCCATGCTTTGAGCGGGCGCGGGCGCACGGTCGCACTGGGTGGGCAATCCCGACGAAGCAGCAGATCCACCAAGTTCCGACACGCGCGTTCCTTTGTCTCCGTCTCATCCTCGTGCGGTGCCATGCGATAACAGGTGATCAGATCGGTCTGGTGGACCAGATTGCGCGACACGTTTCCGTGGAGATCCATCGACGCGGAGACGACGCACTGCGGCCCGACGACCCTGCGGATCCGACCGAGGAGCTCGAACTCCGCGTCGTCTAGTCCCTCCACTACCATAGCACCGTGGATGTCAAACCATAGTCCGTCGATCGGTGTCGAGGCTGCAATTTGGGTGAGTCGGGAGACGATCTCGATTGCTAGGGCTTCGAAGTCGGCACGGACGACGACTCCCCCGGGCAGTGCGTGACCGATCAATGCGCCATGCCAGGATGCTGCGTCGCCGAGGGGAGTGTTGGGGCGCAGGAAGGGGTATTCGTCGAGGATTTCGTGGCCGCGGCGTGGGTGGAAGGCGGCCGCGTGGGTGCGTGCGGGGGTGAAGGCGGAGGTTTCGCAGGCCAAGCCGGCAATGGCGATGACGGGGCGAGAGGCCATGGGACTGTGGATGAGGATGAACGAGGGATACAATTGTAGAGAGTGACACAGTGAATATAGGTGGTGCAAGTGGAAGAAAGAGTGTGAGTGTGGATGGTGAAGGAAGGGATGAGTGAGTGAGGGGAAGCAATTGGAGAAAGAGGGGTCAGTCACATGTCCGTCACATGTCCGTCACATGATAGCCATCTATACAGTAAGAAATATCCGATGCCAATAAACAAACGCGCTTCCATTTGCTACGACTGTAGGTAGCACCGACAACAAAAAGTAAGTTGTCCAAGCTTCAAGTTCGGTGCAAAGGACCTCTAGGCTCTTTTGGCCTTTTGGGCAACCAACTCTATCGGTCTCCAAGCAAGCCCATGGTCAACATCACGCTGTTCAAACAGCTCCCTCGCCACCCAGCTGGCACTCCGTATTAGCTTGATAGCTAGCTTGAGTCTTGCAGAGAAAGTACATACCTTGGATCGATTCTCTCACTCTCCAGCTGTCTGCCATAGAGGTTCTCCAAGCGCTGCATGGGACTGGATGTCACCAAGCTGGTATCTCGTCCGATCTCCTCCCACTGGATGTAGCCGCCCGGCTCTAGCAACTCGATCAGCCCAGACCTGATGCATGAGAAGATCAACTCACTTAGCATAGCCGTAGCGACCTCAATCAACTTATCCGGGCAGTTGTCTCGAATCACGCAGATCCACAGCCGCAGATGCACGACGTCGAATGCACCCCGGTACTCCTCCGGTGAATCGGATAGTGCATCCAACTTGCCCAGCTTGACATTCCTCGGGAGTGTGGCTGAGGGCGGGTACGAGAGATCCGAGATATCGTAGCCACAGATCTCAGCCTTATCCAGCTCGTAACTGAGGTCTGTACACCAGATGCTACCACCTCAAGTCAGTTAGATACATCTGGAATGGCTCTGAGGGGTAGAGGGTCAACGTGCCCTGTTCCAGTCCCAAGGTCGGCAATGCGCATCCCCGGTCGCCGAGGTATCAGCGGACTCAGGATGTGTCCTGTCTGGAGTCTCCACAGGAGCTGTTGATCATTTAGCCTGGCACACAGCCATCAGCGGGGAGAGTTTCGCAGCGAAAATCTTCGAGTTGAAATATCACCTGACTGCTTCTGGGATATCGCGACCGAGAATATACTCGTCCAAGAACGAACCAGCGCCCATACCTGCAAAGAATTGTCAGGAAGGGAAGATCAAAGGTATTTTTGGTGCTTGGAAAGCAAGGTTATCTCACCATCCGGAAGACTTTATATCTGCAAGGCTGCAGAGTGTGTCTTGGTAAGATAGCTGGTAAGAGCTTGATTCTGCCCTGTTTCGGTTCCGAACCATCCGGCCATGACCATTTGATTTGACCCCAAAACAGGCATTTGGCCACTTTCTGGTCTGGGAATTCATGTCCAAGGGAGCAAGAAGGTCCTGGTTTAATCTGTGAGCTGACATGACTATGGTAGTCCTACCTAAAATAAGCTGGTTAATTTGTATCTGCTCTGACCAGTGGTGCATGGTTTTCCATGATATCAGGACAATTGTCTCTTTTTTATAATAGTATTTGCTCTGAAATCTGTACCTGCGGCTTTGTTAAATTTTCATAACAGAGGTAAACCTCAATGGATACACTAATATATCTTTGGATACAAGACCACACACCACTAATACTCCCTCCAAACCTCAAGCCTTACTCACCCCAATATCCCAATTTCCACACCCATCCACAACCACATTCCACTCAAACACACCAGACTTCCCCCCAACGTCATCCCCACCAATGACAAACTGACACCGCCGAAACGTCCGCCAAAGCGTGGCCAAGAAATTCTCCTCACGCAATTCGAGATACTCCGCCCCCAGCAGCGGCTTGATCGCCAGGGTAGCCTCCTCGGCCCGGTAGAACGGAATGCGGGGAAACAGATGGTGAATGACATGGTGATCGATGATGTGATGGAAGAAATGCCGGCCGATGAAGCCGAAGCTGCGGTCGACGGTGCCCAGCGCCCCCCGCGTGAAGGACCAGGTCTCGGAGGAATAGTGCGCGATCTGCGGGTGGGTGTGGTGGAGGTAGGTTATTGCCACTGCCGCTTGTTAGCATAGTGTATGTCTTGGGGATAGGACGGATAGGCTGACCTATCCAGTGATGGACCCAGAAATAGGGTAGAAAGTACAGGAGCATTACGCGGGAGGGCCCGAGGATGGAGCCTAAATACACCAGACCCGAGATGGTGAGGGCGAGGCCGAGGTCGGAGAGTAGCACAACTGGTCGCTGCTTGGGATGAAACAGTAGGCTGTCAGGGGAGAGATGTGAGAGGGGGAGGGGAGTGCGAGTCTGGGCCTTCGGACGGGAAATCGCTGCTTTCGCCCCGGTGGCGTAGAAAAGAAGGTAAGCCTGCCACCCCAGCAGCTGGTGAGCTGCAAATCGCAGCAGGGTACTGAGGGGGGTGTCTTCGACAAGATCCTCCATGGCATCCATCCACCTGCGGCGTTTGGCTGCATATTCTGCTTGAGTCGGTGGAACGAACGCAGTGTCTTTCTCCATGTGTCCCGAGTACCGATGGTGGCGCGCATGCGTGATTTTCCAGGAGAAGTAGGGCACCAGCAGGCTGGAATGCAGAACCCAGCCGATGATGTCGTTCAACAGGGGATATGAGGAGAAGGCGCCGTGGCCGCATTCGTGGGCTAGAATCCATAGGCCGGTGCCCACGAAGCCTTGGAGAAGGCCATAGATAAGCCATGCGAGGAACCGCAGAGAACCACTTTCCAACAACGGGATGTAGGTTGTAGCGTATGCGAGAGCTGCGGCATAGAGGATATCGCGGGTCAGGTAGCCGAGAGAGGTCCAAAGGGACGGGGCGAAACATGAGTCAGGAATTGCTTCCTTCAGGCCCCTAAGGGTTGGTATATGTTCAGTCATGGTCTGCTTCGAGGTTAGCGTCTTCCGTTATTAGATTCTGTCCTAGGAATGATGCTACCAGGCTGTGGTCAAACTCACGGATTGCTGGGGACTTGATGAATCAAACCACGAGCGAGTCGTGGTACACTTTATAATTCAAAGACCGCTCACACTCGTGTCTGGAAGAGGTCTTCACGTGAAGAGATTATATACTTTTTAGGGTTACTTTAACATAGAACATAATTAACCATCATAATTCCCGTAGACCGACCCTGCATGGCCTATTGATGGGATTCTAGCCGAGGAATGCGAAGAAGAGCCACGCTTAGATTGGTTGATACATAAGGTATGCATTCGAGGCTTGACTCAGGCAAATGTGCCACCTCCTCAGAGGCTTGTCCTACCTGTTTTAGCAATCAGTTCCTGGCAGTTTTAGAGCTGCAGTGGAGAAGTGTGCATCCCATGGTCGCCTGCTGCATGATGCATCCCGGTAAATCCAAGGCCAACCATTTACGCGACATACCTTCGACGAGTCAGGGCCAACATGCCTAATTGATAAGGCCAACTGCGTGAAGAGGAAACACGCATCCGATAAGAATGTCAAGTTGAGTGAGGTCATAAATGCATGAGAGTCTCAATTTGATAGGTGATAGTCTTGCAAGATCTGTGGCGTCAGGAATGTGGCTTTATTCATACTACAATGACTTAGCCAATAGGCATGCATAACTCTAGTATACCGAATAATGGTGAAGAGAGACGGCTGAATCCTGAATGATCGACGCAAGGGATGTATGATCTGCGGAGATCTTCCAGCTCTTTTTAAATGCATAGGAGTCATGCGCTATGAAATAGGCACCACCAGCAATTGTTACGTCATCCCTCCAGCATAAGAATGTTCTTGAAATCAGAATGTTCAGCTATCTCTGCAAGTTAATCTAGACAGTCATGGTCATGGTTCAAGGTACTGTCATTATGGGACAACAGGCTCTCCATCATCGTGGACGTATCCGATCGGACATGCGGTGGCGAGTTAGTTTTCATCCGGGCCACAGACAGTAAAATACAGACGCTGGATCCACGTCATGCATGACTTCTGGTAATCCAAGCATGGTGCAACAGAACACAGACACCGACGTGGCTGATAACTCACAAACCATAAGAAGACAAGACAGACCACACCTGCATTACTGTATCACCACATTGTGCTGCAACTTATTTGCATCAGAACCACAACCACCAGCCTTATCAAGATGCTATCTATCCCCAACCCTCTACCCTTGCACCTCAAACTCCCCGACGACCCCGAGACACTCGCCCTCCTCAACCGCATAGTAGTCTACACCGCCGTGATCCTCTACCACACCATCTGGAACGCCCCAGTCTACCACATCAAATTCGCCAAGAACACCACCTGCCTGTCCTTGCACATCGCCACCGGCCTCCTGGAGTACTTCCGCTACTGGCTTGGGAAAGCACAGACCCCACACTCGCAAACGATCCTCCCGGACGCGCTCGACGTGCTGAGCAGCCTGATCTGGTCGGGGACGAGCTTCGTGCTGCTGCGCACGCTCCGCCGCGGCGATCCCCGCACGACCCGCCCGCCCTACCAGGCCGCCGCGTGCCTGCGGCCTCTGGCTACCATAGCGGCATATGCATTCCGCATCCCGAGTCTGCATACACTTAGTATATACGCGTTGGAAGGGTTCATCTGGACGCGGCTGGCAATCTTCTACTTTTCCCGTACGCCGTACCTGCGTGGTACAGCTAAGGATAGCACGGTGTATGCGATCTCGGTGCCATTGGCGGCGGTGTTTAGTGTGCATCAGAGCCAGGTGCCGGGCGCAACGATGGGGTTTGTATTAGCAATGGCGTATATCAGGCAATTGAATGAGTGGGTGACGCTGCGGTCGAAATGTTTGAGAGAGTAAGTTTGCTCACCTTGTTTTCAGTATATGATTGGCTATGATTCTGACGTGATAATCTAGCCCGCAGACGAAGGACGAAGTGTCATTTTGGAAAAAGTATCTGGTGGTCGGGTTACGGACGTTGGGGTTCGTGGAGCTGGATGAATTACGCGCTGTTTCGGAAGAACAGGCGTTGGAGAAGGAACTGAACGATGAGTATGTTTCCAAGGCGCATGACTGAGGAGGTTTAAGGAGCGTCGTGGGAACGGTCCTTAGGGTTCTTACCTTTTCTGAGATATTGTATGGTGAAGCATAGCCTTGTGATTGGCTGGCTGAAAATAAGTTGCGATTGCAATTGTCGTTAACTTACTGAATTCGTGTACTAGAGTAAGGAACTGTCTACTGCATACGATGGACCATCACTTAGAGGATAGCAAAGAGTGCGCCTCCGGCTTTGTGTAGAGGAAAGCGAGGACGCGCTCCTCCCATCCATCGTCCGACTTGGTCGGGTCCCGAGGGTCCTTGAAGTGGTTCTCCACGAAGCCGCGGAAGGGGTCGGACAACTCGCGCCACTGCAACACGACCTGGAGTTGGGGGTTAATCCTACGCGGCAAAGTCACGCGGTGGAAGACGGCGGCGCAGATTTCCGCGAGCCCGTCGTCCCGCTTCTGCCGGTGCACGCACATCTGGCAGATGGTGGTTTCCAGGAGGCGGTGCGGGGTGGGGATCTTGATGGGATAATGCTCGGGCGAGTGGCGCCGGAATGCCGACAGGCGCAGATCATCGGATAGCATGTAGTAGTCCGACAGCACGCCCAGTCCCTCCGGGGGCACATTATCTCCCAGGGCTGGACGGGGTGCGGTCGTGGGGTTGCCGCGGGGCGGCTCGGGGAAGAACCAGAGCACACCCGAGTGATGATAGAAATTCACGACGAAACCCCAGAGGAACGGCTGGCGCTGACAGTAGCCATGCTCACCCCTCGCGAGGAGAGGCGGGAGCATGTGGAAATGCCAGGCGGGTGCGATGGCGGGCACATCCTCTTTGAAGATGGGCTTGTAACCCCTGCGAGCATCGCAGTCGCCGTGGCACTCC
This sequence comes from Aspergillus brunneoviolaceus CBS 621.78, assembly GCF_003184695.1. Lineage (NCBI taxonomy): Eukaryota > Fungi > Ascomycota > Eurotiomycetes > Eurotiales > Aspergillaceae > Aspergillus > Aspergillus brunneoviolaceus. The sequence continues at coordinate 306,837 of NW_020290760.1, read as the reverse complement.
AGATTCCCGAGCGGCTGCAACGCTTGTTTGGCGTGCTCCATCCATCCGGCGGGGATGGAGAACCCTGTAAATAAGCCTAGCTTGTGCTGTAGGCCGTAGAGCTCAAGCACCGACTCCCCGACTAGACAGTAGGGGATGGCACTATTGTCGAGAATCCGGGCCACGTATTCCATGGCGTAATCCTTCAACATATTACTCTCCATGATTGCTAATGTTGGTACTTCGAAATCTTCAAGTTAGGGTTGTTGATATGAGGGTGATGATGATGATGTATATATACGAATACTACGAGTATTATATAGGCACCAATTGCCTTCTTTTTTAAAGGTATTCTTCCTCGAAATGAGTATTCTCTTTGCACCACGACCAAAAGAGTGAATATTGTGAAGAAAGAGATGATGAGGGCTTACATGAGAATACCGCGGAGGGATCCGGCATTTTTGTTGTCTGTCTCGTCTCTGAACAGGGCCTTGACAAGGTAACTCTCAGACTAAAGGCTGACGTGGCAGGATAGCCAGTTAATGATTTCCCTGCTAGCGCTGTAGCTTTAGCGTTGATAAACCCGCCATTAGGGCTATCGCACCGCGACAACGGCCCACTTTCCCCCCTCCAAGTGGTCTCACCCCGGTTCAAAGGCTGGGATTTAAAAGCTTAGAAAGGCGCCTCAGTCCGACTGGGTTTGAATAATCTTCACCTTGCCGCAGGCCGCAACTGACGGAGTCACCATGACCGCAACTGAGGACCCCCCAGCCAAGCCCGCGTGGTTCGAAACCGAGGTCACATCCATCAATCCCACTGCGCAACACTTACTCGAGACCTACAGCAATCTCAAACCAGACGAAGTAATCCCCCATGTATTAGCAGTGGTAAGCTCTCCCTGCCCCCAAGCCAAAGAACGAGAAACAACCGCACGACTAACCCACCGCAGCGCGATGAAGCCTTCAAAGTCTGCCAATACCCTTGCATTGGCCAGATGCGCTTCCTCTCCTTCAACCTCGCCACACTCCCCTTCTATCCCCGGGTAATGGACCACCTCCGCGCGAACCCCGACGCCGGATTCCTGGACGTGGGTTGCTGCGTCGGCCAAGAGATCCGCTTCCTCGCCAACGAGGGCATCCCCGGCAAGCAGCTCTATGGCTGCGACCTCGAGCAGATCTTCATCGACCTGGGTTATCGACTCTTTCGCGATGCCGACCGTCTGGATGCGACGTTTATCACTGGAGATCTCACCGCGGGTGATGACGAGGAGTTTACGCGGGGAAGGCTCGCGCAGACGGTGAACGGGAAGCTCGAGGTCGTCCTAACTAATTCGGTCCTTCATCTGTGGGACTATGAGACCCAGGTCAAGGTAGCTGCGCGACTTGTCCGGCTGTGTAAGGAGAAACCGGGGGTGATCATTGCCGGGCGGCAGATGGGGACGCGATTGGCAGGACACTACGCATTGAAAGGGTTCAAGAATGACCCAATGCACTACCGACACAATGTGGAGTCGATCAAAGGATTCTGGTATGATGTCGGGCAAGTCACTGGGACGCGGTGGCGGGTGGAGGCGGAGTTGTACTGGGGCGAGGAGTGGGAGAAGACGCGGAACGTGTCGTTTACAGATGAGAATGTGCGGATGCTTTGGTTCTGCGCGGTGAGGGAGTAACTTGAGGATATTAGTGCACTAGACGTGGTTTGAGATGCCGCATTTCCATTTAATGAATTTTCAGAAATGTTGAAGTATCAGCTTCTAGGAGCACGAGGCAATTGTCGCTCTTAGTGCACCGGTGACGGCTAATGAACACCAGGATGTTCGTCGGGCTAGCAGCGGATATCTCCGGCAACGGAGCATTGAAAGACTGGCGCTATATTAGCTAGCCTCCCTCCTATCTGCCTCTGACCACTAAAGTCAAGACAATAGTAATGGATTAGTTATTGTATGTGTATTGCTTGACTCACTGATAAGCGCAATGACTCAATTTCGGCTGCATGTACCGCCCTTTGCATTTACCTTCGCAAGATAATACCCTTCTAAGACACCAACAACGCTCACCCACCCGAAGTATATCACAGAGTCATAATCTCAACAAACCACATAAACCTAGAAGAATAAAAGCCATACTCCAATTCCACCACCAATCTCTCAGCTGAAACAATGCCCACCCCCACCCCCACCCCCACCTCTCCAATCCTCACCTCGACCCCGCGCCTGCACATCTCCCTCCTCTCCCCCACCCCAACGCACAGCACCTTCCTCCACCACCTCTGGACGAGCCCAGACTTCACCACCTCCTGCGGCCCCTCGCCCTTCAAAACCTCCGACGACGCTACAGCCTTCCTCACCAACCGCCTGCAAAGCATCTACACCACCTCCAACTACCAGCGCGGGATCTTCCTCCTCTCCCGCCGACCGCACCCCACCGCCCCGCTCGCCGGAAGCGTCCCCATCGGCACCATCTCCCTGATGCAAGGCGCCCCGCCCGACGGATACAGTGTCCCCGACATCGGGTTCAGCGTGCTGCCCGAGGAGAGCGGGAGGGGGTATGCGACCGAAGCCGGGCGGGCGATGGTGGAGTATGCCTGCACGGAATTGGGGGTGGACGGGGTGTTTGGGTTCTGTGATGTGGATAACGCCCGGAGTCGGCGGGTGTTGGAGAAGATCGGGTTGGAGTTTCGGGGGGAGAGAGCGTTGAAGGTGTTTGGTGGGAAGAGGAGTGCTGCTTATGCTTTGCCGGGGATGGCCAAGGATTTGGGGGTTTATGGGGTTGAGGGTTGAGTTAATCTATTTCCTTTCCGGAGAGGGGGGGTTTGAGGAATTGTGGTGTGGTTTTGGGGCTACTTTAAGATGCGGTATTCGAGACAGATGAAGAGAAATGCGAATAGTATTGTATGCTAGTTTATGCACACGGTACTAACATTGGTTATAGTAAGCAGCTCATCAATGCACAACCAGCACCGCGACCCCCCACGCCAGCATCTGTATTGTATAGCTGTCTTTGCTACCCGTCACATTCTGTATCACGGGTTGGATAGTGGAATTATGCGGGACATTGACTCCATCCCGTGGACCGGACAGCAGCTCCATATGTCCAGCTGTCGTGTTCGGGATGGTGACCCGAACAGTGCGGTGGTCGTTACCGTAGTTGGCCATCTTCATAATGTACGTCCCGTTGGTCCGCGAGGCAACCCAGTACAAGGGGCCGAAGCTGGCCGTCGAATTCACCGGCAGGATGCTCTGCCCCTGGTAGTTGGAAAACATCTTCTGGACCCAGTAGGATGTGGACAGGGTAAGGGAGCCTGGGTTCGAGTCGAACCCGATCAACGTCGGCTGCGAGGATGTATTAGCAAGAGTGACAAAGCCTGAGCACCGGGAGAATGGTACATACCGACCACTGGGTGTACGGAAAGTTCTGCAGCAAGGGTGCATAAGATGCCATCTTGATGACATCGCTGTTCCGCTCCAGTCCGATCATGTGCACCGCTTCGCTGCAGCTGCATTGCATGAACGTCCAGTAGAACCCGTCGGGAGAGCTTGTATTGCGACAGCCGTACTCGCCGATCATCACCGGGCGCGAGCGGGACTGGTGGTCCCACTCGTGGAACATGGCGACCAGCTGGTCTGGACTGCGGTAGTAGTGGAAGTCGTACATAATCCCAGGAGGTGGATCGGAGGGAAGACACTGTGGATCGCTGGCGGAGGCGATCAGCGTGATATTGGGGTAGTTTTGGTGGATAGCGTCATAGATCTGCATGAAGCGCCGGGGATACGTTGCGCAGCCCCCGGTGAAGTCGTCCTCGTTCCCGATCTCGATGTACTGGATTGACCAGGGCTGCACGCGTCCGTTCTTGGCGCGGAGACTTCCGTAGGTGGTGTTGGGGGCGCCGAGAAGGTACTACTCGATCAGCTTTGGGATTGACGCGACCAGAGCGACTCACCTCAAGCTCATGAAGAATATCCTGGATGTAGGGTTCGAGCTCCTTGCCTGACAGGATGTCGCCGTAGGACTTGCCGTCCCAGACCGCCAGCACGGGAGCCATGTTCATATCCTCGCACCACCATAGGTACTCATCCAGACCTGAATGACTCGTTAGACACAGTCAAAGTATTCGGGCGCGTCCTACCCAGTGCGTCAGTATTGGGATAAAACCAATCACTTTGTCGCCCAGGGCGCTCGACTACCGGTCCGATGGTCAAGTTCCACTGCCACCGACTCTCAACTTGCAGACCTTCCCTGCCAAGCATTAATGTAAATCTGGATAGACAATTGGTCTAGGCGAGAAAAGAAGTCATACAAGTTATTTCCCCCCGGAAAGCGCAAGAACGACGGTTTCATATCTGCAATAACCTTGGCAATATCTTGACGGAGTCCATTGGACCTTGACTATGTCAGTTTTCTCCCACTCCCGCAAAGAAAGCACACACACCTCAACTTATACGTTGGCGGAAACAATTGCGGAAGTCCGAAATTCAGCGTTCCTCCCGACACCTTAGACGCATTGAAAAGTAGCCTCCACTCATTGTTGCCGTCCGGTGCTGCTGTGGCATTGAACACCGTCGTGTATCGGGTGAAGTTGTTCTGAGTGCTGGCGACCGTGATGTTATGCGAAGCGAAGATCGTTCCACTGGACGATCCAGCTAGCTGGAGGGTGATCATTCCGGTGTAATCACCCAACATCCAGAAATCACACCAATATGTCGTACTTACCACCGGAATGCCTTTGTATCCTGTGTTGGCAAATCCGACCAGGCCTGTGGCGCCGCTCGCTGGTACGGATACCTGTAGGGAAGAAGTGATGGCACCGCTCACCGGGTACAGGTAATCCTGCATGATCTCTGCTTGTCCGATGGGTTTGTAGGCAGTCAGATCGGGATCGGTCCCTTGAAAGCCGTTGTTCTGCAGCAATTGTCCGTGGAGCCCTCCGTCGCCTGTTCACATTAGCTTTGTTGCTGCGCAGCGAGGGTGGATGTACCAGAATGATCCATTTCCTAGAGAGAGCAGCTAATATCAGTCATTACACTCATTTGTGGACAGGACTGGCAAATACCTCAAACATAATCCCATACAGCAACGGGCTAGATAGGTTACCTCCAGACGTGATGACCGTCAGGTTTACCGCGGAGGTATTCCCCGGCGCAGCATTGGCCCTCGCTGCAAGGGAGATTGTGGAGTCGGTATCGTGGGGCAGCCATGCTGTCAGCGCAGCTAAGATAGAACATGCAAGTGCCTTCATATTTGATCCCTTGCACCAGTAACTGACGAACTAGACGATCAACAGTGGCCGAAGAAATGCTTTTAACCATGTCTTGGTTGCACCAGGAACCGCGGCCGTCCGAATTGACTCCCGTGATGACATCATACACTCCAATATCCTCGATCTCCGAGCAGGGTTCCTGATTTCTGCTATCGATGGCTTTTAGCCAGAGAAAATGAGCCGAGAGCCACTCCTGTCACACTAGTAGGTTTCCCCGGATCTCCACCGAATGACAGGTTGGAGGTCACTTGCCCGGCGATTTAGGTTCGGGTAGGCCTGTTTCGGGTACTTGTTCTGTTTCCAGAGCAGCGTTCGCCTCTTGAAATGCGGAGATGAGGCGAGATTCTGTAGCATCATGATTGCAAGTGTATTTTTTGCATCGGGAAGTACTGTGGAGAAGGTGAAACTGGTGTTACCTCGGAATCCTGAGTTGGTGCCTGAGGCACAACATTACTTAGACCTTGCCATTCCAGGAAAGGTTGACTTGCATCGCAACCTAGATTGGTTTAGTGCTGGATAATCTTCCAAGTGTGAATATCACGGTTCCATGTTTGTAATTTATGTGCCTGTGAATGATCCAGAGGACAGCAGAACAAAGTTTTGCTAGCTCAATGAGATAGGCTATGCTGCTGTAAGGCACCAATGCTTGAACAAAGCCAGTTCTATATTAATTCCATCTCTTTTTGGACAAAAGAAGTGTGTGTTAGTGACCAGTGCAGAGCTGAACACTCATATGTCAATGTTCAATGTAGACAGGAATCATCTGTCATATCTGATTACAGGGGGCATATAGCTATCATAGAACATAAACACCACTAGTAAATGCTCGTAAAGGATGAAAGAGGTGATTTATGTTTTGTAATGTATACTATAAATTGTTTTCTGGTAAAAGCTAGGGACATTTTCAGGGCAGCTATACATATAGAAGTATACAACCCTAAGCGTTGTGTTCATTTCTATTCCTACAAATCCCACCACCGTGCCAAGATAGAGAAAAAATCCAAAAGAAAGAAAGAAAAAAAAATAGAAAAACAAAAGACAGAAAGACAGAAACAGAAAAAGGCAAGAAGACAAGTTCTCTCGATCATCACAGTCACAAAGAACAAATAACAGGATCAATTGCATCGTAAGCTGGCAGACTTGCGGATCCACCATAGACTAGTCATAAGCACATTATCTCATAACTCACAAAACAAGATCATAGATCCGAACATACACAAAAGCACATTAAACCATCAGAGCCACCGCAACCGCAACCACCAGCCCGGTCAACCACCCATCCCCCGCGACAACCAACCCCCTCGCCGCCCCGTTCGGCAGCGTCACGTTCTGACCGGCAAACGGATCGGTCAAGTTGGCGGCTTGCTCCCGAGTCACATTCACTATTCCGCCGTAGGCCACGATCACGTCCCCGACCGTGCGGACATACTGCCACAGGGGCGAACACACCCGCACGGGCGTGTCGTCAGCGATCTGGTGGTCGCCGCCCGTGCAGCTAGAAAGCGTCCCCGTAAAGCAGTAGCTGCGGCCGATCTCGACAGCGTACGCCGACTGGCCTGGCGCGAGGGGCGTGCGGGCCACCCCCTCATAGACTGTGGCTTGGGCGCTGAAATTGCTTGTCTGCAGTTGTTTCTTATCGACCGCCTTCTGGACTAGGGCCGTCAGGGGACCCGCGGCGAGGCCTGTGAGGTTCGTCACCGCGTAGTAGGTGCCATATCCCCCTGTCCCCGTGATCTCGCAGGCGTTGGTGTTGGTACTCGTGGTTGTAGTGGTGTTGGGGCAGCTGAAGGCTGCGCTGACACGTTTTGGTGGGTATTCGTCCCAGGAGACGGATTGGCGGTCCCAGTTGAAGACGGCGCACGTGGCCACGTCATTGGTGTTGTTTTTCATAGTGGCTTGTGTGGTGGGCTGGGCTGCTGCACCTAGGGCAAGGGTGAAAACGAGGAGAGCGGCGGTGGATTTGAGGGTTGGCATGGTGGGTGGAAGGAATTGCTTAGAATACAATTGGGACAGAGAGTTGGGAGCTGAAGTTAAGACTTGTGTGTGATCTTGAGTGATTTGTATTTTGTATTTAGAATGTAGTGGCTGCAACAGATATACAAACAATCTATATTTGTTGCTGTGGATACTGTTGGATACTAGGTCATCTCGATTCTAGGCAGCAATTTGAAGCGCCGGGGCAGGTGTCGCCAAGGAACACTGGCTTTTTAGGATAAGACAGAGTCATCTGTGGGGTTGCTGACATCCGATGTGTTGATAGTAACTTGGGTCCTGCACATATAAGCAGACAGCTACTCGGACTGCATTGTGTAGACACGAACTTGGCGAGTAGTAGATCCTCTAATCATGACAGACGAACAGTTGGTGGTGGTATCCAGAGAAAGGTCTACCACACAGGGACTTCCTGTTAATATCCATGCCTTATCTGCTACTGGAAGTGATGGCACAGATCTCAATGCTCCCGAAATTTACATTGACTGAGGTGGATGTCAACTCCAACAGGGTCTCTTTTTAGGGGTCTAATCGCCCAGATGGTACCACCAGGAGCTGGCAGAGTTTGCGGGCCATGCGCAGCGCGCACCAATTGAAAGCTCAAAATCGAACACTCAGGGTAGACTAGAAAATAATAGCCTTTGCCTATACTATCATGATGGGGCTGTGGGGTGTTCTCCTTTAGGCAACCATATAATTAATCATCGGATATGATGGTATACTCCCACCCGAAGCAATTGTCGGGCCGAGGCCGGCGGTTCAAGGCGACAACCGACACCCCACAACCACCGGCTATCGGCTCAATTATACGCTTCTTGGCACAGCCCCAGCGTCTAGCATCGAAGCCTGCCATATTCGATCTTGCTCAGGGTCTTTCCGGTTGGATCCTACTCTCTTCACAGGCTAGATGCCCCACGATGGTGCCTCAGGCATTGGGATAGGAGGTTCGCCTCAAACAAGGGTCCTAGTTGTTGGTGTGGCCCCATTCAGCCAGCATAGTCATCGCGACTTTTGATTGAGTGTTCCTCTGATGTCTCACCGGCAGAGGAAGAGGAACAAACAGAAGGCAACAACATTCACTGCGCCTGTGTCTGGAAAAGGCCCTCCCCCCTCTTGACAACTGTACGCTGCATCGGGGCTGGATTTCTGGAATACTGGGTTGACCCTTGAATTGTTCGCCATCCCGAACGGTAATGATCCACTATACAACGCTTTGGTTGAATCTATCACCACGTCCTAGGGGATTGAATCTGCCTCTGCCATAACACCCAGACTTCTCAGGGAGGATAATAGTCCAAGTTCGAGGCTTGTCATCTGCTCACTTGTCTCTGACTTATAACAGGAAGCTGAAAGGACAAAATCAAAAGAACAGGAGAAGAATTGCCCGATATCATGGATCATCTCCATCGCAAATAACGAAGTATTCCCGAAGAACATTCGGCTTACATTTTAGAGCCGTTTTCGGTACCACTGGATACCGATAAGTAGATACTCACCACACAACATAACAGAAGCATCTGGTACTCTGTACTTTCGGGAAACGCTAAATCTCATTAAAACCTATTACAGGAGTCCTCAAGCCTGCCGTCTCCAGTTCGCTTGACAGTAAAATCTACCAAGCTGGCAGCATCACCACACATTACCTTTCATCCGTCGTACCAAGCTTCCAGCTACCACCTGCACTCCAAAAAGTTGCAGAGACATCTAATACACCGAAGGAATCAACCGATACTTCACCCGCGCCTTGATGTCCTCATAAGCCTGCCCATACTAGAAACAAGTCAGCCAGTTCTACCACTCCGGCAAACTCAAACAAAACTGAAGGTACACTCACCCGACCGACCAAATACTCATCCAACACCGGCACGCCCCTGACCGTGAAATTCCAAAAGAAGAACCCGAAGGTCGTCGCCGCCCACGGCCAGCCGCCCGTCACCATCGCATACCCCGCCCGCCAGACGGTATACCCCCCATAGTTGATATTGGTCGCCAGCGAGAACAAACCCCCGCCGTAGGGCTTGCCTTTGTTGGCGGGGTCTTTCTTGAAGGCGCGACGCTGGAACTCGGAGATCGCCTCTGTCAATATCCCGATGAGGTAGGCGCTGAAGCCAATAGTTACGGTGGGGTTCGCTAGGATGAAGTCCAGTAGCGTCCTGTTGGTGGAGGCTGGGGCTTGGGAGGTGCGCGACCAGATGGCGAGGAGGGTGTTAATTGTGTTGAAAGCCGTGTTGAAGAAGGCGATCAGGGCGGCGGAGCCGACGGGGGTTTCCTGCTCGGAGACGAACAGCATGGCGGCGATCTGCTTGATGCTGCTGCCCAGGGAGAGGAGGCTGACGAGGTGGTAGTAGATGTGAAGGCTGCTGCTGGAGGTGGCCCAAACGTTGCCGGCCACGACGGGAGAGCCACCCAGCTTGGTTATGAGCTGGGAGGCCCAGCCCTGGCTGAACAAGCTGTACTGCCACCAGACGTCGGCGGCGCGGAGGCCGATGAAGACCGCTCGTCCTAGTGGGGAGCTGGATTTGGTGCGTGACACATTGTCGTGGAGGGGCTTGGGTGGATCTGACATTGTCGGGGCGGCTCTGAACAGATATCTTGGAGTCAAAATTCCGATGATCTCGTTCGAAGGTTGGTGTTCGGTTTATATGCTGGAGGGATGTGGGGGGTTTGCTTATTCATGCTCGGGGTTGACATCAACTCCGAAGATCGTGATGACTTCATGACTTTTCAGATGCAGTGGTATCTGCCCCACGTCCTTTAGCCGCAATACAGCCAATGATGCAGTAAAGGCGGCAAGTTTCTCGGGGCTGAATTTACGTCCGAAGCGTTGCGCTCTGTAATCGGTCCGGACACCCCTTGCATCATTCACCTGCTACATAAAGGTGCAAGGTCTGGGCTTCCGGTCTCACATCCTTGAATTCTGAATACAAGATCAGCAACATGACCACCGCCATCCCTGTGATTCTCTGTGGTGCCAAGCGCGAAGTCGCAGCCCTTGTCCGCACACACATGCTCCCGGAGTATAATGGTCTGCAATCACCGCTCTGCCCCGACATATAGTCATATGATGGGACTAAACGACAGCAGTTGTCTACGCCGGCCACAACCTCCCTGCTGCAGAGCAGGAGGTCCCGCTCATTCTCGCAGGGAAGGCACCTCCAGCATCAGCTCTCCACACTCAGGTTGGCCCAAACGACTTCACCATCGCTCCACGCGCAGTCATCACCGGCGGGGGATACAGCGAGGAGAGGTTCAAGGCACTGTATCAAGCATGCGCCAACGCCAGCGGTGTTCTCTCTGTGCCGTTCTTCAGGACCGACAATCAACTCACAGATCAGTTGGCCGCGGCGGGGAAAGGTCCCGCTCACTCGTCGTCCGAGTATCCGGCCGCAGTCACTGCGCGGTTGAAAGCCAGGCTGCGTGAGGTGGGAGTTGCACCGGGGACTACGGGCAATCCGGAGAGCATAGCGGGGAAGACGTATTGGTTCTAGGAATATTGAGCAGCCTTTGTTCAATAAAAAACGCATGTTAATCATCGACGACATCCTGCCAAGCAGAGGCTACCGTGCCAGACTATTTTCTCAGCACATCAATGTGAAATAGCATTAATCTTTTAAAGTACATTTTCACCCACACCTCTCGGCCCAACTACTCCTTCTCCTGCAAAGTATACTTAGGAACCTCCTCCCCCTCCTTCCAGAAATACCTCGCCCCATGATGACTCTCCGGCAATCTCGTCTGCCCCCTGACCCCATAGAAGTTCTCCCGCATCGTGCCCCCTGGCACCTCATACTCGGTATGAAACAACCCTCTGCGCTGCAACTCCGGCACCAGATACTCAATGATATCATCAAACGTCTCCGGCACACTGGCATAGCTAAGATTAAACCCGTCGACATCGGCGACTTCGACCCAGCGCTCTAACTCATTCGCCACAGTCTTCGCATCCCCGATGATCTTCGTCCCATTGCCGCCCATGACCAGATACTCGGCAATGGTCGCCTTATTCCACTTCTTGCCCTCCCCACCCGGCACCGTCTTCGCCCAGTGGTTCACCATACTGCGCACAGCGGGGGCCTCGACGAACCGGAAATCCTCCTCATCCGAGTACTTGGCCAGATCATAACCCGACCAGCCCCCGAACAGCGCCAGCGCCCCCTCCTTGTCCCCGTACTTGCCATACTCGCGGAACTTCTCCCACGCCTTCTCGTCCGTCTCCGCCACGATGACCAACACCCCCGCCACAATCTTGACCGCATTCGCATCCCGCCCCAGCTCCTTCGCTTGCTGACGCACACTATCCACCGACGGGCGCACCAGCTCGGGAGACTGGCCGTTCAAGAAGATCGCCTCCGCATGCTTGGCCGCGAAGCTCTTCCCGGCACTCGACGTGCCCGCCTGCAGGAGGAAGGGGGTGCGCTGGGGACTCGGCTCGCAGAGATGCGGGCCGGGGACGTCAAAATACTTGCCCTTGTGGTTGATCTGCCGCACCGCCGCGGGGTCGGCATACCCCGTGACCCCGTCGCCATGAGCATTCACGGCCCCGTCGCGCCACGACGCCTCCCACAGCTGATACACCACGTCGAGGTACTCGTGCGCGATGCGGTAGCGCTCGTCGTGCTCGATCTGCGTGTTCAGCCCGAAGTTCCGCGCCGCCGAGTCCAGGTACGAGGTCACGATGTTCCAGCCCACGCGGCCCTGGGCCAGGTGGTCGACCGTCGAGAAGCGGCGGGCCAGCGCGTACGGCGCGTCGTAGGTCGTCGAGGCGGTCACGCCGAAGCTGATGCTGTGCGTCGCGGCGGCCATGGCGGGGATGCTGTAGAGTGGGTCGTTGATGGGGAACTGCGCGCCGGCCGGGATGGTGGGCGTCAGGTTGGCCGGGCCCCGGTAGACGTCGTAGCCGCCGAGCACGTCGGCGAAGAAGATGGCGTGGAATTTGGCCGCTTCGAGCTTCTGGGCGAGTTGCACCCAGTTGGAGAGGGAGGTGTATTTGTGGCCTTGGTCCGGCGGGTAGCGGTGCAGGCCCGGGTTGAGGTGGGATGGGGATTGCATGGCGAAGGCGTTTAGGATGAGTTGTTTCTTGGGGGGAGTGGAGGAGCCCATTTTGGTGATTGGCGAGTAGAGGTGAGGTTTATTGATTAACTGGATGATTTGAAGTCTTACCCTCGATTGTGGTCTTCCTGCGAGTAAGAGTAGAGGTGAGGGATATGGGGTGTGGGAGGAAGGGAGAGAGTGTAGAGTCTTGCGTATGGTGGTGGTGTGTGCTTGGGTTATTTGTTATATGCGGCGGAATTGGAGAAAGATAAACATTCTTATCGGTCCTGACCACCAAATTACCCCTCATGACTCGCCCGAGAGGTTGTGTCGCAACATTCCTCCAATGGAGGGGTCCCGGAAGACGTGCGAGGCGGCCTCGATTGCGCCAGATGCGGTGCCGATGATAACACGGGTTGATTCACCTGCCATTTGTGATCTCTTGGCAGTGGGGGTTTACACGCATTATTGCAACAGCTGAATGTCAAGTAGTGCTTTCGAGTGACATGAAGTTTATCCTAAGGGGAATTGTAGAATGTTCAATGAAAGATATACAGCACGTTAACCCTAAGACAGTGCCAAGCCTGCCGGCTCCGTATTGAATCAGCCGGTGTATTCAAGTACCTGTATCATTTTAATGCCTATTCACAATCCAATCTATTGCAACTATTTACAACCTTCCCTTAGGATCCCGCTCAACCCTCCAAGTCCACCACGATCCTCTTCCCCGACACACTCCCCTGCCGCAGCGTATCCAGCGCCGCGTTGACCCCCTCCAAACCGCCGGCATGGCGCACCACCTCCGGCCCCAGCAGCGTGTTCGACGCCAGCAATTCCTCCAACCACGCGACCATCTTCTCCCCGACCCCGACCGACGAATGGAACAGCTTGATGGGCACGGTATGATACTTGATCCCGGCCCGTCGCTCCTTGGGCAATCCCGTCAACCCCAGCAGATGCGCATGCGAGCCATCCTCGCGCACGGTGGCATCCAACACCCCCTGCAGCAGCGTCGCCGTCTCCCGCCCCACGATGTCCACCGCATACCGCAGCCCACCCCCCGTTACGCCGCGGATGATCTCCACCGCGCGGGCGGGATCGTGTCGGTCGACCAGCACATCCGCCCCAAGGGCGTGCAGGCGCGCCCCATGGCGGGCGACATCGGCGACGCAGAGGACCTTCAGGCCCGCTAGCTTCGCTAGTTGCAGGGTGATCATCCCCGTGGTTGTAGATGCTATCATAAATTAGTCGTCTTCACTCAAAAACCGGAGAAGTTCATCCACCACCCCAAGAAACGCGGGAAAGGGACGCAGACTCACCCCCCCAAATAACCAGCCACTCGCCCCTCCGCAAGCGCTCCTGCGCCGGTACCGCCGAGAAACACTCCTCCCACACGTCGGCCGGGATCTCCGCTGCATCGACCGACTGCACGGCATCCACGAGATTGGGGCCGGGACACGCGGCGATCGTCGAGAAATCCAGGCCCAGAGACACGCCCAAGGCAAGGGTCGAGGCCACGAACGCCACCCCCAACGACGCGCTGACGTGCACGCCCGTCTGGTCGGGGATGCGGGCGGCGTTGAAGTGCGTGGCGACCGCGTACTGCTGGAAGGCGGCCTTGCGGATGTCCCGGTAGTCGGTGGAGGGGACGAGGACGCGGTCGCCGACGCGGATGCGCGGGTGGGCGGGGTCGCGCACGGCGACGACCACGCCGGCCAGGTCGCGGCCGTTGATCCAGGGGAGAGCGGGGATGCCGAAGTTATACGCTCTGCGTCGCTTTTAGTGGGTTGTGTGGAGGGGGCAGGGGCAGGGAAGAAAGACATACGGGCCCTTCCAGTCAATTGGGTTGAGGCCGATCGCTTGGATCTGCAGGTATGTCAGAGTCTAGGAGCTAAATGAAGCGTACAAGCACAGTCATACCTTGACTAGGATCTCCTCCTCACCCAGGATGGACGGGATGGCATGATCGGTCACGAGGGTATATTCTTGTCCGATGCCGTGGAGGAGCAGGGCGCTCTGAGTGGCTTGCGGCGCTGCCTGCGTTGGTGCTGGGGCTGGGGCTTCGATCGATTCGCTCTCGGGGTAGTAGCGCTGCTCAACCCGCACAGGGCTGTCGTACACGAGAGGGTACTTGTCGTCCAGCGAGGAAGGTACGGTGTAGGTCGCTATCGTGGTCATGATGCCGGATATGTGTGCTTGCGTGCGTGTATTCTGTACGACGAACGACAAGGTGATGGAATTTGCAGGAACTTTACACCCCGCGCGATCCAGATATGTATGCGTTTGTCACCCGGCCGAGAAACTCACCCTCTGCAGGTCTATCTCTATCTCCCGGAACACACGGGCCCCAGGGTTGATCGATTGGCGATAATCGCCCAGCAAGAACCCAGTTATCGCGCCTGGGGAAGGGCAGCATTGCGCGGGGCGGGGGTGGGATGGCGTGCTGAGCACGCAGCGATGGTATCATCCCGTCCAGGATGCGACCATGATCGTCGGTCGCATCCAAGGGATGATGACCCCAAAGACACAAGACACAAGACACAAGACACAAGACACAAAAATCGGCAGCTTCCCATATTACAGTCATCGGAGCTAATCTCGCCAGTTCGTCACTCTGCCTCCTCATGGCGGGACTGGAATCCGTGAGAGACAGTCGACAAAGCGGATGAGGGCAGAAAGCCCTAAGTTCGACCAGTTTTTGGGAGGGCGAGCGCAGCCACCAACCAGGTTACACCGCAGGCAAATGGCATGTATCCCGGCCCTGATGATGTGATTCGTGGCGGATGAGGGGATGGCACGCAACTGCGACCGCTGCTGACGACGTCGCCTTCCTGCTTTCAAGCGTTCGTTTCCTGAAACATCAGCTGGGGGTTATGGATCAGTTTGCCAGGGGACGGCCTGCGCTGGATTTATCTTATATTCAGCACACACTGGTCGGACGGATCAGGCCAAAAGGTGTCCGACTATGTGATAGGTAACCTCTACAGACACTTCCGGCATGACCTCCTCGGACGTGTCATTCCCACGCACCTCCTCGAGGCTGTGTGATTCCTCGCCTTGAGATAAGTCGTTATCAGCTGGGATGAACACACAACATGCGCACAGTATGACGTGCCTGCGTGTGATACTGATTTCCAAGCAGCCACGCCAAACAAACTGCTGCTTACACCTTAAACTGGGTATCTAAGCTTCCCATCGCGAGGGGATACTGAACCCCATCACCAAATCCAGCCACCGATCCATCATGACCCAAGCCGAACGACAGCCTCTGCTGGGCATCTCCAGCACACCCGTCTTCCCGGACGAGGTGCCCGACCCCGAATCCGCCGCCCGACCGGCCACCAACAGTCCCAAAACCCTCACCTGGACGAGCGCGTACATCCTCGTCATCTCCCGCGTCATCGGCAGCGGCATCTTCGCGACCCCGGGCTCGATCGTCAAATCTGCGGGGAGCGTGGGTCTGTCGTTGTTGATCTGGGGGGTGGGCACCGTGCTCGCCGCGTGTGGGCTGGCCGTGTCGCTGGAGTATGGGTGCATGCTGCCTCGCTCGGGCGGCGATAAGGTATTTTGCCTGGCATAAATCTTCTCGCATAGAGGGGAACAGTCTGAGTAGTGACATAACATCCGCAGGTGTATCTGGAATATACCTACCCGCGGCCGCGCTTCCTGGCCTCGACCTTGATCGCTGTGCAGGCGGTGCTGCTGGGGTTCACGGCCAGCAACTGCATCGTCTTCGCCAAGTACACCTTCTTCGCGTTCAATGTCGAGCCAACTGAGCTGCAGCACAAGGTCCTGGCGCTGGGGTTGATTACGTTTGTCACGATCATGCACGGATTCTTCCTGCGGACGGGCATCTGGGTGCAGAACGTGCTGGGATGGCTGAAGATCTTTCTGGTCGGGGCCATCTCGTTGACCGGCATCTGGGTGATTCTCGTGCGTCCGCCCAGCGAGACGGATGCCTCGGCTGGGGATAAGCGGGGAAGTGTGTTCAGCTCGTGGGATTCGCTGTGGGAGGACTCCAACTGGAGCTGGAATCTGCTGTCCACGTCTCTATTCAAGGTCATTTACTCGTACGCTGGGCTGAGTAACTTGAACAACGTCATGAACGAGGTGCGAGATCCCGTTCGCACTCTCAAGACGGTGTGTCCCGCGGCGCTCCTGACGGCGGGGGCGCTGTACTTTCTGGCGAATGTCTCTTACTTTCTGGTGGTCCCGATCGAGGAGATCAAGAACAGCGGAGAACTCGTGGCAGCACTGCTGTTTGAGCGGCTGTTCGGGAATCAGATCGGGAGGACGTTGCTCCCTCTGGCCATTGCCATCTCGGCCGCTGGCAACGTCATGGTAGTCACTTTTGCGCTGGTATGTTCCCAACCTCTATCGCCCCTCTCGGTGGGGTCAATGCTCATTGCTGTCAGGCCCGTGTCAACCAAGAGATTGCCCGCCAGGGGTTTCTGCCCTGGTCAAAGGTGCTTTCGTCCTCGCGACCGTTCGGAGCACCGCTAGGTGGATTGATCGTGCACTACATCCCCTCCGTCCTGGTGATTGCCCTGCCGCCCCAAGGCGACGTCTACAACTTTATCCTGGATGTCGAAGGCTATCCGGGCCAGTTCTTCAGTCTAGCTGTCACACTAGGGCTCCTGCTGCTTCGCTACAAGGAACCCGACCTCCCGCGTCCGTTTCAGGCATGGCTGCCCGCCGTGTGGCTGCGCGTGTTCATCTCCTTGGTCTTGTTGGCATCGCCCTTCTTCCCGCCAGAGGGCGGCAAGGGCGACGTGGGCTTCTTCTACGCGACGTATGCGATTGTTGGAACTGGCGTGTATGTTTCTGCCCCTATCCTCGCACCCTGCCCCGTTTGTCTCGGCATTTGCTAACTATTGTAGAATTGTGTTTGGAGTGCTATACTGGTACGTATGGACGGTTCTGCTTCCCCGGTGGGGCGGATATCATCTGGAGGAGGAAAAGGCCGAGGCGGAAGACGGAGCAATCCATACCAAACTAGTGCGCGTATACGAGTTCTAGATAGATTGATAATCAGACCACCGTTTCGAGCGTCACAGCCCCGGAATCTCCAATAGTACTGTTTGTTCGAACTTCTGGTAGAGGTCCTCGGTGCAAGCGACGGAGCAGTCGGATGCATTCCTTGCAGCGGATTAGAAATCAGCATTCCCCGCGTTCTTTGTAATTGGCGCCCTCCAAGACATCCCTGTCTATAGCCCTCCGACATCACATGGATATGAACGAGTACAATGCTATGCTGTTTGCATCATCCGTGCGAGATGTGACGACCAGTTATCGCCGGAGGGTAAGTTGGATTTATCAGCGTGGTATGACGTGCTCTGTCTGACAAATGCTGCGTGCGTGTGTGGTGAGCAGACAGCAACCATCGCGATGGGATATATAACCGTGGATAGCGGCGTAGATCTGCTCTCCTCACATCCACCAGACACATTCACAGCCATCTATACCACACCTTAAATCACACAGAGAGAAAATGGCCGCAGCAGCAGTCCACCTCCCCACCGGGGACATCCCCTCCTTCCCCGCCTCTAACACCCTCCCCCCACAAACTAAATCCACGCCCCAGCCCCGGACCTCCCCCCACGACGTCCACACCGTCCTGAACTACATCAAAGAAGTCGAAGACGGCTCGCACCTGCGGCCCAACTACGCGGGCAAAGCCGACTCCTTCGAGCGGCCGTCCGAGTCCGTGCCGACGACCATCCACGACGTCAGCGGCCACGAAGCCGAGTACACGCTGGACGGCTACGGCTTCCAGTTCCACCCGCACGTCAGTGCGGAGAAAGATTTCCTGGATGACGAGCAGATCAAGCGGGTGTATTACCCGGAGGTGGATCGGTTGCTGAAGGAAGTGTATGTCTTCCTCCCATCCTCTTTCCCTTCGCCCCCTCCATTCCCCCTCCCCCCACCATTTATATTTCCCCGCTCCGCCCGCCTCCCAGCCGCCAACTGATAATGACCACTGGGTACAGGACCGGAGCAACCCGTACCTACATCTTCGACCACACGATCCGCCGCCCCGCGGCCAACGCCCAGGCGCAGCTCCGCACCCCGGTGCACCGCGTGCACATCGACCAGTCCTTCCCCGCGGCCGTCTCGCGCGTCTCGCACCACCTCCCCGACGACGCCGAGGAGCTCCTGAAAGGCCGCCACCAGATCATCAACGTGTGGCGGCCGCTGAAGACGGTGCGCCGCGACCCGCTGGCCGTGGCCGAGGCGCACACCGTCGACGACGCCGACCTCGTCCCCATCAAGCTGATCTACCCGGACCGCGAGGGCGAGACCTACGCCGTGCGCGCCAACCCCGCCACGAAATGGTACTACCGGCACGCGCAGACGCCCGAATGGGTCACGCTCATCAAGTGCTACGATAGCAAGACGGACGGGCGCGCGCGCCGCGTGCCGCACAGTGCGTTTGTGATCCCCGGGACCGAAAACGAGGAGGCGAGGGAAAGTATCGAGGTGCGGGTTTTGGTGTTTACGCCTGAGGATCGGGAGTAGACTTTTCATTCTTGATATAGTGCTGGGTTGGGGTTTCCGGGAAGGGCGGGGAGGAATGCTGCTCGCGGGACGGAGAGGCTAGGATGCAGCGGTAATTTGGCTATTTACGTACTACTTACTATATAGTGTCTTGTTAATGGGATTTTGTCTTCCCAGTCACACTCAACCCTGATTTTCAGAACTAACACGTTCCGGGGGAGAACCCCCGGACCCCCCTTTCTTTCAGCTTCCCAGTAACACTCAACCCTGGGGTCTTAGAAACACGTTCCGGGAGAGAACCCCCGGACCCCCCTTTCTTTCAGCTTCCTGGCAAAGCTTATCTGTAGTAAGCATTGAACGGCACAAGATGTACTGTTGATATGGATATGACATACAGGGGAGACCGGCAGACTGGGTCTTGCTCAGTTTATGGGGTGATGTGATTAGGGCTAGTGGTCACTGGTTAGTCTGCTGTATTGCAGGGAGGACAGTTAGATTAGCATTGAGTGTTACTGGGAAGTTGAAAGAAAGGTGGGCCCGGGGGTTCTCCCCCGGGACGGTATATTCCCCCAGCACTTAGAATTGGAGTTGCTGAAAGGCTGAAAAGGAGGGGGCTGAGGGGGTGTTCATCATGGGAGGGACAGAGGACGGTTGACGGTTGACGTGATGGGTTAGCGCCTGGCGGGTTGGCATTCTTTTCCCGCTAACGCTCACGTGGGGCTTAGCTTATTTTCTTATCCAGCGATATAAATTAAAGATGACATCGAGGCTAAGGATTACATCTGCAGGCTAAAATGCCGTGCGAGCACGTAATTCCCACCCCATCCTGCAACATGCAGCATGGCAACTTTCTCGACCGAGACATATTCCTGGGGGGGTAGGGTCTAGATCACGTCCTATCTGCACGATGCAAGGCGTGTCGGGTGCAGTATATAACAATTTGGGGTCATCCCTTGTTTTTCACGGCTCGACCTCGACCTCTACCTCTCTTCGTTCCAGATACCTTCACTGGTATACTCGGTGCTAGAACCCCTTTGTTCTAACGAATCCACACAGCACACCGGGCAAAATGTCCGAAAAGTCCCCCCCAACCTCAACAGCCCCCTCCCCTCCCAGCCCGCCGCCCTACCCCTCTCCCTCCGACCCCTCCCCCTCCCATCCCCCAGCAAAGCCCAAATGGTACCGCAGCACCACCTACAACGCGCTCATCCTCGGGCTCTGCAACTTCCTCGCCCCGGGGCTCTGGACCGCGATGAACTCCCTCGGGGGCGGCGGCAGCGAATCGCCGTACCTCGTCGACGCGGCCAACGCGCTCACCTTCTGCCTGATGGTGGTCTCGTGCCTCTTCGGCAGCGCCATCGTGCGGCTCATCGGCGTGAAATACACGCTCATGCTGGGGACGATCGGCTACGCGCCCTACGCGGCGGGGCTGTACACGAACAACCGGTTCCACAGCTCGTGGCTGCTGCTCCTGGGCGCGGCGCTCTGCGGCCTCAGCGCGGGCGTCTTCTGGCTCGCGGAGAGCAGCATCGCGCTCGCGTACCCGGAGCCCGCGCGCCAGGGCTTCTTTCTGGGCCTGTGGCTCTCCTTCCGCGTCGGGGGCCAGATCCTCGGCGGCGCCATCAACCTCGGCCTGAACGTCGACCGCAACACCGCCGGCAGCGTCAGCTACGCCGTCTTCCTGGTCTTCGTGGCCCTGCAGGCCTGCGGCCCCATCGCGGGGATGCTGCTCACGCCGCCGGAGAAGGTCCAGCGCCGCGACGGCGTGCGCGTGCAGCTGCGGCTGTCGGAGGACGGGGTGCGCGCGGAGCTGAAGCATACCGTCCGCCTCCTCGGCACGAAGAACGTGCTCCTCGTCCTCCCGCTAATCGCCCAGGCCATCTACACCGAGGCCGTCATGTTCACCTACCTCGATCTCTGGTTCAGCGTGCGCGCCCGCGCGCTGGCCAGTTTCCTGTCCGGGTGCTTGGCCCTCCTGGCGGGGAATGGGCTCGGGTATGTGCTTGATCACTCCCGCGGGAGTCTGAAAGGGAAGGCGAGGGGGGTCTTTGCGGTCGTCATGACCCTGCAGGGCGGCGTGTGGGTGTGGGCCACTGTGATTACCTCGATTTACCGGGAAAAGGACCAGGCGGCGCTCGACTGGGCGGATCCCGGGTTTGCGAGGGGCTGGGTGCTCTATCTCTTCTGGGTGGCCATGTTCCAGGTCAATTATATGTTCTTGTGAGTGGGCCTTCCTCTGTTTCCTGGGCTGGGTTGAGGGTTACGGGTAAGGGTGGTGGTTGCTGACGCGGTGCGCAGGTACTTCGTGGTGGGCAACTTGGCCCGCAACAAAGGCGAGGTGGTGCGGTTGTCGGCCCTCCTGCGCGGGACCGAGTCGGCCGTGCAGGCGGTTTCGGTGAGTTTCTTCCGGTATTACTTGTGCAGTGGTTGTGCTGACTGGTTACCACGGTAGTACGGGCTGAGCAGCGTCGGGGTCATGGCCTCGGTCGGCGGCACGTATCTCAACTTCGGGCTGTGGGCCATCTCCGTGTTCCCCGCGTGGTTGGTGGTCAGGCAGATTGGCACGACGCTGGGGGATCGGAAGAGGGAGAGGGAGGAGGCTGCGTTTGACGAGTAGAGGGTTATTCGCACATACGGCTGGGTATACTATATGGTTAATGGTAGAGAGTGACATAGACAAAACCTCATGCTTTTGTGTTATGAGTGAACGTGCACATGCTGATACAGCACATTTCATCAATAGACAGACACCCCTACCCTAATCCCTGCAATAGACGTTTCCCGGGGGAGAACCCCCGGCCCCCCCTTTCTTTCAGATTCCCAGTAACACTCGATCTTGAATCCTATAGTGTATCCTAACCTGCTTGATGCCTACTAATGAGCGTTACTGGGAAGCTGAAAGAAAGGGGGGTCCGGGGGTTCTCCCCCGGAACGGTAAATTCCCCCCAGTGCTTAGGATTGAGGGTGTTGGAATTTGAAAAGAAGGGGGTAAGGCGACAGCTGTAAACACCAATGCTTAATGCTACTAGGCCCGTAAATGCAAGACAGACAGAGTATAGACAAGAAAACTATAGACAAGAAGAAGACTGCGAAATGCACACGCTACAGATTGAACAAGCCGCCCTGGCGCTTCCCCCCCGGATACACCACCAAGGCAGACAGAAACAACCCCACCGTGATCCCTAGCGCGGTCTGCACCATACTCACACCCAGACTCAACAGCGACTCGACCATCGAGTTCGACGAGGTGTTGGCCGTCCCCTCCTTGACGGCCTTGGCGTACTGCAACCCGGCCACGATCGACCCGCTCGACGCCAGCCCGGACGAAACCAGCGTCCACATGCCCGGCACGATCACCGCCGCCGCGTGGCCGTGCCACACCCGACTGTACAGATTGGCCAGCAGCCCGATCGTGAACGAGCCGATGATGCTGGCCATCTGGCTGCTCAGGTACGTCGTAGCAAAATAGTTGGCCACGTACCCGGACACGCCCAGCGTGCACATGAACGGCAGCTGGCGCAGGCGGGCCTGGCTGACGATGCCGGCGAAGGCGATGTAGATGGTCACAAACACGAAATGCTGGATGTACGTGTTGCCGTAGATCAGCTGGCTCTCCGCCGAGCACGAGGTCTGCTCGCTCGCCTGGTCGTCCATCAGCCCGTAGATCGTCAGCCCCACCGTCACCCCGTACCCCAGGAACAGCGAGTAGATGATCGTGTACACCAGCCGGATCGACCCGGCCGTGATCTGGTGCGACTGCAGCTCCAGACTGCTGCACAGCACCGAGTACCCGGGCAGGATCAGCGCGATCGCCGACTGCGTCATCGCCGGGAAGCAGAACAGGTACTCCCCGTTGTGGCGGATGCTGCCGAAGGCGCGCGCCAGGAACGAGACCAGCATCGCGATGGACACCTCCATCACGTTCGAGTACAGCGCCGACCGCGGCGCCAGGATGTACTGCATGAACCCCATCAGCAGGCCCAGCACGAAGATGATGGGCATGTCGATGGGCCGCGCGCCGAACGCCCACGGCCCGACCGCCACACTGATCAGCCCGGCAATCAGCACCATCATCCAGGGGGTGCGCCACTTGCTCTGCCGCGTGAGGATGTCGTCCAGCACGGGCAGGGCCTCCTCGGCCGACAGCTTCCCGTGCAGCACGTTCTTGTAGCAGTTGTGCACCTCGCCCAGGCGGCCCAGATTGCAGCCCTGGATGATGCGCACGAGCTTGACCTCCGCCGTGCGGGTCAGCGGGTCGTCGAACGAGATGATCATGCAGCCGGGGATGTACAAAAACTGGCCGTGGACGCGCAGCGCGAAGGCGGACATCTGCATGTACTCCTCGAGGCGGTGGGTCGGGGCGCCGCACTTCATCATGACGCGACACAGCTGCATCAGGTAGCGCTGGCGCGTGAGCAGCGAGCCGATCTTCTCCGCGAGCCGCGCCTCGCGCGCCTTGCGCCGCTCCTTGGCGCTGCGCGGGTCCTTGTCCGCGTCCGCATACCATTTCTTCTTGCGCCGCTTGCGCACCTCGCTCGGCAGCGGGCCCAGCGCGTCATCCTCGGACTGCGTCGTCCCCGTCTCCGTCCCGACCAGTGTCGTCCCACCGGTTGTGGTGGTCGTGTTCGTCGTCGTCCTCTCCGGATCATGGCCCATCTGATGCCCCAGCAGGTGCCAGAGCACGCCGCCCGCCAGGTTGGCTTCTTTCTCGGCGGCCTCCTCCTCGGCCGTCCGCGGCGGCAGGCCGGCCTGCAGCTCGCGCGCCAGCCCCAACCGGTTGACCAACATGGCGGCGTCCGCGCCCAGCAGCGACTGCAGCTGGCTGCCGTACGAGTCGTCCGCGACACCTTCCCCGGGCGCCAGCATGTCCCGCATCTCGATGTCCTCCTGGTATCCGTAGTCCTCCGGGTGCCAGGCCGAGTCTAGCCCGTCGCCGCCGTCCGGGTCCCGGCCCAGCTTCTCGGCCAGATGCGAGGTGCCGTCTTTGATCGCTTTGAAGAGCACCCCCCATTGGTGCGAGCCGCCTCCATTTTGGGGAGTGTCGTGGCCGGTCAACGGCCGTTCGTCGACGCCATGGTCGGTGTGGTTATCGGCGGGGTGGGAGTCCGGCGTGGAGCTCGTCTTGGAGTGGATCGGGTCGAGGGTCTCGGTTGAACTGGACATGGTGGTGGTGGTCGTGGTGGTGGTGGTCGTGGTGGTGTGTCGGCATAATCAGGATGCGGTGTTAGGCGAGGTTCCTGCGTCGGAGAAAGAGCGGTCAGTCGGAGGATTGTTTCGGGGGGAGGGAGGAATAGGGTGTGTTTGAGTGGTGGGTTGGGCAGATGAGGCATACTCACATGCTGTACGTTGTCTTCCAACCAAGCAGCAGGTTCAAGATTACCCCGTGTAGGAGAAAAAGAGGGAATGGAAGGAAAAGAAAGAGAAAGAAACCCAAAAGAAGGGAACGTGGAGAAAAAAAGACCGGCCGGGGAAGGACAAGTGAAGTCACTAACACCACACGATCGACCCACCGGCGGTTCGTAGCGATGAGGGGATACTATCGGCTAGCAAAGATGCAAATCGACAGATCACGACGGTGAGGCCGCGGTGTGTCCCTCGAGGAGCATTATTTTGGGACGGACAAAAATAGAGCGAGAGAGATCACGGTCACGGCGCAGAGGCCAGGCACTTGCCAGAAGGAAAAAAAAGAAAAGGAAAAAAAAAGAAAAGGAGAAAAAGTTCAGTTCCGGGGGGAAAAGATGGGATGGAACCACGGGGCAACTGGCAGCCATCATCCCATGATTCAGTTTAATGCAAACCCCCCTTGGCCGGCCATTATTGGAAGACCAGGTGAAACAACGGCGGATGCGCCCCCACTGCAAAGCTTCGCTTCGCTTGGCACGGGGTTGCAGACGGTAAAGGGGGAGATGGCTGACGGGATGGCGGTATGGCTTGTGAGCTATCTATAGATCTTACTGGATTCGGGGCTAGAAGTGGAAGATGTGCTCTTCGAGAAGCAATAGCGAGACGGATTATAGACGGGGGGGAAGCAGAGTAGGGCAAAAGCTTAGAGAGAGAGAGAGAGAGAGAGAGCCTGAGAGCAGGCAAGTCTTTCCGAGGAAGGGTCATGTGACTAGCTGTCTGACTGGTGGGTGCAGTGGAGCTCTGAGGCCAATCTGGCCAATTGTGGTGGAACACACCATCCCTGCTAGCCGATGTGTCAGCCGCGCGTCCTTCACTGGAATTGACTGTGCGTGCATAAAATCATTCATATGAAAACTAGTAGGATTGAGTGATACTGGGAAGCTGAAAGAAAGGGGGGTCCGGGGGTTCTCCCCCGGGATCGCTCTTTGTCTACCAAAGTGTATGAGTATATACTAATGAACGAGAATCGTCATCGCTAAAACCGAGTTTTCCCCCCGTGTTTCCACCTTCACCCCAGCAAATACTGATATGCATCTTCCGACACCCTATCCACCCATCCTCACTCAGATCCTCGCCCCACCAACCTTCCTTTGAAAATACTTTTCGAAGAAATCCGCCAACTGGTTATACCTATCCTGAAGTCAGCCCTCTTTCACAACAAGCAGAGTAAAAAAAAAGCTTAAGGATAGAACACATACCCCCGCTTATACTCGGCCAGACTCTCCTGGCCCTCCAGGTTGGCGCGGGCCCCCATCCAGCCATGCCACATGGTCCGGTAGGTCTCCACGTGCCCGCCCAGCCCGTTCTCGGCGATCGTCTTCGCATACGCCTCCACCACCTCGGCGGGCTCGTCCTTGGAAGCCAGCACGATGTGCGGGATTGTCAGCCGCTGCGCGTCCGCTGCTTCCATGCGTCTGCACTTGTCAACGTGGGGGCTTGCATTAAAGGGAGGGAGAAGGAACCTTACCCGGGATGCACCTGACCCGACGCGATGAAAGGCGTGTCCGGTCCGGAGGCGAGAACGGCCACCTGTATCCATTACCACCATTATCACTATTTTGTTCTCATGCATGAGGGTGTCCAACTAACCTTCCCACCCCAGCACAACCCCGTGACAGCCCACGCCTGCACGCTCGGGAACCGCTCCCGGTAGACCGGTACAGCAGCCGCCAGCACTTGGACCGCGTCCGGGCACGAGGCGCGGGTCGAGATGAACTTGGTCAACGCTTCCTGCTTCTCCGGGGTGTCGGGCGGCAGCCAGGAGGAGTCGGCCTTGTCCCCGTGGAAGAAATCCGGGACGAGGACGACGGCGTCCAGCCGGGCGGCGAGGAGGTCGGCGCCCTGCAGGGTTTGGCTGGAGAGGCCGAAGATGTCGCAGATGTCGATCAGACCGTAAGCGGCATCGTGAGAACCGGTGATATCTGTGGTTGTTAGTGGTGGTGTCTACAATGCTAAAGGTGGGTGGTGCAGACAGGTGTTGAGGCCGGCGACACCGTCGTAGGTGCCTTTGGGGGTGTAGCCCTCGGCGACGACGGGGGGGATGGTGCGGCAGGCTTCGCAGGTCATGGTTGTGCGGTCGGAGGGGAATGTAGTACAATACTTTGTAGGGTAGGAGAAAGGCAGCCCCCGCAGGAGGAATCGTTGCGGCTATAAATCGTTCCTCGTGCTGTGGACGCTATGCTCTTATTGTTAGCCTGGACCGGGCACTGGAGAAAGCCAGCCTTAACTCCGACCGGATGGATGGTGGGTGTGATTGGTGCGAGCACAGAGTAAACCCACTTGGTGGCCGGAAACGGGCCGGAACCGGGCATTGATCTGCCAAAGCTGGGAGTATAAAGATGAAAGAGAGAAATTGTCGCCCATCGTAGAGAGATGGCCCCATCTCATCGCAATCATGGGTTCTCCCTCAATGGAAGGCCCGGAAAAGCCACCGATGTCCACCACCGAAGATCTCAAAAATGACGTGGAGAAGAATCGAAGCGATGCGTCACCCGACGCCCCGTACAGCATCCTCTCCGAACGAAAGAAAGTCTGTCTGATGATCACCGCTTCGTTCGCGGGCCTGATTTCTCCCCTGTCGAGCACAGTCTACTTCCCAGCCCTAACATCTCTGGCCGACGCCATGCACGTCTCCGCCACGCGCATCAACCTCACCGTCATGATGTACCTCGTACGCTCTCCCTGCCCACCACACCCGTTATCACTGCAGTGGTCACTGAACATAATTCCCTCGATCAGATCTTCCAAGGAATCGCCCCCTCCTTCATCGGCTCCTTCTCCGACACCCACGGCCGCCGCCCCGCCTACCTCATCAGCTTCGTGATCTACCTCGGGGCGAACATCGGCCTAGCCCTGCAAACCAACTACGCCGCCCTGATGGTCCTGCGCTGCCTGCAGGCGTGCGGCAGCAGCGGCACCATCGCGCTCGGCAGCGCCGTCGTGGCCGACGTTTCCACGCGAGCCGAGCGGGGCAAATACATCGGCTACGCCAGCATGGGGCTGACCCTGGGGCCAGCCCTGGGCCCCGTAATCGGGGGACTGATCGACCATTTCTGCGGCTGGCGCTGGATCTTCTGGTTTCTGACCATCCTCTCCGGCGTGTTCCTGGCAGCCATCGCCCTTTTCCTGCCCGAAACCTGCCGCGCAGTCGTCGGCAACGGCTCGATCCCGGCGGCGCGATGGAACCGACCCATCTTCAGCGCCCTGGCACCCAAACCCACACCCACCACAACGACAGCCACAACCGCCCCACAAAGACCCAAACGCCTCAACCCCCTCCGCTCCGCCCGCCTCGTCCTCGACAAAGAAAACGCCCTCATCCTCATCTACGGCGCCCTGCTATACGCCGGCATGGCCGCCGTGCTGACCACGCTCACCACCACCCTCGCAACGCACTACCACTTCAACACCATCCAAATCGGTCTCTGCTACCTACCGATGGGGCTGGGCAGCCTCACCTCGCGGTACACGGTGGGGTTCTTGCTCGACCGGACTTTCCGACGGCACGCCCATGCGCAGGGCCTCAGCATCATCAAGAACCAACAGCAGGAGATCGGCGCCTTCGACATCGAGCGCGCGCGGCTGGTCGTCACGATCCCGCTGGCCTACGCCGCGGCGCTCGTGTTCGTCGCCTACGGCTGGGTGATGCAGTCCCGCGTCTCGTTGGCGGGGCCCGTGGTCACCCTGTTCGTCGGCAGCCATCTGCTGACGGGGGCGTTTACGACCCTGAGTACCCTCATGGTCGATCTGAATCGGGGCAGTCCCGCCACGGCGGTGGCGGCTAATAATCTGGTCCGGTGCTTGCTGGGCGCCGGCGCGACGGCGGCGGCCGCGCCGGTGATTGAGGCGATTGGGGTCGGGTGGATGGCGGTTGTCATGGCCGCGGTGTGGGTGGTGGCGAGTCCGTGTCTGTGGGCGGTATATTACTGGGGGTTTGAGTGGAGGAAGAGGATAAAGGGGATGGAGGGAGAGAGAGAGTAATGAGTGAAAAGTGTTTAGTATTGGGTGGGCTTGGGACGTTGAGTGGATAGAGTGATTTTTTGAATCACTACCTAATGCCGGAGGGAGAGATCTTAGGGGAGGGAGTCATGGGGTGACAAGTGTATATTGTCGTGGTCGCATTTGATGGAGTAATGTCTTCTAATTTTCAGCTAAGGGACTAGGTATGCCTATTTCGGCGCTACGTGCTCATGGTAGTATCGCTGCGCGGCATCCATGATGGCCTTGACTCGCGCTGCGGGCACCTTTTCTTTGCGGTCGTACGAGAAGAGCCCGTTCACTTCTTGTTCGATGTCACATCTGGTTATCTATTAGCCCAGTTCAGCAGACGCGAAGCTCTGCCTGGATAGGTGGTTAGCATGGACTTACAGCTGGGTATAGACCATCCCACACGTGTGGCCCCCCTTGACGACCGCCATCGCCAACCGTTCCAGACGAGCCAGGAAGTCCTCGGGGTCACTCGCCGTCGTGTAGCCCCAGTCTCTCTCCCCTGCGGTCGTGCCCTGGGCAGGAGTGATGTTCACTCCGCCAAACTCGGAACAAATGACCGGAGCGCCAGGTGTATGCTTGGCGCCTGCATCGCCGTCCACAGCCGGCACAAACATATCATGATCAGCCTTAGGGCCCAGGATTCCCTGCAGGTCTGCACAGGTGGCTGCTAGCTCGGTAGAATCGGCATAATCGTGGTAGGTAGTGAGATCGGTGAGGACGTGCTCCCAGCCGCAGTTGTCGTTGATGGGACGAGTAGGATCGAGGGTTCTGCCATGTCAGTCAATGTTCTAGATCAACCATGCAACCACTCACTTAGTCATATAGTACACCGAACGAATGTGGTTCCGTTGCTGAACATTGTCCTTCAATGAAGGATACCCCCAGCTCTCATTGAACGGCGTCCAGGCCACGATCGACGGGTGATTGATATCCCTCTGCACCGCCTCCGTCCACTCACGATTGAAGCGCGCGACGTACTCATCACTGAACTCGTACGCATTGGCAATCTCGCCCCACACCAGGAACCCCAGCCGGTCGGCCCAGTACAGAAACACCGGATCCTCGACCTTCTGGTGCTTCCGACACCCGGTAAACCCCATCTTCATCGCCAGCTCGATGTCCGCCCGCAGCGCCTCCTGCGACGGCGGCGTCAACCCCGTGTCAGGCCAGTAGCCCTGATCCAGCACCAGCACCTGAAAACTCGGCTTGCCGTTGATGCGGAACGTCCCGTCGCCGGTTCTCCAGTCAATGCGCCGCATTCCCGCCGTCGTTGCCACCTCATCCACCACCTCCCCGTCTGCATTGAATAAGCGGATGGTCACATCATAGAGGACCGGATGCTCCGGCGCCCACAGCGCGACTCCACCGCGCCAACACCCCTCCACCTCCCACGGCCCCTTCTTCCCTTCGAATACCTCCAGATCCTTCATGCGCATATCCACATCCAGACTCACCCGATCCGAATCCCCCAACGCAGCCCGCACAGAACCAACCCTCACCCCGCCCAGCCCCGTCTCCACCTCCACCTCCGCTCCCTGTCCAGCTCTCTGCCCCACCACCGCGACTCTCGCCTGCAACCTCCCACCGTCAATATCATCCCCTCGCAGCACGGTACCCTCACTAGGCCCCCCAATCCTTAAACAGGGAACAGCCTCGACCCAAACATCCAACCAAATGCCACTCGTCGGGGTGTAGAAGATCCCCTCCGGCACCGCACCCCAATACTGCTTGCCGCGCAGCTGCGTCAGGTCCGTCGGCGAGTCGCGCACGCGGATCGTCACTCTGTTCGGTTCCTTCTCCTCAGTGGTAACTGCATCCGAGATATCCAGATCAAACGGAACATGACCCCCGCGATGGCCACCCACATAAACCCCCCCAACCCAGACGGAACACTCGTAGTCCACCGCCCCGAAGCGGAGGAGGAGCCGGTCGCCTCTTTCCAGCTGCGCGGGCGTGCGGATGTCGCGGATGAGCCGCTCGTACCACAGGATCTCGTGGGTGTCCTGTGCGTTGACGCCCGAGGCGGGTGTTTGGAAGGCGTAGGGCACCGTGATGGTCGTTGTTGGTGGGGACGGGGGCAGGCCGGTTTGGGCCCAGTGCTGCGTCAGGCCTTCGTCGCCATCGTCGAAGCGGAAGGTCCAGCACCCGTTGAGGGTGTGCCAGGTTGGGGTTGAGCGGGTGAAGTCGGGGCGAGGGTAGGGCATTTCTTTTCTGTCTAGGTTGGGATGTGGAGAGGTGTTGTTGTTGTTGTTGGTGGTGATGGTGGTGGTGGTGGTGGTGGTGCTGTTGTGGTGGTTGTGATAGTGGTGGGTGGGCGAGTTTGTTTTGGTGTAGGTGAGTGGTGAATAGGAAGTGAAGGAAGTTGTGTTAGTTCTGCGGGGTGAGGAAAGCAAGCAAGCGGTCCGTTCACTGATCGTCAATCAACCCCGCGGCTATGACGTGGTCGGACGACCCTCAGCTGTTTCACTTAGACTGTCAATATATACTAAGTGATAGTGAGGTAGCATCGTCTGCAACACTTGCAGTCACCACATGCAGCTAGAATAAGGTGACCTACAGCTTAGGGCACGCCGAGATTGGACCCGCGCTGCACAATGGCCTTATCTTCCGATGCAGAAGGCGGGGTAGAGTAATCCGACGACGATGATAGGGCTACACCGAAGCATTCACTCCGCGGGGAAACCATCTCGCATCCATGGTAAGGGTCTGTTCACCCGGTGATTCGACCGTCGTGACTGGGGTTCAGATTAAGTCTCGCAGATTTAGCCGGTCATTCGTCGGTCTGGACTCGTATTGCACCCATGGAGGGGCGCTATATATACCTGCTCTCCGCGCGACGATTCCCACCAACTTGTGGTCTACAGCCATGCATGCTGACATGGAGCTACTCACTGCGACGAATGTCTCCCGCGTGGGGATCGGGCTGTTGGCGTATCTCGTCCTGCGGACCGTCTACCGCCTGTACTGGCATCCTCTTAGTCAGGTGCCAGGCCCCAAGCTAGCAGCCATCAGCAGCTTATACGAGTTCTACTACAACTGCATCCAACACGGCCAATACCACTTCCAACTCATCAAAATGCACAAACAGTATGGTACGACACCTCTCCCCTCCCCGCCCTCCTCTGCAACACTGAATCTAACTCCCTAACCCAACCCCACCCGCCCCAGGCCCCATCGTCCGTGTGGGCCCCAATGAAGTGCACATCATCGACCCGACCTTCTACGAAGAGATCTACAGCGGCAGCACGCGACGCCGCAACAAGACGCCGCAATACGGCCCGCAGTTTGGGATGCCGGACTCGCTGTTCTCGACCATCGACCACGCGCACCACCACGCGCGCCGCGCGACCATCAGCCACTTCTTCTCGAAGCGGTCCATCCAGTCGCTGTCGCCGATCACCGAGCGCTGTGTGCTGAAACTCATGCAGCGGCTGCAGGAGTTCTACGAGGCCGACAGAATCGTGCGGCTGGACGACGCCTTCGCCGCCATGACCTCCGACGTGATCACCTACTATTCCTACGGCGAGAGCCAGGGGTTCCTGGAGGACGCGACCTTCCGCAGCGAGATCCGCACCCTGGTCAACGAGCTGGCCGCGACCAGCCACCTCAACCGCTTCATCCCGGTCATGTCCATGCTGCTGCGCCGCATCCCGCCGCGCTGGCTTGCCGCCCTGCAGCCGAGTCGCGCCGCTACTTACGACTACCTGGCCAGTATCTACGCCCTGTCCGCGCAGTCCGCGACCCCGGAAGCGGCAGCAGAAACCGACCGCAAACCCACGAAGCACGCGACCATCTTCGCGCAGCTGTCGGACCCCAGCATCCCCGCCAGCGAGCGCACCCGCGCCCGCTTCCAGGACGAGGCGGTCCAGTTCCTCCTGGCGGGCACGGAGACGACCTCGAGTATTTTGACCTACGCCGCGTACATCCTCGGCAGCAGGAAAGACTACGTGGAGAGGTTACGGGCAGAGTTGCGGACGGTACTGCCCACGCCGACGAGTACGGCGAGTTGGACCGAGTTGGAGAAGTTGCCTTTTCTGGTCTGCCCCTTCCCTCCCTCCTCCCCCCTCCCCCTGTCTTCAGCGGAAACACTGCACCTCGCATCATAGATTGTCTGCCCACCGCCCCCAAACAATACTGACAAAACTCGGTGGACAGACAGCCATCATCACCGAGTCCCTCCGGCTAGCCCCGCCCATCATCCGGCTACCCCGCGTCGCGCCGACGGAAACACTCGTGTATAACGGGTACAAGCTGCCGCCTGGTGTATGTCCCCAAGCCCCAACTCCCCCTCCGTTTGCCCTGGACTATCTCCCTGGAAGGACAAGGAGTGTTGAAATTGACAACATGAAGACCGTCTTAGGCGCCTCGGCGTGGTTCATCCACCGGGACCCCACCCTCTTTCCGGAGGGCGATACCTTCGATCCCGAGCGGTGGCTGCAGGGCGAGAAGAGCGAGCATCTCAAGCGGTATATGGTGGCGTTCTCAAAGGGGAGTCGCGGGTGTGTCGGGATCAAGTCAGTTCCTTTTCCCCCTCCCTCCCAAATCTCGCTCTGCTGTTGGTGGGAGGAGTGCTTTGTGTGGAAGGGATCGGCTAACGTTGGCCACTGGGCCAGTCTCGCGTATAACGAGCTGTACCTGGCGCTGGCGTACTTTGTGCGCCGGTTCGAGTTCGAGCTGTTCGATACCACGCCCGAGGACATGGAGATGGTGGCCGAGACGGTGCTGCAGGTGACGCGCCGGGGGTTTCCGACCGTCTATGTGAGGATCACCGCGGTGGTGGGGGAGTAAGCGGCGTTGTTGGGGTGGGGTGGACAGTGGAGTATGGGGAGATTCGTGATACTGGGAAGTTGTAAGAAAGGGGGGTCCGGGGGTTCTCCCCCGGGACGGTACATTCCCCCAGCATTCAAGACTGAGATTATTGGGAAGTTGAAAGAAAGGGGGGTCCGGGGGTTCTCCCCCGGGAATTGTTCTTTATAGATATTCCTAGGTTGTCTAGTCCTAAGTACTAGAGTTTACCGTTCCGGGGGAGAACCCCCGGACCCCCCTTTCTTTCAACTTCCCAGTAACACTCAATAAAAAGCCCTGCTTCAATGAAAATAACCGTCAACGCTATAACCGAAACTACTTTAGCCACTACACAATCACCCTCAACCCAGCTAAGCACGCTAAGCACGCGCCCAATCCACGACCGCATCCTCGCCCGCCTTCTCCCGGATCAACCGATGGCTGAGATCCCACAGCGCGGCCCCCAGCACCGGATCCGACGCCTGGCTGCTCTCTTTGCCCGGCTGCGCGACATCGCTGAAATA
The DNA here is from genome assembly GCF_003184695.1 of Aspergillus brunneoviolaceus CBS 621.78. Taxonomy (NCBI): domain Eukaryota; kingdom Fungi; phylum Ascomycota; class Eurotiomycetes; order Eurotiales; family Aspergillaceae; genus Aspergillus; species Aspergillus brunneoviolaceus. The sequence continues at coordinate 273,379 of NW_020290760.1, read as the reverse complement.
ATACCCGTTCCACCCCTTCTCCTCGACCTCGGGGCTCGTCGCCGCCCACAGCGCGCTGAACGAGCCCTGCTCGACGTTGCGCCCCACCGCCAGCATCACCTTGGTTAGGAGGTTCCCGAGAATCCCGGGGTACGCCTCCTTCCACTGCTGCTGCATGGCCGTATTCACCTGTCCTTTGTCAGCACATGATCCACCCCAGCAAGAAAACGGAAGAACGTACAGCACCAGGATGCACCGACAGCGCATAGATGTTGTCGCCATTCGGCTTGATGACCCGATCCAGCAGCCCGTACTTCACCCCGAGGATGATCGCCAGCTTGGTGCGGCCGTACAGCTGGGTGTTGCCGACGTCCGGGTTGTTCAGCTCCTCGAGCGAGGCGAAGTGCACGTTGGGTGGGGCGTTGCGGTGCTGCTCGGAGGACTCGAAGACGATGCGCGGGGCCGGCGTGTCCGGCAGCTTCGAGGTCTTGCGGAGGAGCGGGTAGAGCTGGTTGACGACGTAGAACTGGCCCAGCCAGTTGACCTGGAAGTGGCGGTCGATGCCGTCGGCGGTCTCGCCGTATTGGTTGGCGTTGATGCCGGCGGAGAGGATGAGCTGGTGCAGCGGGGGTTAGTGGATGCTTTTGGTTTCGCGGAAGGACAAGCGGGGGTGCACTCACCAGGTCTAGGCGCTCTTCTCGCTGGCGGATCCCCTCGAACACCTCCCGCACTTCCTTGAGGTTGCCCATGTCGCAGGGCACCCATTCGATCTGGGCCCCCTCGCCGGCCTCCTTCTTGATGGATTCAATGGCTGACTGCCCTTGTTCTTCTTTGCGGTTGACCATGATGACGCGGGCGCCGTTGAGGACGAAGGCGCGGGCGACCTCGTAGCTGTCTTGCTAAGTTCGAGCACTTCATCAACAACAAGAATTGGGGGGCCAGCTTACCCGATGCCCAAGGCGCCGCCGGTGATGAGCGCCACGCGACCGGTGAGGTCGTGGATCTCCTTCTTGGGGCCGAGGATGGGTTGGAGAACTGACTGCATTATGAATATTTCTGTATGTGTCTGTGCTGAAGAATGGAAATCAGAAGATTGGGGAATGCTGGATAAAGCATTGGGTTAAATAGTCTGGTGTCAACACGGCGTAAGTATGATATCAGCCCTGCCGGCATCCACTTTTCCTCTTCGGGCCAACCCTCATCTACGAAACAGGGCACCCTGGACACTAGCTTATTAGACAATCACTGCGTGTATTCCGCCTGTTGCACCATCACCATGTATGTGTAATGAGTCTGTCACTGTCACACTTCCATGGATGGCATTCACGTGTCAGTAGTTGGTAGTTGATCAAGACTGATCTCAGCAAGGGCCGATAAGATAAGAGCTACCCCACCTACGTCATCCCCCAGCACCCACGGCCAAAGTTCATCTTTATCTTTCTCATTTCCAACAATCTCCCGTGGGCATCTCTTCTCACCTCCCTCCTAACGCCCCTCAACAACATCACAATGTTCAGCAGCAACAAAGCCCCAAACCACCGCCTCTGCATCACCGCGGGACCGCGCTACGACCCCCAAACCCACCAACTAGTCCACGTCAACGGACCCTCTCCGATCCGCATCCGCAGCCCGCACCTCACCGCCGACATCTGGGTGCGCATCAAGGAGTACACCGGTACCCTGCCCTGCCCTGCCCCCTGTCCCTGTCCCTTTCCCAAACCCAAACCTAATAAAACCAACCTCCTAACCCCGAGAATTTACGCAGGCTACCCCGAGGGGTCCCCCAGATCCAATCCCTACTTCACGCACCCCACCACCGCCGCCAACCGGTACAGCATCACCCTCTCCCTCGCCTTCGCGGAAGATGTCAACGGCGACGACCTCCTCTTCGGCAACGACTTCGACCACCCGATCCGCGACTACCTGCCGCCGGGCTTCAACACCGCCTTCAAAGTCGTGAAAACGATGCTCGACCCCTCCATCGACGGCGACGCGTACAGCGACACACCGTACCTGTATAGCCCGGCGTTGGCGTCGTGGAATCAGTTCCGGGTCGGGGAGGTCGTTCCCCGGGATACGAAGAAGCCTGCCGTGGAAGCGGATCCGGTTGTTCTGGAGGGGGCGGAGGGGTCCGGGAAGGCAGTGCGGGAGAGTTGTGGCTTGCCCGCGGATGCAGCGGCGCGGACGAAGTATTTCCGCGACGAGGAGAAGCGGAAGGGGTTTGTGTTGGAGAAGGGGCGCGTGTATGAGGCGGACTTTGGGAATCCGTATCTGGATTTCGAGGGTAGGCTTCTTTCCCTCCCCCCTCTGCTTGGTTTCTTGGGGTTGCGGCAGGGTTTGCTGACTGTGGCAGAATTCGCGGTCCATGTCCCCGGGATCACGCTGAATATCAGCAAGTATGTGAGCGAGAAGAACAACGTGTTGCGGTACGTGTTGAAGAACCGGACGACCGGGGAGGAGTATTTGGTCATCGGGTTTACGGTTGTGCTGGACGGGGCGCAAGAGAAGACCGACGATGGGGATGAGGTGGACTAGACACCTGTGTACAGCCATACACTGCCCCTCCATTCTGATTTCTATCATATACCGTTCCGGGGGAGAACCCCCGGACCCCCCTTTTTTTCAACTTCCTGGTAAAGGATATTCCCGTCTTGATTAGATACTTTATGGGTATATAGTAAATACAAGTGCCATACTTCAGACTGTTCAATACTTACTCCAGATAAGTTTTACTGGGAAGCTGAAAGAAAGGGGGGTCCGGGGGTTCTCCCCCGGACGATATATTCTCCCAGCACTTAGAATTAGGCTTGCTGGGAAGCTGAAAAGAAGGGGGGTCCGGGGGTTCTCCCCCGGGACGGTATATTCCAGTACGTAGGATTGAGATACGAAGTCTACGCTACCCCTTCCCCCGAACACTGGACATACTCAGCCTCGCCTCCCCCCTCCCCAACCGCCGCGACGCCACCACCACCCCCGCACTGAGCACCGCCCCGGCGTAGAAGAAATACTCGACATACATCCTGGCCTGCTGCCCCCTGACCATCTTTGAGTCGTACCCGAACGTATTCCGAAACGCAGGGCCCTCCACATACCCCACCAGATCCGTCAGGGCCAGCCCCACCGACGAGACGATCAGCAGGGGAATGAAGAAGCCGAGTTCCTGTACCCGACCGTTAGCACATGTCTACCACTAGATAATCCCACCATCAGGCAATTATATAGTAAGGAAACATCCCACTCCCATGAGACTATAATCAAAAGAAAAGGAAGGAAGAGACAACATACCCCACCGCGTAAATGCCGCGCCGACCAAACGGCCCAGCCCATGCGCGCCGCCGCAACGCTCATCCCCAGCACCTCCACCACGTCCACCGCCACCCACAGTCTCTTTTCCGTACGTTCCCAGCGCTGCAACTCCGGGAAAGTAAATCGCGTGGGGTGAATGACTCGCTCGACGAGACGCGTCTGCACGCCCAGCGCAGCGAGCACCAGTGCCGCCAGCACTGCGACCAAAATGGAATGCGGGATGAGAATCCACCGGTCGATGGTCCGGTGGCTTGCGCCGTGGTGCAGGCGGCGACACAGCGGGAGGAGGATCAGGCTGAAGAGGGCGAGTTTGCCGAGGCTGATGAGCCAGGTTATCGGGAGGAGGGCCTGCGTGGCTTCTTGGGCGTTGAGGACGGCGCATTCGCCTAGGGTCGTCGTTATGACTGCGATGGTTTGGGCGCTGCGTTTCGTTGATTAGACTGGTATCCTTTCGGCCAGAAGGGGGTGGGGTGAGTGCGTACAGCAGCATGAATGTCACGGCGATGGTGAGGAGCAGCCACTGTGCTATCGATTTACGCTTGCCCTCGCTGGCGAGGAATCGCGCGGCAGTGAAGAAGAGGAGCCCTAGGAAAATGACGAAGTAGACCGCGTAGCAGACGATGGTGATGCGCGCGGTGCTGCTGGAGAAGGCGTGGTGGGCGCGACATTGTCCGCTCTTTGCGCGGGGGAATACTCCCCCCTGGCTGGCGAGCTGGGCCATAGTGGTGGTGGTGGTTTTCACCAACATCCAGAAAAATGGTCAAAGGGGGCATAAAAGCATACGCCGCCGGGGACAGCTTCGCTACTTAAATTAGCCCAGGCCAGCACGCATCTGGCTGGGGCACGGGGCAAGCGCAGGGACGTCGATCGCGGGAAACCCGCCCTTCTAATTGGGTGCACATGCCAAGTCAATACGAACAGGCGCAGCTTAACCTCGCAATACGAACCCTAGTTTCAGATCGATGCCCAGGGCCACCAGCTGATCGGGGCAACTGACAGCTGACGGATGATCGACCATTGCCTTTTGTTGTTACTGGGGCATACATAGTACTCAGTCGTAAAGTGGTGTTGAGTACTCTGTGGAAGTGGAAGACTACTACTTCTCATACTCCGCCAGCGCCCAATCCAGCAACGCGGGATACCACCGCCGCCCCACATCCTGATGGCTCATCACCCGATGGATCAGCGTGCCCTCGCCCACCCTCCCTTTAAAGATCCGATTGAAGGTCGCCTCCGCGTCCGACCGCACCGTCTCGTCGCGCACCAGCTCCCGAATATGCGCCGGGATCGCCAGGGCCAGGGCCCCGCTCTCCGCCGACAGATCCAGGCTCATCCCCTGGAACACGGGGATGGAGAACCGCGGCCCGAGAGGCGTCCCCTGTGCATCGACAAAGTTCTCCATGGCCAGATTCACCCGGTGCGTCGTCGCCGTGCACACGCCCCCCGTGATCGCCTCGAGGGCGCGGCCGATGTTCACCACCAGGGACCCCGGCAGCGGCGGCGCCGCGATCCACTCCCCGGCCTTGTTCTGCACCTCCAGCCCCGTGTGCGGCGTGGCTTGCAGCAGGAAAGTGAGGAACTCCGAGTCCTTGTGCGCGCCCACGCCCTGCGACTCGGACGCATCGCGGGGTGGCGGGTACTTGATCAGCTTGAGTTTCTGCTGGATGGGGTCCTCGAAGAAGCGGTCGAGTGCCGTGGGCGCCATGTCGAGCGCTTCGGAGATGAGGCTCCGGAAGGCGGCGGCTAGTGGATGGGTTTCGGCCAGGTAGGCCTCGACGGCGTGACGGAAGCCCGGGATGGCGGATTCGTCGGGCCACTGTGTGCAGTTAGTTGGGTTGTTACCCTGGGTTGAAGGTGGAAATGTACCTGGTTTGGGCCACGGATGTTGCGGTAGAGAGGTGCGTCTGGGCTTGGGGGAGGGAGCTCGGTCGCAAACTGGCGGAACTGGTCAGTAGTGTACTGAATGTACTGCAAGTTCATCGTGTATGTGTATCGGTGAAGGCACGCACGTCGAATTGTTCGCGGTAATCAGTCTGGCGGGCGGTGGTTTCAGCCCCTAGTCGCGAGTAGCCCAGGAAATGCTTGCTGTTGACCATCTCAATTTCCAGCTTTTTCGCGAGTGGGAGATCGAAGATGGCAGCGGTCTGTTTCATCAGCTCGTCGCGGACGCCGGGCGCGACCGGGGCGTTGATGAGGTAGAAGAAGCCCACGTGGACCAGTGCATGGCGCAGACTGGCGAGGAACTGGGGTTTTGTGGCGGACGAAGTGGCGAGAGCATAGTCAAGGACCGGGATAGCGGTAAATGAGGGCGTATCTACAGTCATGTTGGAAGAAGAATGAAGATGAGGTGGTTGGAGATGGTAAGATGAGTGAGGGGTTCGTTCCCCGGTCGGCAGCTGCGATATCGGGCGGGGAATGAAACCTCATTTGGCGTCATCCCCGACACTTATGGCGAGCATAGCCTCTACAAATATGTCTATTCGCTTGCTGTATATTCTCTACAAAACATGCTTCTGATATCACTCTATCTTCTGTCTGCTCCCAGGGCGTCAGCTATCGAATTTATCGTACTCTACTCTCTCTTACACGATGGATAAAACGGCGCACTTTTGTTACTTCACCGAACTGAAATAGAAAAGCGTTTGGAGTGTGGCAGATTCTGTCCTGACCTTCTATAATACAGTGTCGAGTGTCAATGGAAGCCGAATGCAATATTCCGTTAGCGTTCTCCCGTCATAGCTCCTATGTTCTCCTTCTGGCCGAATGAAGTCGTGAACTGACGTCTGCCATGCTGACACTACAGTCTCGTGAACGCAAACTACGGTTCGCAAGATACTCCGGTAGAAATGAAAAGCGAAATAGTGGCCAATCCTCCGGGCAATAGAGAGCCATCAGGATCATTACATATGCTAACTTTGGCTCATCCCGATCGATGGCGACTGATATGGCCCTAAACAGATCTTCCAGCTCGTTGGGGAGCGAGCCAAGGCGCTTTCTCAGATCTTCTAGGGCGTCACCACTCAGAATGCTGTGCTCAACTCTCTGGATGGTGAGTTAGACCCAGAGGAAAACACCCTCAGATTTGTATGCAATCTCCGTCTCAAGGCGCTGCCTTTGATCTGATGTCCCCATCTTGGGATAGAGCTCGCTCGAGCTCAAACGGTGCTGGACAAAGCTTAGAATATCCTCGTGAATTACTTCGTGCAGCCGCAGCATCGGGCCGGTTTTGAAGGCCTCCTGCAAGTCAATGTCCTCTCGACTGGCGACACAAATCTTGACATCGGCTGACCTGCAAGAGATCCAATCTTTCAGGGACTCATTCATATGGACCTGGTCCCCTTCAAACTCGTCAATGTCGTCAATAAAAAATGGCTATCCTATGGGTACGATAAACACTGTCCGTTTCTCTCAACTTGCGAAATGCGTCAAACACCTCATGATCATCATCGATTACTGGTCGTAACCCGCTCAAAGCAGCCTGCCATTGTCTGGGAAACAGCAGAGGTATGAGCTCCAGCCATTGAGACAGAAGAGAATGCAGAAGCCCTCGCACCAGCCCGCGAAAGCTCTTCTGAAGCGTCCGGCCGTGCTTCCAAAAGAAAAGTCTGGCTAGCACCAGGGCTTTGGTTGTTGACCACAGCTTGAGATGCTTTTCTGTTGCCTTATGTTGGCAGATGCACTTCATCAGAGTGGACTTGCCTGACCCTGGCTTTCCGGAAATATGAGGAAGGTTGATGGACCAAGCACACGAAAGGGATCATCAAATGTTCAGAATTTCCCTCGAAGCTGTGAACGCCAGCTGTGAAGCTATACGATGGGATAATAACATGGTCCTTAACTAGAGGTATTGTTCGCCCAGTTAGACGGTCGTACTTGCTGGGTGGTGCGACTATCAAGGAAAGAAACACTAGGGACTTTGTAGAGGGACTGCTTTCAAATATTTCAGAGGCATTCACTTCACAACACCCAAGGCAGAAAGTGCGATCCAAGGCACCCAATCTGGTTTTCCGTCCGCCGCTTCTCATCTCTTTAGCCCATTTTCCCCTCCTCCTCTCCTCCCCTGCCCTATCAACTTCTCCGTCTTTCTTCCAATCAAGCTTGGTGCACCATCGTACACGCAATCCTACCGCGCCGGCACCCCGCTGTATACCGCGATCCTGTAGTTCTCTTTGGGCTCCAGCTCCGTCCAGCTCTGTCCAGCTTATTTCCGCCTCTCCCAGCTCCCTTCCCAATCTCTGACTACTTTATTCGCCATGGGTACTATGCTCCCATCCTCTGAGACCGTCCTCTCTGAGATGGCTACCGGCGGTAGTATATCTAAGCTCGTGCTATACAATCAGAATACCGTCTGCTTTAAATCCAAGCGGTTTTTATAGATGATATAAATATCTGCGACCAGCAACCCCAGCGGCCAGTTCTAATATCTAGTTTATACGACGGTACTCGGTTACAGCGTTCGAGCAGCTATGCTGACCAAACGGCAATTGGTGGGTGATCTATGTATTCCCGGTCTACAAGTTCTGGCTTGCGCGGAATAGTATTATCTTCAATTTGATAGGTCTTCCGCTCTTATACTACTAGATCCAGGTCTATCTTTGCTAACAGTCTATCGGCTCTATTTCGATCCGATTTCATATCTTGCGCGTGGTCATAAACTGCTGATTGCCAGCCGCGGTGTTTTTCAAGCCAATTCTTGTATCTATAATATAAGTAATGTATTCCGCGATGCAATCTACCTGCCCGAGTACTAGAGTGTATACTGCGCAAGCTGTCGTCTTATTCAAGCCGACAAGTTCTGTACTATTCGAGATGCCTACCGGGAGAAATACTCATTCTCAGCAGTCGGCCAGGATCTCTGTCTATTCTTCAGAAGCTTAAAAATCAAACTGTTTTACCCGCCAAGTAATGGCAGACGATATCCGGGTCAGAATGTTTAGTTATAAACCGACAATGCTGGGTTTGTTTCTACGGTTCTTCTACCACCACCCCTCTACTTCTGCCCTTTCTAATAATGTCTTCGTTTTTGTTCTTACTTCCCTTTTTCTTCCGACTGCGTCGACGGCGTGGTGTGTATCGAGCCGCAGTCCCCTGTATCCGACAACTTCCGAGTGACAAACAAGATTCTACCGCAGATCATAGGAATGGTATCAAGAATAAACCAGGAATGCCACATCAAAGTGCGTACGATTGTAAACAAGAAGTTCAAATTCTACTTCTTAGAGAAGTACTATCAACACCATGCATGGCTCGGAGTACCAAATCTCGACCCAGAAGCCCAGAACAGAAGCTATCCAGAACACCGATCTATCCCCCTTTCGACTCCGCAGAGAAGTATTCCGTGGACGCGCAACTACGCCAAGTCTCCGACGCAGCAGCGGATCCCACCGCGTCATCGTCGTTATCATTCAAATCGTGTTCGCGCGCCGCCTGGCATGCACTTCCCCGAGCGTTAGCAGATCCACTATCCTCCGGATCGTTGGAGGAATACTCACCGGCATCCTCCGCAATGGTTCCAAGCGGCCGCGGCGTCCCTTCCCGCGAAGCGGTAGAAGCAGTAGCAGTATCACCACCTCCTCCCTCTCACTCCAGCGCACTCCCCCCCTCTCCCTCCCCCTCCCCCTCCGTATCCTGCAGGCCAGCAGCAGGCGGAGGCGGCCAAACGACGGCATTCACATTGTCGGCGACATCGAAGAAGAACCGGCTGGTGATGGACTCATCGGCCCACCAATCGAACTGGGTGCGGCGTTGACGCTGCCACCGGGTCGCGACGCGTTGCCCGCCTTCACCCGCCGAGCCTCGCGCCTCGAACGTCCAGAACATGACCTGGTTGCCGCCGAGACAGCCGCCGCCCGCCAGCATCATCGCCGTCGGGATGCGGTAGTTGGGGTCCGCCAGCGCGCTGCGCCAGAAGAGCAGCAGCTTGGTGATGTACCAGCCGGGGTCGGGGCTGGGCCCATTGATGAACCAGAAGAACGGCCGGCCCCGGATGAAGGCCACGACGGTCTGGATGGCAACTGTGTTGGTTGGGTCGGTGCCCCACGGGACCTGTTGGACGATGTCGAGCAGGCCGTAGTCGCCTAGCGGGTGGAGACGGCTGGTGATGCGGTCGCGCCAGCAGGGGATCTCGGGGACGCGGTGTGACATTCTGGTCGCTTGTGGGTGGGTTGGTGGTGTGTCTTGGTTGTGTACCTTGGTTGTGGGATGTTGGTTTAAGGTGTGATGTTGATGAAAGTGTGGGGGGAGGGATTTGTGGTGAAGAGGGTTTTATATCGCGCATGTTCGTTGGTTGGTGGAGAGAAACGCTCCTGTTCATGGGTCTTTCAGTGTTCTCATGTGTTAACTGTCGCGGGGGATATAAGAAAGGTCTTTGTTGTTGTGGCTTTCGGTGATGCCGGCGACCGAAATGTTCCATCATTCTTTATCGCTGGGCTCATGGCTGATCGGTCGCTTGTCCTGATTTCTGTTCACAATGGAAGTGAAAAGAGGATCGATCGGTGTTGGTGAATACCCCTAACATGGAGATGCACCCAAGAAGTTTTGTTAGAAACCATTCCAAGTGTATCGTGCTTTCTTCAGTCTAAAACGGCTGGGGCTGGTCAACTAAGTCAGCCGTCATATATGAAGCTTGGTATATCTGGTGCCTCTTGTTGGTTAAATGAAAGGAGACACACCCGTTAAGATGAAACATGGAACCAAACTAGGCAGGACAGTCTTGGGGAACACAAATCTGTGATGTGCTGAGGCCCATGACGTCAGTAGAAGTGCCCAATGTCAAAAGAAATAACACTGAAATCTTCATTCGATATATACCAACTCCAACCACTAAATCCTAAAGCAGTAGAACCATCAATCGTGTCTTCATCGCATCCATTACTATCAACAGATATCCAGAACTATCAACATTTGTACATGAAGTCTCCATCCCCAAATCCCCCAATCTAATAAGCCAAGAACATAGTCACCGCAAAGGCCAAACCGGCCGCTGAGCGGTGCAGCATACTCTTACCCGAGCCGCTGGTCGTCAGGTACAGGGTGGGCTCGTACTCCGACGGTACGGTGCTGTTGGTCGTGCCGTTCCAGCAGTAGTCGTTGAAGCAGGTGGTGCAGATGTCCGGCAGGGTGGTGTTGGTACGATAGGTCGAACGCTGCAAGATGGCGCAGGCAACACAGGAAGTCCAGTTCGAGTCGAGGGTGCCGTTGCCGCGGGTGACCACGTTGTAGCCGTTGGTGATGACGTTGTCGCGCTCCTCGTCCGAGTAGGTCAGCTTGAAGGTGGAGAAGTTCGACTCGTAGGTGTAAGGCGAGTTGGCCAAGTACACGACGAGCGGAGCAGGACCAGACAGGTTCTTCGGGTCACAGCCGAAGAAGGTCGGGCGCTTGTTCAGGCCCAGGTTGACGAAGGTGTTTACATCCGGGACAGGAGGGAAGACGGTGCCGTTGGCAATACCGGAGCTGTTCAAGCTGCGCTGGTAGGTAGCCACCAGCGAGGTTCCGTTGGGCCAGTATGAGTCGGTATCGGCGGAAGAATCAATAGCAAAAATCACATCCACGTGCCGGTCGGGCTGGATGAGGGGGTGCAGCGGGATGTTCTCGAGATCCTCACCACCATCGACAACGTCCAGGGTGGCAGCGGTGGCATAATCTTCGCTGGCCTCCCGGTACCCGTAGAAGGGGTTGGGGGAGTACACGGCAATGTCGTCACCCCGCTCACCCAGGTCTTCCAGGATGTCGGTCAAGGCATTCTTGAAGATCGTGGGGATATCGGTACTGTTGATCTGCAGCAAGAACTGGTTGAAGAGAGTGGAGGAGGATCCCATGATGAAACCGGCATTGTCAAAGCCACGCACGCAGGTACCGTTCTCCGACACGCTACCGTTCTCGAATCTCGAGCCGAGGTACTCCAACGGAGCGAAGGCATAGACAGATGGATCCCAAGAGCCGAACTCCCACGGGTTGACCTCGTAGACCGTCGCATTGGTCTCAACAATGACCTCGCCGGGGTTACGGCCATCCATGACCACAATAGGCATGGGGTATTGGCCGTTCTTGAAGTCGTCCATCAGGGAAATGGAGGACCAGGTGTAGTCAGCACCGCCGTCATCCTTGGAGGAATTGACCAGCTGGAAGGAAAGGGCACGGCCCCAGTAATCCGAGAAGGAGGTGTTGAAACCGGCCCCCGATTTCCCGTCCACCTGATCGGTGATGGTCTTCCAGTACTCGTAGGTGCTCAGGACTTGGATGGTGTCATAGTTAGGACCCTCGAGCAAAGACTTGGAGAATCCCCAGACCCGGTCGCTAGCCTGCAGATTGCTGATGGTGGAGAAGTTGTTGACAAACATGGAACCAACCAGCCAGCTACCACCACTCAGACCAGCGACATAGGTAGCAGACTGCAGCAGACCACCCAGCTGACCGGTGTTGGTGGAGTTCTCCGTGCGGCTGTCGAAGGCCTTCAGGCCACCCGCGCCGTTAGTCAGCGCCCGGTAGCCACCCCCGGAGGCCGCGACGGCAATGTTGGGGATGTTGGAGATGTTGCTCGCGTGGGTGTTGAGATAGGAGGTGACGTCAAAGCCGCTGAGGTTCAAGCGACCCAGAAAGTCCTTCATGGGCTGTAGGGTGACATTGCGGCGCACCTTGAGCCATTCGGTCTCGTTGGTGGAGAGGTTGTCGGCATCACGGATGCTGGGTCGGGTGGACGGGCAGGTCACGTTGTCGGGGGTGTAGCCCTCGGGAGCATTGGGAAGCGCCCGAACAGCCACCTCGACCGCCGCAGGAGGCAGCGAGGCGGCATGGGCGACGCCAGCCGCTGCCGCGACCGCAAGAGACAGCTTCATGATCGACAGGGGAGCGTGGACAGGGAGGAACCTGACCAGTGAAGGGGGGGAGGAGAGAGGCAGATCAAAGTCGCGAGGAAAGAGAGGAAAGGAACGGTGCAAAAAGCGCACTCCCCAATTCCCTTATATTCTTCGAGAACACCAGGCGATCTGCGGACCCCCCGGAAAGCCTTGGGCGATGCAGCTCCACTGGGGCCGAAAGAAATTGAGCTGAAAGATGGGTCTGCATGACTGCTCACTAATCGGCTAGAAGCCGACTGCCGGCTGGCAATAATGCCCAAGGGGTCAGAAACTTAAGACCAGGGCAATTGTGATTGGGACCGGAGTGGCAGTGAGTCCGCCAGCTCCATCTGGTCCGCAGGCAGCAGCATTGCTCCGAAGTTATCCCTGGATGGATTGTTTATGATTTCGATCATGATGTCACGGACCAGCACCTGAGCAGACCATCTGGTGTGGGCGGATATGGACGGATAGAAGCGAATGAATGGCAGTGGTAAACGAGTACGAAGGAGGATGGAGAAACAGGCGAACAGCACTAGAGTGACTAGCGAGCCTCAACCCCTGAAAAGCAGTGCACAAGTGCACAACAGTGGAGATGGGGGGAGATTGGGTGTTCGTGCGTTGAATCAACCAAGTGGGAATGAAGAGAAATGCCTGCCAAGTGTTCCATGCCAAATCGGGCAACCCGAGCGACTAGCGCTGACTCAGCGGGGTATTTTTGGCCGTGGCTGGTGTGCCGGGGGCTGGGGCTGGTGCATAAGCATGGCGGTGCACAGCTGACATAAGCGCACATGACATCAGCCCGATGTCAGCCAAGGTGCATGATCCTTATGTGGTGCATAGCATAGCATAAATGGCGTCACCACCGTCACCACCATCTCCATGACATCACCACCATTGCAACCTCTTGCCGATCACAACGACACACTGCACATATAAAGCAGTCGAATCTGATCATCGGAGTTCTCATTTCCATCAAACTATCACTGAACTGTCAACTACTCAACTTCCACCAAGAACCTCTCAATCACCATGGACAAACTCTCCGGACTCGCATCCAAGCTCGGCGGCAGCCACGGCAGCAGCGGCAGCAGCAACAACAACCAGGAAGACTACGTCGACAAGGGTACGTATTCACCACTGTCCCCGTGGGTCATTGACTTTTGCCAATTCCTGCTTCTTGCATTCCACTTGCTTTGCATCTGCAATGCACCTGCCCTCTCCCGAACCCTCTTACTGACATCCTGACGAAAAGGTGTCGACAATATCGAGAGCAGATTCGGCGCCGACCCCCAGAAGCTGCGCTCCACCAACGAGAAGGCCACCGACTTTGCTCGCAACAAGTTCGAGAGCTCCACCGGGTAAGTCTTTTCCCTCGATGACCTTGTCAACAAATGAAGCTAATCGGGCCTAGCCGCAACGTTCCCGACAAGATCTCCAACTAGATGCTCGTGCGATGATGTCGATGATTTGCGATGATGATAACCTTATGACGATGCGGATTGCGCTTGTATGATATGATACAGTAGGACCAGACCTACGATAATCTCTCGAATGGACTACCATAATATCCTGTGAAATGATTCCTCATTCCTTCTGTAGTCTATTGCCGTACTATCTCCACCGCCGAGTCGACAACCTGTCCAGGGTCAGTGATTGCATTTGACTAAAGTTATACCCGTTATAAAATTAGAGGGACTAGATCTGCTCAGGTTGGATGTCTAGGTCCCCTGGGTATTTGAAAGTGAGTAGATACGTCCAGTGGAGGAGATGTCGGTGTCGGACCAAAAATCGTACGTCACCTGCAGCTAATCACCCATCGTCACCCCGACGATTTTCCCCACCTGAACAGCACGAATGCCATGGCATGGCACAGTATAAGCCCTGGTAATGATCGATCGCGCAAAGCTTGATCCGGTCAATTGATCAAATGTCCGACCCAGAACTCCCTAGTGGCTCGGCCGAACTCGGGAATATATCTCCCACGTGCACGATGTTCCGGTCACAGAAAAAACCAACTTATAGATGAGGAAAGATTTCAAGATATGCCAAAAGACAGGGAAATGGTCCGAGATCCTATTGGGTGTAATAACGCCTGTCGAACCTAATGCCGTCCGCCGTTTCTGGGAGTGTGGCACCGTGTGCGGTGAGAATGCAGCAGCTAACCTCCGGCTGGTATTATACGGGACCTGCTGGGCATAGATGCAGACCTTCACCTGTTGCCGCCAACAAAAGCATTTAGCGGACGAACACCCAATGCGAACCCCTTGTGAGAAAATTGATAATTCAGACCAGCTACATCTCCTGCCATTTCTACAAGGATTCTCGTGAAAACGATAAGAAAAAATATGCATTCATAACCAGCGTGGTATACTCAGCTATCGCAGCAACGCAAACAAACCCAGTGCAGCAGCCACCTCTTCCAGAGAGTCTCGTCTACATCCGCTGAAACTGCCTCAGTAGTCCCTGCAGCCCGACCTCCTTCTTCGGCGCCAAATACCGCGTGTTCATGCGACACAGCTGCAACCAATTCGCGCTCTGCTCGGGCATCGCCTTGCCCGCCGCCCGATAACTCCGCTCCAGCCGCTCGTAGTACTCCTGGCTCTGCACGTAATCCCGGGCCTCGAAGTACAGCTTGGCCAGCATGTCCAGCACGGACTGCACCTCGACGCAGTCGGCGCCCATGCGCGTCTCACACCACCCCAGATACCGCAGCAGCCAGGGGGAGGCCAGCTCCGTGTGCGAGGGGTGGGCGCCCACGAACGTGCCCACCCCGATCCGGCCCTGCGACGCATACATCACCCCCATCAGCGCCACGGTCGCCATCGTCTCCGGGTGCTCGGGCCCCAGATACTCCTCGCTGGCCGCCAGGGCGCGCCGGAAGGTCTCCGACGCCGCGGCCGTGCCGTCGGGCTCAAGCATCTGGCTCGCGGCCAGGAGCCGCACGCTCTTGATGGCCAGCGGGTGCGACGCGCCCAGCAGCTGCATCAACTCCTGCGACACCGCCGCAAAGGCCTGGCCCATCGGATCGACGGCCGGGTGGAAGCGCATCGTGACCAGCTGCGTGGTGTCGTTGGAGCGCAGCGCGACCATGTGCTCGGCGGTGTCCAGCACCGCGCCGTAGACGCGGATGTGCGTGGGGCCGAGCACCTGGCGGAGCCGCTCGGTGAGCTTCTCGAGCGCCTGCACGGCCTCGGCGCGCCGCTCCAGCGCCCCGTACGCGACGGCCAGCCGGCGGCGCGTCAGCAGCGTGTCGAGCTCGTCCTCGCCGATGCTCATCTGCTGGCGCGCCAGCACGTTGGCGCACACCGACTCCGCCTCCTGGCCTTTGCCCTGGTGCGCCAGCACCTCGCCCAACAGGCTCTCCGCCTTCATGGCCAGCGGGTGTTTGGCGCCGAAGACCCGCTGCGCGTGGGTCGACACCCACTGCGCCCATTCGGCGGATTTCGGGTAGTAGGCCGCCTCCAGATCGATCTCGGCCAGGTGGTACCCGATCTCGAGGGTGCTGTGGTGGTCCGCCCCAAGGTTGCGCAGGTGCTCCTGGAAAATGGCGTACTCGAGCTTGCGGGCTTCGTCCCATTGCCAGTTGTTCTTGAGGGCGGCGGCCTGGAGGGAGCGCGGGTCGGTGTCGACGGCGGTGAAGAAGGCGCCGGTGACGCGTTTGGGGATGGGCGGGGGGCTCTGCGGCGAGGGGTAGGGCATGCTGCTGTTGACGGGGAGGCGGGGGGGAATGGGTGGTGGCGCGGGGTGGGGGGAGGTCGAGTTGGCGCTGGAGGGGGAAGGGATGTATCCCTGTTCTGTGGCCAGGACCTGGTCGGCGATCTGCTTGATGTTGCCCTTGATCATCTTGTACATGGCGCCACGGGCGCCCACCTTGCACATCTGCGAGTGGTCGGCGTCGAGTTTGAGGCGGGTCTCGCGTTGGCCGGGGAGGCCCAGCACGGCGGATTCCTCGTCGACCACCAGCTAGACACATCAGCGCACTCGCACCCGATACCTGGACAGCTTTGATGCAACCCGTTCCACAACGAGGAAACGGCTTCGACGGGATACATACATGACTGACAGAGGCAGGCCCCACGCCCCCCAGGAGCACCTCCTTGCCCTCCACAAAGCTGATCACCCGGTAGTCCTCCAGCTGGTGGGAGAAGCGACTCGTCATCTGCCGCGTAAAGAGCGAGTTGTGCTCCAGACTGTCGAGCAGGTCGTTGCTGGCATGGCCCTTGGCCACGAATCGCGCCACCTTGGCCGCAATCTTACCCAATTCGACGCCTTTAGTGCCGCGGTGGGGGCATCCGAAGAAGACCAGCCCGTAGGTGTTGTTGCGGATGGCGTTGTACTTGGGGTCTTCGTGGGCGTTCAGCAGGGCCTATCAGCCAGCCGGAGCAGCCGTCAGCACATCGCACAGCACAAGGACGGATAAGAAAAGCGCACCTGCTTGATCACCAGCCCTCCCAGACTATGTCCCACGAATATGATCTTTGGCGGCCGTACATTCTACCCAAGTCAGCACCTCGTGGAAGTCGAAAACATCCCCAAAGCTGACGCAACCCTCGTAATACCCACTTCAAAGCCACCAGTTCACCCACCCAACCACAGTCCCCAAAGCAGAGAGAGAACATACCATATTCGGATCCCGCTCCAAATCCAACAGATTCAACAACGTATTCGCATGATCCTTCACACCGGCCGTGGACATACTCTGCGGACTGGTGATGTTGGAGTTATACCCATACACAAAGACGCGGGCCTGGGGGATGTCCTGGGGCAGGTAATCGCGGGGCCAGAAGGTGCCGTTGGCGTGGGTCCATGTCTCGTAGGGGTGGTCGACGCGACCGCGGGGGTTGAGGCCGTGGACGAAGACGAAGCTGCACCTGGTTAGTGTTTCTGCAATTCTGTGGAATTAACTAGGATGGGAGGGAAGAGGGGCGTACTCGATCTTGGGCGGTCCGGCTGGGGTGAAGACCTCCTCGAGGAAGGGAAATTCGTGGTTCTCCATTTCTTTCGCCATGAAACCTGGTGATGAGGATGGATTTACATTAAGGGTCTAGATGGGATGACCGGAGATAGCTGGAGAGGGGAAAATCGAGGAGATGAAGGACACTCCTCCGGCTCAGCCGCAGCGCTGACCAGGGTAGGGTACATGGCAGACATCATGTGAGGGCCAACATCGCCCTGCAAACCCTCAAATAAACCCCATCCTATCGGTTGTCTTTACCCACGAGACTCCCACCTCCACCCCGTATCCGACTGCACTGCCAGTGACAAACTGCTCACGCCGCAGACCCTGACGCAAAACAAGGCGTGTGGATGTTCCGCGTGCGAGGCTGTACAGACCCCGGCCCTCGTCGCGGATAGGCCAGCGGAATACGAACTGCCATGCCGCTTACTTCTTGGCTCGCCTTGGACCCCTGACTGACATTCACTAATGCATTTATTCAAAGAGTCTTGTACTGTACTGTACCCCTCTGGACAAGAGCTGCTGCGGACTTGATGAAAGAAAGATGATCATTACCAGAACAATCACAACCATCACTCCCGGTTCTGCTACCACCCTCCCCCTCCCAATCTCACCCCCCCGAACACCTACCAGGCCCCAACCACCCCCGCAACAGGAATGTCAATCCCCGTCGTGTATGAACTGCAATCACTCAACAGATAGACATAGGCGCCGCCCAGCTCGCGCGGGTCGGCCAGCCGCGGCATGCCCCCGTAGTTCTCCATCTTTTGAGGCCAGTCCGGCGCCGTCTCCACGTAGTAGGTCATGGCGGTGCGCACGAACCCGGGCGAGACACTGTTGACCCGGATGCCGTGGGGGCTCCATTCCATCGCGAGGGTGTGGCACATGTTGCGCACTGCCCCCACCCACACATATTCCCGAATTAGCTGGAGTGGACTTGACGACGGGATCTGGATTGAGGGAACTCACCGGCAGCTTTGGTAGCGCCGTAGGGCGCGGACGGGGCGGCCTGCAAACTCAGTTAGTACAGTACACTTATCTTTTTCGATGACGGGGGGGGGGGGGGGGGTAGATGTACGCGATTCGGTCGATAAGAGGTCATACTGGCCGTCATGACGATGGACCCCTTGATGCCCAGCTCGATGAACTTGCGGGCCGCGATCTGGGCGCAGAAGTAGGATCCGTACACGTTCAGCCCAAACAGCCGCTCCACCTCTTCCCTGTTGAACTGCAACGCAGGCTGATGCTGCGTCATGCCCGCGTTGGCCACGAGCCCATCGATGCGGCCCGTCTCCGCCACGATGCGATCGATCGCCGCCTCCACGCTCGTCTGGGAGGTCACATCCGCCCCGAGGCAGTGGAAGTTCGGGTAGCGCTGTTGCAGCGCCCGGGTCTCCTCCTCGGGTTCCATCCGATCCAGCGAGTAGACGTGCTGGGCCGCGTTGGCGAGGCATACTTCCGCGATGCCGAGGCCGATGCCGCGGTTGGCGCCGGTGATGGCGATGACTTTGCCGGAGAGGGTGATCTGCCAGTTGAAGTCGGCGGGAGGCATCGTGCTGACGAAGGGTGGGGCCTCGTCGCGAGAGGAATTGGTGTTGGAGGAGCATGCCATGATGGTATGATTCTGCGAATCGGTCAGTCGTGAGAGGGTGATAAGTAATGGCTGTTCGAGTAGGGAATAGATTTAAAGTACTGTACCTGTAGGACCGGGATGACATCTAAGATCTGGAATCAGCTAATGCGCTAACATGGTGGTCCGACCTTTCATAAATATCCCTAGACGTGGCGACATCAGCACCACAGTCGACTATACAGTATGGCATGTCACATCCAGGATTTGACGTCACGTCGACTGGGTCCTTGTTCACGTAGCTCTGGCTCGGTCCAAAAATGGGGCCGTGGCCGTAGCCGTAGGGCGGAGAACGCAATGCATACTACCTAGTTAGTAGCTTGAACCCCCGCGATCGCGGATCGACTCCGGGACTGCGGCCGCCTCGGCTCGAGGCAGAAACCCCCACGATCTCTAGCCCTACGAAAAACCCGCTACCATGGATACAGTGACTTCAGTGACTTGATGCTACTGATTTTTCCTTTGGTCTATCCCGTATGTTGTGCGTCAAACAAGAGGTCTCACTTCAAGATGTTTCAGTCCATGACGTCCACCCCCATGACCAACGCGCGACTATGTTCAATACGGGTCTCTCCCTTTCATCATACATCATAGCTCATTCTATTATACAATGGATCATGGGCACAAACTTTCATCCGCAGGACCACGTAACACCTGCGCGGTCAGTGTCGGCACAGATGGTCTCGGTCTCAAGCCGAGTTTGGCCCGGAGATCTCAAAAATGGGTTCGGGAAGAAGGTCAGATCAGCCACGATCAGATAACCAGAACCCACTGTTTAATTCCATTCCCTGGCGTGATGGGTCTTCCTCTGGTATGACGGCGTGTCTATCGCAAGCCATGTGGGGGAGTGGATAGCCGAGGATCGGCCTTGGTGATCAATTAGGGAGATTGCCGAGGTCCAACCCGAAAATTTCATCCCACGGACCCAGCCAGGCTTTCTTTGGCGTACTCCGCCTCGACGGTATCCCGAAGCGAATAACTGGGCCAGCACACTAGCCGCTCGAATTTATCGATCAATTCCAGTAGTGCGGCTCGTTCATCAGGGGCGTGAACGCTCATTCCCGCTACATGAGTCAGTGAGTCGCCCTTCGCACCTGGGAGGGGAGCTTACCCCCAAATAAGCATTGCAGCGCCGTCAGTCCACCGGCAAGTTCGTCCTCCGCTACGGTCCGCGCAATGCCGCAAATGGTGTTCACAGCGGTCGTCAGGATCTTTTGTGCCGCCCGGTAGTCCTGGAAGTCACCGGTCGGGGGGCGATTGGAAATCACAAGGATTCTAGCGAGGCTATGGATTTGCAAAGCAGCCGCGTACGGGGGAGGATGGACCCATATGGGTGGGAAGACATCCGTGTACTGTACAGTGGGAAGGGGGTCAAATTCCGCCGGCAGGCAATCCTGCCATTCCTGCAGCATACAGAGGAGCTCGTTACCTCTTTCCAGCCGGCTCTGTATGTCATTCGACACCGTTTCTTCCTGAGAAGCGTAGTTGATGCATTGGGCAAGCAGATAAGATGCAAAGCAAGCTAGCTCCGGGGCGGTCCGGGAGGAGATGGGCCGCTCGGGTTTCCAGAAACTGAACAGACGCCGCCGTTGACGCATGGCCACCCAGGCATCTTGTCGCAGCCAAATCCACCAGATCGCTTGGCGCAGGCCACCGCAATCGCCGTTGTTGTTTTGGAATCTTTGTATCCAAAACACCCCCTTCAGATGTCGTTCCCAGTCACTGTTGGATCCATCCACCATTTCGTACGTGCTGATCAGCAAGGCAGTCGATATCAGCTCGCGGCTGGACGCGTAGCTCGGGTACTGCATCGCTTTGTTGAGGTAATTCAAGGTTTCATAGTAATACTGGACGGCCAGGTGGCGATCCACGGCCGGGAAATCCGCAAAGCTCTTCGACGATCCAGGCATAACAAAACCGGCACCCCGTCCTTGGTCTTTTCTAGCATGCCAAATTGACAGGTGGCGGGCTGAAAGAGCCAGAAGGGCTTTCATCAACCCCGTGTTCCTTACAGCAAGCTGAGGGACTATCGATGCTGTGTGGCGCCCGGGGTCGTAGAAGTCGAACCAGCGGCTTACATTCCGCACGAAGTGGCTAAAGAGCAGGTGCTCCAATTCTGTCAACTCGATTGGAGCCGGGGTGGACCATGACGAAGGGTGATCGGGGCGGACGGGCTGCTGGTTGGTGGTTGACGTGGGTAGGCGATTCTCCAGCTCGGGGTCGCGTCTGAAAGCTGCAGCCTGAAAACTCTCACACTCCCTCTTGGAGCGTGGAAGGAAGTTGGTTAAGGATACGGCTCCGGCGAGATGGTCCCCTGGGGCAGGAGACAGGACCAGACTGCGATCCGCATTGACGGCATCGTTGGCCAATAACTCGAACCAGCTGAGAGGGGCCAGTCTCGAGGAGACAGAGGAATCTGTTGCAGGAGACGGTGCTAAATCGTGGGTCGAGGGTGGCGAAGTGAGATAAATACTCTGATGGGATGGAAAGGCCGGTGTCAGTGTCTGGCTGGTCGAGACACCTGGCGATGCTGGTATGGAGGCGGAACGAGCCAAGGGCCGTGTTTCGGGTGCGGGAGGTTGATGCTGACAAGCATCGACCAGGACTTGCAGCGGCTCATGCACTTGGCTTCGCACCGGCAGATGCTCTATTGAGGGAGGTTTATGGATGGCGAGAGCAGGAGTAGTGATTGGCCCAGAGCCAGGAGCTTGAGGATGACTCGTGGTGCCAGTGCCATAGACACAGTCACGCTTGCCTTTGGCACACGGACCGCATTGTGGGCGAGCCTGCGTTCATGTCAGCACAAGCAGACTGTAGATTGGTCGGAAGACGAACCTCGTCGCATTTGACATGACGCTTTTTGCAGATCAGACTTTTACCATCAGTACAGTCGGTCGGACAGGCGGCAAGGATTGAGAAACAGTGCTCAGACGGATCGGAAGGATTATTGGGGAGACTGACCATCCAGTGGTGGCCCGCAATCCACGGCCCCGGGATTTTCGCGGCTTCCGAATGCCACGCGAACTCCCTTGCGTAGCATCGGCCATGTTGCCTCACTCACATCATCCGGGAAGCATGAGCGGCAATATGCAGCGTTTGCGCTACCGTATACAAAAATAATAATCAAGGGCAAACAGGGGGTGGAAGCTGGAACAATTTGGGGGTGGGCTGCGGTGACAGATCGCGTCGAGGTTCAACGATTGCCGACTCACGCGGGAGTGGAGCCAGCGAAAAAAAGCCGAACAGGAATCCACCTTTCGTCAGCCAATGCAGTGGTTGGAATTCGCTCAGTGGAAGCCCACGGAAGGGGTAGGGGACTGACTCGTATCGAGGCAGGGGTGGACCATGGTAGGGGTGCATGCACGATGTCATGCGGTCGGGGGGGTTGCTAGGTTAGCAGTGACCGACTGACTAAGTGTGGCTGCAAATAGTTAAGCATAAATTTAAAATGGTTCATACCGCCTACTGTGCGACGCACTGGACAGGGACAATGAGCATTGTTGGTCCCGGCGAAAATCTGCCGGTCATCGAGGGCGATCACCACCAACCAAAATGACTTGGCAAGGGAAGAATCGAACGCTGCAGATCTTGGCATCGGCTGAGAAGGGTCGCTACGGTGTCCTGGCGGCCATTGTGTGAGTGGTGCGGGATACATATTCCGGGCAGGAGGCTCACCATGCCAGCTACAACGTTGAGCACATTACAGCGTTTGTGCGGGCGGCCGAGAATCGCAGATCACCGCTGATTCTGCAGTTGTTTCCTTCATCGCTTGAGCAAACTCCGTCGCTGATTTACGCGGCCGCCGCTGCAGCAAGAAGCGCCTCGGTGCCGGTCTCGGTCCATCTCGACCATGCGCAGAATTTTGAGCAGATCCGTTACGTCGCGGATAACCTTCCATTCGATTCCATCATGGTGGACATGAGTCATCACGAGAAGGAAGAGAACCTCGCCAAGACCAGAGCGCTGCGAGAATATTGTCACGGGCGGGGAATCGCGGTCGAGGCCGAGACCGGGCGCATCGAAGGAGGAGAGGATGGGATAGTGGGAACGGACGACCTAGAGGGTACCTTTTCAGGTTGGATTGTTATTCCATGCTAATGCAGCTGTAGGAATTCTTACCACCTCAGAAGATGTGGAACAGTTCATCGATGCGGGCGTTGATTTTCTGGCTCCCAGCGTGGGAAACCTGCATGGAGATTACGGGCCACGAGGGCCAGAGTTGGACATGAATCGGTCAGTCGCTGAGAGGGATGATTGGCGTTCTGGACTGACTCGTGCAGGCTCCGCCAAGTGTGTCGAGCGTTGAACGGACGGGCACGACTCGTCCTGCACGGAACGAACGACTTTCCCCCGGAGCTGTGTCGGGCATGCGTTGAGGTGGGAGTAAGCAAGTTCAATGTCAACAAGCTGTTGTTGGCTCCCTGGCATGAGCATCTTCGCAAGAATGCACACAAGCCGTTGACGCAGTTGATTGGGGAGGGGATCGAATTGTTGACGAGAGAGATGGAGAAGTGGATGGATGTGGTGGGAAGCAGCGGCATGGCTGAAACAAGCGCGACGGCGACGCCTCAGGCAGGGACAAGGGTTTTGCTTCCACACTGATCTACTCGTCAAATTGGCACTTATAACCAGAGCTAAACTATTTACATCTGCAGTTCCACCTATTTACAATCATATTCACCCCGTAGTTTACCTAGTAGTCACCTACACAACAGGCCAGCCACTCGAGAAGTCAATGGTGTTCCACCCAAACAGCTTCTGGTCATCGGCGTAACCAATGGTGGTGTCGACATAGTGGTAGTAGAGCACAGGGCCGTAGGTCGGGTCGTCATACACGCCCCTATTCCAGTTAGCGATTTTCTTGTGTCTGTCAGGGGAGTCTTACTGTCCACCCGGTCCGTAGACGGTGCCGTGACTGGCGAGCACAATCGTGCCACCACTTTCCGTGCAAGCATTGCCATTCTTGTCCACCTACGCGGGTCAGCTTCGTCTCAAAGTGGTTTCCGTCGACAACTTACAAATCCGCCGGTCGCGCTGGTGGAGCGGCAGACCATGATCTTGTACTCCTCGCCCTGGGCCGGGCGGGAGGTGTCGTAGCCGCAGCAGGTGCCCGACGAGAAGAAGAGGTAGTAGTAGCTGCCGTACTTGAACAGGTAGGAGCCCTCCTCCGAGTGGGTGCCCGTCGCGTTGTAGGCGATGTTGTAGGAGGCCGAGCCGGCCGTCTTGAGGGGCGAGGCCATCTTGACCTGGTAGATATCGCCCCAGAAGGAGCCGAACTGGAGGTAGTATGAGCTGCCGTCCACGAGGAGGTTGCCGTCGATGGCGTTGTAGTTCTTAGAGGACGAGGAGGCGACGCCCACGGACCCGTGGTCGGTCCAGGTGTTCAGCTCCATCGTGGTGGACGAGGCCACTCCAATGGCAGAGTCCTGGGAGCCAAAGGTCGAGACGGAGTAGAGGCAGTAGTAGGTTCCATCGACGTAGCTAAGATCGGGGGCCTGCGCTGGTTAGCATGGATACATTGTGCAGTGTGCAGTGTACAGTCATGCAGTCATGCAGTCATGCAGTCATGCAGTCATACACTAGGACACTGATTCACGGAGGCGACGTACCCAGAGGTCAGTGTTGCCGGACAGGTCGATCTTAGATCCGGCAGGCACCACGGATCCAATGGCGGTCCACGGACCGTTGATGGAGGAGGCAGAGGCATAGGAAATCTCGTTGCCGGTCGAGAAACGGAAGTATTTGCCGTCCGACTCGCGGACGATCAAGGCTGGGTCATGGACGTTGCAGGAACCGGAGCAGGAGCCGGGGTTGGCGTAGCCATGAGCCAGGCCTGCCAGGAGCGGCACCGACAATGCAGTGAGGAGGGAGTACATGGTGTTTAAGCGTCTGAGATGTGACGATCGTTTCGTGCTTTGTTTCGGCCATTTTGGATGTTATATAGGTTGTCGATTGTTCGGTGTTCAGGGGTGTCGCCGTGCCGCCGGATCGGTGCGGCGTGTGTAGACGGGTGCAATAGTTGAGACGTTTGCAGATACGGACCTGGCTCCGTGATACTTTGGAGGTTTCAAAACGCGTAGAGGAAATAGCAAAATCCCGGAGGGATGCTGCAGGTGACTGGTGGAGAAGTGGTGCTGATGGCAAGTGACGAGCGACTAGCGAATGCCGGCACTGCTTAGTGTGTGGGGTAACCCGGAGTAGTGGCAGTCTAAATTACACACAGCCTTGCTCCCATGTCTACAGAATTCTGCAGGACTCTGGGGTATTTTACTGAATTACTGTGACATGAGTCTGAAAAACAAAAATCTACATCCACAATACTACAACACTCAGCACGAAAGTGCTATTGAGAACTTATACGCCTCTACAAATTGCTCGCATTGACGGTCGTAGGGGTCCGTGTGCCGGCATTTTATCCATTTTCGGAAGCATCCGTGCAGATTCGAGTCAGCAAACTTCACTGATGAAACACTTGGACCGACTATTGTGCTGTCAAACTCACCGGATGTTCCATCTTTAAATAGTTGCTGTGGGCTATAGTTCTCAACATGAAGCTGCCGAAAGATTGACAGGATGGGAGGCACCCGAAAGATTAAGCATCCAACTAATTCCGAGAATTATTTGCACGACTGAAATGGCCTTGTAACTACGGGCTTAAGGCACTACAAGAGATCGGAATCCTGATTCTACCACCTGGGACATCAGCTTGGTAGCTTGCAACCGAGTTCAACAGATAGTGGAAATAAAGGGGTTTGTCACAACAACGTGCCTGTCGGATGGATGGATATGGCACCAAATGTGTCCGCAGAGGCATGAAACAGGAGTATGCGCCACAAGCGCAGACGGCAGGTATCGTAGCCATATCATGCATTCGCTGTCCGAGCACACGTTGGCTGTCATCCTGCAGAGCTGTGCATGCGCACGTGCCTAGAAATGCCCGATGATATCATCAGCTTATACCTCGCGGAGTTTCCGAGATCGACAACTCGGTTGATGGTGACTGGTCATCCCACCGGGACAAGCATTGGGCAGAAGAGAGTTCAAGATTGAGTTCCACCAGTTGTCGGCTTACAGAGTGAAGTGTGGGGTGCAGCAGTATGGCTGTAGTAGTTAGGTACGTAGCTGCAGCTCCGGCGGAGTCTGGCTCTGAGCATACCTAGTAGGGAGGGGGGTGCGCAGATATACCTCGGGTATATTGATTCCATGAATCAATCTAGATTCCAGTCCTTCAGACTCTCTTAGGCCGGATGACAAGCGTACCTGGGATATTTTTCCCATTCCACAGGAAAAAACAGGCCCGTGGCTCTGGTCTTGAAGACATAGCGGACTAGTATTCTCCGTTTGACACACATTTCTGAAATGCTGAAGAAAATGATATTGTTGTCGAGAGTATGAACGGAAAGAAAAAAAGATTGATATCTGGGAAATCCGGGAACGACTAGGTAGATTTGACTTGGCGACATTTCATATACTTCTTGGAGACTGCAACAAGCTTCCTACGAGGTTTTGGTCGTCGGGTGGCTCGTGATCAGCCCTCGGTCATGGTACGCGAAGCACGTCAAATTCGTGGGGTTAGGCCTATGAGATTGAAGACATATATAAGAAAGAAGCATTTATATAAGGAAAGGGTTATGCGAGGAACTACGTGAGCAAGGTGGTTTGTGCGAACGAGGACTGCGCGAGGATTGCTCAGAGCAAGGCTGTTTATACAAGCATGGCCGTTGTGCGAGGAATCGTATAAGGATTCCTGCAAGCAAGACTGTTGATGCGAGCGAGGAACTGTGAGGACCCGCGTAAGCATCCCCGCAAGCGAGGCCATTGATGCGAGCGAGAAGCCGCATGAGGGATTCTGCAAGCAAGACCGTTGATGCGAGCAGGGAATCATGTAAGGACTCCTGCAAGCGAGGCTGTTCCTACGAGGAACTGCAAAAAACCGTGAGAATTCCTGGGAGTCCTGGAGGTAAGGCTGTTCCTGCGAGGAACTGTGAAGAACCGCGTAAGAATCCCTGCGAGCAAGGCTGTTCCTACGAGCGAGGAACTGTGAGGAACCACAGGAGGATTTCTGGGAGTAAGGCTGTCCCAGCAGGGGACTTTCAGAGATCCTGTGAGGATTCCTGAGAGTAAGACTGTTCCTGCGAGGGACTGTCAGAAACTGTGCGAGGATTCTGCGATCAAGGCTGTTCCTGCGAGCGAGGAACTGTGAGGAAGCGGATGAGGATTCCGACCTCCAGCTGCAAGCAAGCCTGTTCTTAAGTTGTAGAGCCAGGCCTCGCGGGAAAAGAAGCGGTAGATAGCGGCAGAAACAAAAAGCAGCTTATACAATTTCTGCTCGACAGCCAATCAGCGGGCTTTAAAGTCTTAGTACTACGGTAGGCAGGCTACTGTAGCCCAGGATCAGCACATACCTGCTTCGCCACCATCTGGCTATTCGAAATTTGATACTTACACAGACTGTGCAAACAATCGCGACATAAAATTCAGATATCCTGGGGGCAGAGCCCCCGGATCTCCCTCTGTCTCACAATTCCTAATTGATGCAAAGAATCTAAGTGGAATGGCAGATACCCTCCCGAACAGAAGGGTCTACTGAAAAGGTCACAAAAGATCCGCCATCACCCTTGTCAAGGCCTCATCCTCTGCCGCCAACTCGCCGCCCAACCCCTCCGCCAACACGGCCACGCCCTCGCCACCCGCTTGCACCCTCGGGTCAAAGTACAGCCCACCCGCCATCTCAAAGAAAGTCGTCAGATCCTCGCACCCGTTATCCCCGGCGGGCGCAGGATCCGTCGACGTTGCGGCCAACGACCACAGTCCATTCGACGAGCTCTGCATGGGTTGAGAGGGCGGTTGCGTTCGCGTCAGGCCTCCTGTCGCTGTTCGCGAGGGGTGGATGGTGTACCCTTGTGCATATTGCCCTGGAATCTCTCTGCGGGTGTCTGCGGACTGGTGGGGCTTCGCCTCCTTCCCCAGGTTCAAGCGGATAACCTTCAAGCTGCGAATGATCTTCTGCAGGCGACGTGAGGTGCGGGCTCTCGTCGACGAGCGCCGGACCATCTCGACCGCTTTGTAGAATTCCGGACGACACACCTGGGAGAACCGCGCGGGGCCGTGCAGCACCGCTAAAAACAGCGCGGCCAGGGCCGAGATGAGGAAGTAGTTGAACGGCTCCGGGCGCTGGTAGTAGATCTCCGACACACGACTAAAATAGTCCAGCATGTGGACGGTGCTCTTGGCCGTCTCGACGGCGATGGAGGCGCCCGCGACGCTGTCTTCGATGCTCTCGCCGCTCAGCAGGTACTGGCGGTAGACGAGGATGCGCAGCTGATTGGCCTGCAGCGCCAGCAGGACCTGAAGGGTCATCATGCTGTCCGCGTGGGTCGGCGAGTCGCCGCGCGCCGTGGAGCGGTGGGCCGGGTCGAAGCGCAGCTCCGGTGGGATGGACTGGATCCATTGCTGCACCTGGAAATCGAGGTAGGCGCAGTAATCGGTGGTGGCGGCGCGGGGCCGCGTACGCCAGCCCATAACTAACCCCCAGATCTTGGAGCTCAGACGCGCGTAGGAGATCATGCACGTCAGGTACGGGGTGGTCGTGCCGGGCTCGGGCAGGTTGGTGTCCATGTCGGCGTCCTGGATGGCGAAGGGGAGCCCCGTGCCGAACGACCACTTGCGGTCCAGCACGTAGATGCACCAGAACAGGCGGCTGGCCCAAGTGCGGTGCAGCTCCCCGGGAAAAACACCGCCGGTCTTTTGCCAGGTCTCCTGGCAGTGTAGGCCTAGTTGCATGGAGCCGCGCACGGCGAGTCCGATTGTGCGCCAGGCGATGACTTCGTCGTCGCGGTAGGAGTGGAAGATTGACTGCCCCAATGCCCAGCATCAGCATACCCTGCCCTAGCCCTCTCGAGGGAAATCAAGTAACTCACGAGTAAAGCCAAAATCAACAACTCCTTCATATCGACCTCCGGCACCTTCATGCGCATCCCGAACTGATCCTCCACGCGATCGGCCAACAGCGCCGCGCGCTCACTCCTCCCATGCGACTCCGCCAACAGCGCCGTGGCCAGAAGAATCTTCAACACCTCCGCGTCGCGCGCAAAGAACCAATCATCCTCCGCAGCGCCTCCTGCCCCCAAAGCTGGCGACTTCGACAGCCCATCGTCGCGATAGTAATCCACCACATATGCGCGAACGCTATCCAGATCCACGCACGGGTAGATCAGCCCCACCGTATGCTCGTAGACCGTCACCAGCCGTAACGCCTCCGTCAACCCCAGACACCGTAGCGGATCGCCCTCGCCATCAGCAACGGGGATGGGACTCGGCGCGGCGGTGGATTCTAGATCCTCACCCTCATCTTCATCTTCATCCTCATCCTCATCCTCGACCTCAACCTCGCCCCCATGCGGCCGCTTTCTGTCTGCAATCCCAAACTCCGCACTCGTCGGACCGACATACGTCGGCGATTTAGGCCGGTTCATGATCCGATGAAGGCCCGCGCTGGCCGAGGTGGAGGAGATGGTCGAGACGGCGGTTGGGATGTGATTGGCGGGGGTTGTCACGGCAGGACCACCACCAGCACCACTACTAGCAGCAGCTCCCCCAGTCCCCTGCCCCTCCAACACCCTCATCCTCCCCACCAAAGCCCGCATCTCTCGCTGCAGCGCCTCAATCTGTGCATCCACCGTGCGCAACCTCGTCGACAGGATCCTACCCGAGTCAGTATCAGCAACCCACAACCACCACGCGAACCAAACAATCAACACACCGATCCGTGATACCATCCTCCTCCCTAGGTCTCGGCGTATTCGGCAACGAAGTATACGCCCCCGTCCCAGACCCAATAACATGCATCGAATGAGCCGCATGCAAGGATGGCGCCGCATGCACGGCGTGCACGCTGGGCGTATAGACGCAGCGCACCTGGTCGCGCGTGCAGCGCGAGCAGACGGTCTCGCCGCTGCATTTGAGTTTGCGGCGTTTACACTCGTTGCTATCCTTTAATTAGCCATAGTCTGGTATGGTTTGATTTGTGGGGAACTGGAAGAGGTGAGGGGTGGGAGGTGGCTGTGATGGCATAGTAAAGAAGAGTGGAAGAGTGTATTCAGTTTGGGGGTGTGTGTGTGTGTGTGTGTGTGTGTGTGTGTGTGCGCGCGTTAGGGGCAAGGCAAGCAAGTATGCGTATGTGTTGTGCAGTAAAGTACATGCTACCCTTGGTCAACAGGAAAAAAGAACGAGAAAATCAAAATCGAAGAAGACAAAGAAGAAACCCACCAAGCAACCGACGTATATTTAGCCCGCTTCTTACTCCGAGGGGGTTCCGGGGACTGTTGGCTGTGGTCTTTCCTTTCTCCCACCCCTCCTCCTGCTCCTCCTCCTTCTCCTCCTCCTCGGTCTAGTTCTCGCTTAGCATGCTGGTGCTGCGGGTGCTGCTGGTGCTGCTCGGTATCCATCGGATGGCTCAATCTCTTTCCAATAGTATCTATTTCGCTATGACGCTGTAGCGTTGATCTCACAAAACTCAAAACGAAGATGCCGAATTCCGAGTAGTATGCAGCAGGGTCTTGCATGCAATCTAGATGAGAAGTGTTAGGGTGTGGAAGAAATGTTCGGAAAGCGATTCGAGGCGCGGGCGACGGGACCGCGGAATGGAAATTTTGCCTGCCCGCTTTCATTCCGAGCAAATCCGAGGCAGGCGGGAGAGCTTGCTTCATTCGCATTCTTTTCTCAATGCCGCAAACAAACGAGGATCAATTTAAGTTGCTCACAAAAATCGAGGCTCTAGGCAGCAATCTTATCTCCGCCCTGCTTTGATCGAAACTACTAACTACGTACTAGGAAACCTCTTGGAAACGTGCCAGTAAACCAACTTAATTAGATACACAAATACACAAATGCAATATATATACAGTTCGTATCATAATTCATGCACACCCCACCCTAAATGTGAGCCTTGCGGCAACATTCCTTATCCACAATGCGCGACGAGACATTGCGATCCGAGGGCACGTCCAGTGAGGGGTTGGCTGTGAAAAAATCCGCAGGGCGGATCATCAGCTGGAAAATCTCGACCGGCCTGTCATTCGTTAGTATCCACAATCCCCCAACATGTTTAGATCAAACTTACATCACGGGCCAGTCCTCAACGCGTGGGTTGTGGGTAATGCCAAACGTGCTCCAGACAACCACATCGGTGTCCTTGACCGAGTCGCCCCGCTTGACCGCGTCGGAAACACCCTCAATCTCCTCCTGACTCTGCAGGGTGTACCGGCCTCCAGCGTACAGCTCTCCATCTCGGTACTTGGTGATCCAGACGTGGTGCTGCGCGAATTGCGCCCGCCGAGCCTGGATCGAGTTCGGGTCCGCCAACAGCCGCTGCGTCGCCAGAGGGATGAACTTGTAGCCCACCGGCTTCTGGCTGATGGGGTTGATCTTGTGAGGGTTGACCATCTTAATCGTGCGGTTCAGGTCCGGAGCTGCGTCCAGCCAGCCCGCCCGCTCCACCGTCTCGTTGGTGACTTTGTAGTAGTTACCCATGGGGTTGGTGGCCTCGTTCATGGGCACCGGGTGTGACTCCTCGACCTGCACCGAGTTGTTGTTTCCGTCAATGGCCGGGTCGATGCGGACACAGAAAATGTGCTGGTGATTCTGCGCCAACACGCCGCCGCTGACCACGTTGCCGTAGTCGCTCGTCTTGCCAGCATCGATGTTCACCACATTCAGGATACCCGTCGCGCGAGATTCGACGGTGATGCCGCCGGACTGGTCGAACTTGTAGGCGAAAATGTACTCGTAGTTGGCCAGTGTGATAATAAACTGCACCACCAGCTCGCGGTGACGGGTGACCACAGCGCGACCCGTGCGCCAGTTGGAGTGCTTCCAGCCGATGCCGTTGTCCTGCTCGTGCAAGCAAATGGCATTGGGCAGCTTCTGCGCCTTACCATCCGCACCAGTCATGACCGCATCAAAGTACTTGATCACACCCAGACAGTCGCAGCCAATGGAAAGGTTGTTGGCCATGTTGCCACCACCACCGTCGCCAAAGTCGAAGGCCTGTTTGCGGTGGAAGGGAGGTCTGGGATCGGCATACGGCACAGTCTATCGCAGTCAGCATGTGGAAAATCTTCAGCATCCAGCCAATCGACTCACCATCTCACTGATACTCAGACGGTGCATGACACTGCGACCATCGTACCAGACATCGTGGATGGTGGCACCCTCGCGAGGGTTAAAGGCGACGCGGAACCGCCACTTCTGCCACTCGACCAATGACTCGTTGGTGATCTTGAAAGAAGGACCCTCCGGCTGCACCACATTCAACGGCTTGAGGTCCTTGCGCATGCCGCCAGGGACCAGCTCTGGCACGTAGTCGGAATCCTTGCAGTGGCCGATGATGTCACGCTTGAAAGTCTGTTGGGTGAGGCCGTCGCCCTTGCCACCAGTGGCCGGACGATCGACCCGGATGATCTCCTGGGTCAGCGCATCCATCACCGGGATCAACGGCAGTGGGTAGGAGTAAAAATTGGCATCGGGGTTATTCGTGCTCTTGTTGGTCGCAAAGCACAACCCCTGGAAGTAGCGGCGCGGCTCATCGGTGTAGTCCAATCCACCATAGGGCCAGGGCTCGATTGTCACCTCGAAGCCAGCAGGCAGATCGAAGTCCTCGAGGGCTTTCTGGAAGAGAGGGGAGGCAAAACAACGCTCGACAAGGGTATCAAATTCGCTCCTGGCAACAAAAGGCGGTTAGCATGGCCCACCAGCAGGACAACCGCCAAGAGTCTTACAGAGTCAACGAGGCATGGTGCTTCTTGCCCACAATCTTGTGCTTGATCCGCTGACGCGCGCCCACGTCCACGACGGACTCGTTGAAGGAAGGAATGTGATCGGAACCAATGACATCGTACTGACACAAGGCCAGACGAGCCGGACGAGGAGAGGTCGGGCTCAAGCGACCGGAGTGTTCGAGGGCGAGGAACTCCAGGAGTTCAGTTTTGGGGGGTTCCGATAAGTAGATCTCCCGGAAATCAATGACTGTGTTGGGGTGCTGGGCAAGAATGACATCGCGGGCGATGTTGGTCTCCTCCTCGGAGAGGATGGCCAACGGATGGGGAGTAAAGACCATGATGTGAGTTATGTGTGATGAAGAAGACGGAAGAGAGTGAGTGTGAGAAGAGGAAGCGAAAGGGAAGCTCGAGACAGCAGAGAATGCGGGGAAGCTGGAGGGATTTATGAATTGTAGGAGTACTTCTTGTCGGCGCATCTCCTTCCCAGTTCGGAACCCGCTGTGAGACCTTCAGTGCAGTTGAAATGCAGTACTAGGTACTCCACTTGCACTGCACTGCATCGGAACCTCGGAAATGGCGGAATGACAGCCAATAGTCCGCGGAACCGCACCGTGCTATACTGACTGGTCCGATGTCGCCTGGCAAAGGCGATAAGCGAACAACCGCAGACGATAAGATATGCAATGCACCGCGCAACTTTGTCCCCTTCCGGTCAAGTGGCAAGTGGCGCGCGGTGCGATAAGTTCTTACCCCCCTCCCTTGCTGATTATCCCCTCGAAATTGGTCAATTCGTCGGACAAATTGATTGATTAGTGTGCGGTAGGTATCAAATTAGATTATCGTAAGATGTACACATGTGCAGTGCTGAGGTATCAGTTCATATTTACATTCGTCAAAGCCGTGAGAAACCCCATCCCAGAAATGTCCCAACGCCGTTGCCTCCCTGATAAGACTCTCCCCACCATTCAAAACTTGCGTGTCGTGCTTGGCTTCACCCACAGTGGCCTCTCGCACTGATGGGTATTGCGCCAGTGCTGGATCTTCTCCAGGTCCCATCCCGAGGACAGCCGGGTGTTGGCGTCCCCCAACAACTTCTTCGCCCCCAGTCGCACAGTCCGCACGAAGACGCAGTGTCCGGTCGAGTCATACGTGAAGCTGAGACAATCCGGGTGATCGTGGCACGCAGCCCGACACGCATCGAAGGAGGCATGGCCGGGGGACTCGGGAGGCTCCTGCCAGCCACCCCAATCCCCGTTATCCCAGTCGAGACGTTCATCGAAGGTGCCCAGTTTCAGGTACTCGAGCAAGTCGGCATACAGGAGAGGTCCCTTTCAGGCAGAGATTAGCCAAGATCTCAATCGGAGAGGAGGCGCATACGTACACTGCGATCGCGTTGATTTTCAAAGTGCATCAACCCAGCCATGTCCGAAATCAGGGTCTTGTGCATGCTGATGACGGGCTGGCACCAGTGCACATCATCGAACGGAATGCCATGCAACGGATGGGGGTTGAACATGGGCCAGAATCCCGAGAGCTCGACACCCTTCTCGTGCAGAGCCCAGCCGAGGATCGAATCCCCACAACAGTCCGCCTTGACCAGATCTTCATATTGCTCGCTGAGGGGCGGCTGTGTATACTCTCCGTGTGTTCCAGTCTCTCGTGCCACCAATTTCTTCACCGCCGCCGTGGAAACCACGAAGCCGGATCCGCCGTAGGCGAAGTAGGAGATTTCGTCGTGGTCCAGTGGTCGGCCTGGGGACGGGGATCCCATATACAACGGAACGGAGGGGTTGAATTGATCGAGCAGACGGAACATGTTGTCCCAGACGACATAGGTGTCGGATTCGATGAAGACAAACCAGTCGGCGGTCGGGTTGATCTCATGCGCCCGCTCCACCATGGGCAGGAACTTGAACCGGTCGAGTCGCCACCCCTGGGGACCAGCCACCGACTTCAGTCTTCCATTCTGCAGTGTATCGTACGCCTCAAAGTCGGACACGTTCGCTCGGAAGGACTCGGGTAACGTGGCCAACACGTCGTGCACATGGTGGCCTTGCAGCTCCGACTCCCGGTCGGAAACCACAATCAGGTTGGAAATACACCGCGTGACGGTCGACAAATGAGCGTTAACGCGGTCCTGCGGCTCCGAAGCGCCAATCTTCAGGACGATCTGAATGCGCGGGAGCAGATAGGTCGGGAACGAATCGCAGATATGGTCGTCGTCGACTTTGTAATTCTGTGTGCGCGAGAAGCGTGTCGTAGTCTCCCAATCCCAGTATCCAGGCTCTTTGTGATGACGATCCAGGCGATAGAGCGATCTCGGGTCGAAGGGACCGTTTCCCAGCTCGACTTTGAAAATGGAGGCGCCAATGACGAAGAGTAGGATCAGCGCGAGGAGGTTGGCGGGTTTGCGGGCAAACATTGTCGGGTAAGGGCGCCGTCGGTGGCCGGTTTCTCGCCCCATGGCGAGATTTGTGTTTATGTTCCGGGACGAGCGCGGGGAAGAGGTGCTGATTAGATTTTAGGACTCGCTAATAATGCTCGAAGATGTCAGGAAGACATGGCAGTGCAAGAAGTCAAGGCAGCCCAGGGTGAATGCGACGATCGAGTGGAGACGGGCTGCGGCGCTGAAAAATGACGACAGTCGGAAAAGAAAGGCGGGCCAGTCCCAAAGCGAACGGAAAGTGATAGGCGGGCAGGCAAGCGATGGGCAGGCGATGGGCAGGCGATGGGCAGGCGATGGGAGAGAGTTTATGTTCTCTCTCCAACGCGGCCCAGAGGCGTTGATAGTGGAGAGGGGGAGGACCCTGGGTCAGTCTGGTCCCAGCCGGTAATGAAGGTTAATATCAAGTTATCAACAAAGAGATCCACCCGGGCTGAAGTCCGGCAAACCGTGTGGCAAACCAGAGTTGCTGAACTGCTGCCATTTCCACGCTATATTTAGTCGACTTATGGATATCGGGGATAGTTTCGTGCTTGCTTGTGTCTGGTGATGACCAGGCGCCCCCCAGATATGAGATGGTTGAATGTATGGCGGGAAGCTAGATGATGGTGCGTTGGTGTGAGTGGATGGTGGCTGATGATGATGATGGAAGACAACAGCCGGTGGAAGACGGCAGAAACCCACCGCCAGGTCAAGGTCGATCGGTGCAGAGCCAAGCATATACATTGATTGGCTGGCTAGCATCCACCGGTAGAGCCACTTTTCTGTTGGCGGCCAATCTCTAGCGGTCTGCAATCTGAAGGTGAGATTGCGACAATCGCAAATGACGAATCCCTGGCTTGTCGTCGCTTCCATGGTCCATGGTTCAACCCCAGTCAAGGGGCTTTTCGGTTGGCAACTTGGAGATTTGCACCATCCCTTAGTGCATCGTCATTGTTATCTTCTGCTTAGAACTGATCCTATCCATGATGGCAATTTTCGGTTCCTCCCCAGACAATCCCCCAACTACCACCGTTCTCCCTGAAAGGCGCTTTCAACATTCACAACTGAACAAACCATCATGCGGAAAGGGGGTCATGGCAAGCAAATTGAGGTGATAAGATTACAGGGAAGGCTGACGCGATCTGGATCCGCATCGAACAATCCCTGCCTGCCAGGTGCCTGCTGTCACTTCCAATTCTGGGCCTCCTTTCCGAACGAGCGAGCCTAATTAATTTATTCTTAGATCACTCCCTGCAACCTTCGTTTCCCTCCAGTTCCACCTGTCTCTCCCTACAACGGGAAAACCCCTCCCAATCCCCCTTCCCATCGACCTCCCGCGTTGCAGAAAGGTGGAGAATGAAACAGTCTCTGTCTGAAGCAATGAGCATCGCACTGAGATAAGGGAAAAAGAAAGTGGGACACAAGTTAGTGATCTGACATGCACAGTACTTGTACCTAAGTAGAAGGATATATCGACAGTCCCCGCCGGAGGCAAGAAGAAAAAACCCTCACGGGTCTCAATTACCCCTTTTTCGTCCCAGAATGCCCGTCTATGCCCGGAGCATCTAGCTCATTGCTGCATCCAATCCGCAACCGCTCTGATACAGTACTATTCCTTTTGTGACTAGAAGTAATCTCTACGCAATTCAGGGTCTCCTCGAAATAACTCTGGCGTGGCGCAACCCAGAAGACAGTGTCGTGGTTTGGAAGCCATCGCCCTTCAGACCTCTTGTCAGTAACTAAGGTTGTTGAACTAGAAGTGAAAGATGTACCGTACATACCTTCTGTCCATGATGTTCTCGAATGCCCTGTCCGATGGGTTTGATCAATTAGATCGTGGAAATCGGTGGTGCGCCAGGTGAAATTGCGCGAGCCATACAAAGCCATTGGACGGTCGCATTTCAACTGCTAGCGCATAAGAGCCTCCGCCTAAACCCGACCAGACGCTCGTAAGCACTAAAGGTAGGAAGTGCGCAGGAAGTCCGCGCTATCTGCACCGACAGTCGGAGTAGTACCCAAGTTGGGTCCGCGGGAAGAAACATTCGACCAAGTCAGCGCACGCTGGCCACGTTGTAGCAAACACTGACAACCACCCAAAGGCACCGGTCGGATGCGTAGTAAGAGATTTTGGTAGGCTCTCGAGGCCTCACTGGCTTTCCGGCGGTGGCCGGAAGTTGAGTGTTGTTGCGCGACTAGGCAAAAAACCGCACCGCACTAGAGAGCAGCACACCGCGATCCCGCCATCAATCCTTTTCCAGTAAGCGCCTGGTCGGACAAACGTTGGACTGACTCCGCAAAGCAGGAGAACAAACGCCGAGAATCCGCGCACTCCTCCGACACCTCGACGAGCGAAAGTCAGTGACCGAGGGACGACTCGGTTCCCGTGTATCCTTAGATCGCAAGCTCGTCAAGGTAAACATCCTGTTGTTCTTATCTCCAAGGTACCGGTAATATCGCAGAGGAGGAGATATGAAAGCTTGGAACTTTGGAATTCTGCGAAGTCAACGACGGAGACGCTTAAAAGTCGTCAATTGCTGACAGCTAGGGGCAGAATTGGCCCCCAACATGCCAGACATCAATTGAAACCACCCACCTTCCGGTGCTATGTTGCTCAAGGAGTATGGTCGTGAGTTGCTGTGAAAAGAAATTCCACATCCTGAGTTGGGGGATAGCGAGCCGCTAGATCTGCTTTGGCTTCGGATTCATCTCGCGACCAGACACTCGAAACCGAGAGGAAAAATATGCTGTGGTCAAGATAGTAGCTAAGAGAGCTAGCTGTTAGCGGGACTGGTTGGATTGCCACTTCCATTGGAGAGCCAGGTGAGCGCAAGAAATCGATCATACGTCGCTAGGCAATCGGTCGGCGTGGCTATTTTAGCGGCTGCAGCGCAGAACTGGAGTTCAGTTCTGGAGGGGTTGTAGAATCTGGAGGGTTCGTAGAATGAAGTCGGTGCTTTAGCTCTATACGGTCTTCGAATAGCTTCAGCTGTCCGTCTCATCGACGGTGGCTTGATTGTCATTGCGGATAGAATTCTTGCTCCTGACGCTGCTGAACGGCGTTCCAGAGATCCCGAGCCATCGTGTCTGCTGGCCGGTAAATGAAACAGAAGCCTTCCAGCAGGACCAATGCGGCATCCCAGTTGTACACGGCCAGTTGGCCGGCGGTGATGGAGAGGTAGGTCTTGAACCATGCGGATGTTTGGTGGCCCATTGAGGCGAGGCCTCCCACAAACAGAATCCAAAATAGGAGATCCGGCGCCGTTCTCTGCAGGAGGTGGAGTGTCGTGTACAGACTGTGTTGTAGCTCTTCAGACACGAATTTCATGCATGGCAACCCTTGAAAGGTCCAAAGTCGCAGAGCGAGGTAGATCCGCATCGCAATGCGCAGCGTATCCTGAAAGTCCGACGGGGTGAGAACGTAGGTCGTGGCGAGAAGCTCATATGCAGTCAGGAGGGCGAAGTTGTTCTCCGATGATTTTGACAAGGATGACTGCGCGTAGTTGTAGTGCACCATCAATTGTCGAAAGTGTTGGAGAAGGAGCCTGAGGCTGGGGTCCAGTCCCGCAGACCAGGGCGAGGCGAAGAAACGGTTACCAAAGTACGAGTGGTCTCGAAGATCCTCCTCGGACTTGACAGCGAAGACCTCTTGAAGAACTCTCTGCTTCCATTCTTCGGACATGGGGA
The DNA here is from genome assembly GCF_003184695.1 of Aspergillus brunneoviolaceus CBS 621.78. NCBI lineage: Eukaryota > Fungi > Ascomycota > Eurotiomycetes > Eurotiales > Aspergillaceae > Aspergillus > Aspergillus brunneoviolaceus. The sequence goes on along the minus strand of NW_020290760.1, from coordinate 234,783 downwards.
ACGCTGGTTCCGAGCTGGTGAGAAGTCCATACACATGTACCGCACTGAAGTCGGGTAGAGTCAGCAATACGGTCAGGTTCCACAACAGGAAGCCTTACGAATAAAAAAGCGAGACCATCGCATGGTCCAGGCCCTCAATACCACCAAGTAGATCGACCAGTCTCTTGAGCCCTTGAACATGAGCGTCTGCAGCCTGTTGGTTTCCGTCGGCCGCCTAGATAACTAAGAATCAGTAGCGTTCCGGATAAGGGTCATCAAGACTGACCTCAACACATATTAATGGGGCCACGACAAACGCGGTCGTCTCCAGAGCAGCAGTTTCCGACTCGTTCAAAATCTGGCGCACAAACTCATATGCCTTGACGCGAAAGAGAAGGGCGTGCTGGGTGGACTGCTGGGCGGCTACCGAGACGCCGCCTGCAATCGTTTCAGACGCGGACTTGTGGATGGCACTGGTGGTGAGAAGGATGAACAGGAATGCGGGCTGATTCATGGCCTGTTGCCACCACCAGAGACATAACTCCTCTGAGCCAAAGGGAAAACATGTGCGTGCACAAGAAGTGGAGACTTGCGGTAGTTAGGAAACCTCCATTCCATTTAGTGTGGGAGCAGGAGACATACAATGGTAGAAGTACGGTTGCAGACTGTCGCGCAAGGAGACCGGGAGCGACAAAATGGCATCCAGACTCCTTCCTTGCAGGGTTGGTTTCAGAAAGGTATCGTAAGGTAGACGAAGAGAGAGCAGAGCCTTGTCATCCGAGGCGGGAGTGGAAGAGTCGCTCAAGTCGGAGGTGGCGGGCGATATCGGTGGGCCTGACTGGAAGCGCGGCAGGGTGACTGTCAACTTCTGCATGGATTCCTCGGATGGGGACTGAGAATCTTCGTTTTTGATGAAGACGGGTTGCTCCTGACCCTGGGGAAGAAGTTGCGGTTTGTCTACATGATCCACTAAGAGGAAGGGTGGCGGTTGTTGCTGATGGGGATAGAGAGGCAGATAGTAGGGAGGAGGTGGCCTTTGGCCGATGGTCTGCTGAGGCTGAGTAGCCGGAGTCGCAGAGGATGAAGCAGGTGGAGGGGATAGATGGCTCCCATCCATGATTTGTTGGTAAGGGAGGCTGTGAACAAAGTCCATCAGTCCGTCAGTCCGTCAGTCCGTCAATCAATCCCTTCAAGCATCTAAGAAGGCCTGCCATCGTTCGTTGCTTTCTTTTTTCCTTTGCTTATCTTGCACCACGTGACTACCCACCATACCGTACCATACCAGATCGAGGCAGATTGGGGCGGGGTTCGTTGTAGGTTAACTAGAGTTGCGCGTGCAGTGCAGTCAGTCAGTCAGTCAGTCAGTCAGCCAGTAAGTAACGTTACGGAGTGTTCGGACTGGAGTTGGAATCGTCCGGCCCGTTCCTCACCTTCACCCGCCAACTGTGCCCGGCGCCCGCAGTGACAGTGCTCAGTTCCACTTCCCTTTTCCCTTCCCTTTCCCTTTCCCTTTCCCTTTCCCTCTCCCTCTCCCTCTCCCTCTCCCCTCTTTTTCCTTCTCCCTTCCCTCTCTCTTCTACCCTCTTCCATTCATCACCCCATGCATGGTCCGTGGGTAAACTAGCGTTCATCGCTAACAGCCGATGATATTCATTTCCAAGACCTAGCCTATCTGATAACTTACATCATGGACGTGCGGAATCCGATCTCCATCTCCTCGGCTACCGCCATGCCCACGTGGGGAATCGCGGTTTGGGAGTGGCAGCTCACTATCGATCCCCGCAACGCGCGCAACCTCCACCCTCAGAATCCGACCCCTTGGTGAATTCCCTCGCCAACAGCCGCCTGGTGAAGGGCTCTGAGGGACTCTGGTGGACGTGCTATAAAAAGCTACCATTTGCGCCCGTATCGACGGCGCGGCCATGTCTATCAGCATTTATGAAGGACTCAGCGACATGATCTCCCTTCTGTTTACCCTCTTGACCTCCTCGGTCGCCGCGCGCGACACTTTCTATCCACCACTCAATCACACCACCTTCATAACCAATACCTCGCTGGGAACCTATGGGGGTATCTACTCCGCGCCCGCCGATCAGGCCAGTCCGCCGTCTGCTGAGGAGGTCTACAATTATTGCTCAATGCCTCACCCCCACGCCGATACCTACACTTTACCACCTCCCATCGCCAATGGGTCCGTGTCTGGTCGCTTGGTCTACCTCGAATACTTGCAGCGACACCAACGCCGGACTCCCTACAATATTCTTCCGGGCGGCGAGGTCGGTGGCTCCACCTTGATACTTCTAGGTGCAGTAGTTGACTGACTCGGTGTAGAACCAAGCATACAACTGCAACAACGTGCAGCCCTTCCTCTACCTTGCGCCGACGTCTGGAAACCCCTCTCCACTCCCCGTATACGCGCGGTCATACTCCGATCCGACGAACCCGTTCTTGGACAGCTACGTCAATGGATCCTGCCAATATCCACAACTCACGGTCGGAGGCTTCTTGGACGGTTACCAACACGGTCGCGATCTTCGGGAAGTGTACCTGGAGCGATTGCAGCTCATCCCGTCGGCCCCAAACGAGGATAATGGCAGAAAGGTGTGGCTCCGCAGCAGTAGCTCCGCCCTGACGCAGGAATCTGCGGGCGGGGTGCTGAGAGGGATATGGCCGGATTACCATGGGTCCTTGCCGCTGCACCAGCAGGCATCCAGCATCGACACTGTCGACCAGGGGTTTTCTTGTTCCGCGCGGAGCGATCTGCTGTCCGCCATTGAGTCGACCCCCGTTTGGGAAGAGCATCTGTCGGTCACGGCGTCGCTTCGCACCAAGCTAGCCGACATGTTCGATGCCAACACTTCGAGCTGGACCTCCACCTTCGATCACTTTGCCGACAACTTCCAAGGCCGACTGTGCAACGGCTACCAACTACCATGTAGCCTTCAGGATGAGTCCCAATGCGTGACCCAACAGCAGGCGGACGAGGTTTTTCGGGCCGGTGACTGGGAGTGGAACTACTGGTGGAGACATAATGCCAACGCCACGCGGTACATTCAGCTTGTCGAGGGGCTGTTCATTGGCGAGATTGTGCAGCACCTGGAAGCGGTGGCCCAGGGCAGCTCGGCTCTGGTCTACAGCCACAATTTCGTGCATGACGGGGACTTGGGGCCGGTGCTGGGTGCTTTGGGGATCCGAGCGCTGCGCTGGCCGGGGATGGGATCGAACATCGCCATTGAGATCTGGTACGTTAGAGCATGATTCACAAACTAGCTTAGCTTGGATACCCGGGGCTGCAGCGAATGCTAACCATTAGAATAGGGAGACGGCCAACTCGGAGCATTACGCCCGCGTCTTGTACAGTGGGCGGGCTATCGAGACCATCCACGGCACGCTGGACTGGATCCCGTTGGCCTCTTTGATTGAAATTTTGAGGCCGTTCATCCCTGACGACATCATCACCTTGTGCGAGGCAGTTTGACCGGCCATCTGATGTTCTTTATTCGCAGTTCTAGACGTCAGGAATGGTAGCGAGTGTATAGTCGAACAACGAAATTTACATGGTTTCATCTTCATTGTTCGTCATTTGTTTGACAGGAGACTTTCCCGGTTTGCTCTACGCGAGATCCTGTCCACTACTGACTCAAAGCCTCACTTGAGATGACTTGGTCCATCAACTTGCTATCATGTGGTCCGAGAATCGGCAATTCCTATACTGACAGGTCATTCCTGCAAATCAAACTACATGTACTGGACATACCCAAAGGATGTTCAGATCAAGAACCCTATTATTTCACCGACAAGACTCTTCAATTGTATAACCAGGGTCTCATTATTATTACCATCCATAACCCCAGGGATAACTCAAGACCATCATAAATATCATCAACATCAGGAAGTAGGTCATCACCACCCAAGTCAAACGCAATCAAACCCAGCCCTCCTCACCCACCCACCAACCGCGCACAACCCCGCCTCAACTGCGCCCAATGCTCCACATGCAACGACCCATACAGAAAATACCCGCGGTCCTCGCGATCCTTACTCATCAGGATCCAGTCATGGACACTCAGCCCTATAAACCCCCAGAGATCGATCAAGCCGACAGCCATGCTCGCGTAATACGGCCTGGTCCGGGCCCGCCGCCGAAGCAGAGACTGTACCACGGTAGCTGGGAAGACGACGAGACGAGAGTGTTCGGGTGGTTCGGGTGCCGCAGGGCCGGCCCGAAGGGCCGCCACGGTCCCATGGCTGTGTGAGCTTGACGGCAGAGCTCCAGGCACTCCGGGGTGCGGACTGTTCTGACGGCGTCGCAGACGCAGGATGCTAGCATCAGGAGTCGATCGTCTTCATCATCCTCCTCCTCGTCGTCATCGCTATCGTCAAGCATGATGGGCTTGTTTGGCCGCGTCGGCAGAGGGATCGAGACTAGCCATGAGGTATTTTGGAGTTGCACGGGTTGGTCGAGGTGTCTGCGGAAGTTGTAGACGAATGCGATCGCTGCCGGGTGCAGGTGGGGGTATGCTTGCAGAGCGGCCTGGGTATTTTGAATAAAACCATCGTGTCAGAAGTTGCTCGCTCTGTGGAGGGAAGGGGGCAGCTTCGCACCTGAGCTATGATGGCCATGACGAGGTCGTGTCGCGTCACCGCGAGCCCCTGCTGGGCTGCACGATCGTGGAGGCGATCGACCGCCGCACCGGGGATGTGCATCGTGCGACGCGCACGAGGCTTGTATGCAAAGGTGGCGCGGACCCGCCAGTGCCAGAGGGCAAAGATGATATTGCCCAGCCATCCAGAGGCCCAGTGCTGGGTTGTCGACTCGTGCAGCCGGCTCCCGAGCGGTTCATTCGCGTAGAGCGCACTGCTCGTCTCCTCGAGTGGCTTGAATACGATCTTGTTCGGTCGCGGTTCTTCCACGATTGGTTCGATGGTCTCGCCCCGCAGGATTGCGGTGTAGGCGGAGAGGATGCATATACCACGCCTAGACCGGCACGAGGACTCATCTTCAGCAGCGGGGGGGATGACAGGAGTCCAAAAGTGTGCAGATCATATGGCAACGGTCAAGATGTGTAACACCACACTCTCCGCAATGAAGCTGACATGTGCAACAGCCCATTGGCTTGTGATAGACCAATTCTTAATCTGTGCATTGCACATACTGGAATATATACAATGGGGGTCTTCTTGCATCAAACCCGTCAAGCACAAGCCGCAAACCCCTCCTCAAAAAAACCCAAACCTCCTGTGGCAACGTCCGATATGCACCCAACCCACCGCCAACAACCAACTTCCTCAAACCAGCCTTCACATACCCCGGCACCTCCCAAACGTCCTCCGTCAACATCCCAACCGGCATCCCCACTCCCCAGATCCTCCGACAGTAGAACGCCAACCCAAACGGCTTCCCCGCCTGCAGAAACCCCTCGATCTGCGCGTCGACCGCCTCGATCGTCTCCGCCGCGCTCAGCGTGCGGGTTCCATGCCGCTCCGTCAGCGCGGCTGCGATCTCGTCACCGGTAGGCCGGAGCTCCGAGAGCGTGAGCGTGCGGTTTTTCAGCTGGTCGAGCGGTGCCCTGATCGGCTTGAGATAACAACTACCGTACTGACCCACCTTCCTTTTGCCAAGAACTATTTCATACTTAAAGAAGCTGTCCAAAGTCTGCTTTGGAGTACGTACCCCACGAGCGATATGCTCACCGATGCACCATCAACTCAAACGAACCAGGTCTTCTTTCAACTTGCTCGATACTCATATATGATCTGTCTCAGCCTTTCTCCATTCTAGTCATTCAAGGTATTTGTACTCTCTTTATCCGAAGGGATCCTTTAGCCTGATATATCCTTTACTTTCCCCGCTTCTAAATGTATCCGGTCATATGACCTACAGACCACCTAAATCGGTGAATACCTAGTGTCATAATGGGTTATCTCGTTATATTTTACTTAACCAAACTGGCTCATAGAGTAATCGGATCAATCTATCACTGTATCCATCCTAGGTAGCCCACTGGGTTGTATATTACTCTTTCCTACTTCAAGCCAAGGTTATCATTTTTGACGGGTTGCGAGCCTGTAAGTGCGCAGTTCGATGGTTGTTATCAGAACAACGGATGCGATTGGACCGGCCCAGTAAGAGCAAACATAAGTAGAATCGCCCCTCCCACTTCCCCGCTTATCAATAGTATCATCCATCATCATGATTATTTACGTGACAGAACGAGAACACAGGCAGAAAAAAAAAGTAGCGACTGCACACATTCCCCGCCAAAGATTAAATGAGGAGAATAATAAGGCTTCCATGGACTCTTAGTAGGCTTTGACCAAAACCCATCGCCTACTCTAGTTAGTGTCTTGAGTACCTTTGCCTTTAATCTTTCCACAGATATCAATTCGATTATCAGTCCAACCTCATCACAATTAATGTTCACCTGCACCTCCCACGCGTCTTTTCACATCCACCTTGATCTTGCCCTTTTCCCAGAATCAGCATCGTGCAGTAGTTCTCTTGAGAAGAAAAAGCAAATAAGACACATCAGGACACTTGGCTTGGCTTAGTAGGAGGAGCTGAATTAAAGTTCGACGGACTTACGACACAGCCCTTCTCCTCCAATTTGATACCCTGATTTCCAGGATCAAGGCTGTATTTCCAGCAGCGGCATGGACATTCCGCCGTGATCCGGCGATATCATTGAAGTAATTGGTACTTTGAGCAAACATTCCAGGCAGACATGTATTCAGTCGCCTGGCCTGGAACCCTGGCTAGCGGCTGGTGGCTTGGAGAGTACAATCAAGAGGAAAGCACAGCTGGTATCAGCGCACCTTTAAAGCCGGAAAATCATCCGTAAAAATTCCCTCGCAAGCACAAAGCGCAGCTTTGCCCGCTCTGTTGCGTCCACAGTAGCTCTAATAAGAGAAAAGGCGCCTCGCGCTGAGTAAAGCATATCCGCGACAAACGGAAAAGATGCATGACAAAACAAACCAGATACCACGACCCTCAAGCCCAGTACCAGGCCCTGCTCTCCCCATCACTCCGCCTTCTTCGCCATTCAAGTCCAAGACCGTCCGTGATAACGGCTTACAAACGCCTCAACAGAGTCGTGCTTCGCGAGTTCGGCGCGATCTCGAGCCCAGAACTCCTCCAACAAGTCCTCACACGCCACCAGACCGACGCCACACCGGAGAACAAGAGGCACGCCGCGCTACCTTTTCAGCAATCGAAACCTTGAAGAAGTGCCTACCTGTTCACCGAAAAGAATGCGCTGCCGTAGCAGAATCGACCAAAACCGCCTGCAAGATCACCTTACCCGCCAGGAATATCTCCCAATTTGATGAAATCCTTGCCCGGATATCAGATAATCTCAAGGGTGGTCTCTCGGAACAGACCTTGAATGACTTGGTAACCCTAGCTCTCTGCCATATTCATAAGGGGAGGCCCCGCTCTACCCTGGACAAGGTATCACGTCTGCTTTTTACAGCGCCCAGCATTGATACACCGAGCTGGTTGGTGGCCAAGGTCATTCAGAGCATTGTCCCCGAGCTTCGCGCCACGTGTCTTTCAAATGGCCACTCGCCGTATGATACCACAAGCATGGTCGGAGGTCGGAACGTGCACATCACACGCGAGATCTTGAAGCGAGTCACTGAACCGGACATCTTTCGGGACGATTTCCAGCTCCGCGCATACCTGGAGGTACTCGGGGAGAGCATGTTCTGTGGCTTGCACAGAGAGGAAGAGGCGCCGGGCCGCGTCGCGGAGTGGTTTTCGGAAATCCGAGTCATTTGCCCCTCCATTGAGTCGAACCCGGCAGTCCATCCCGCAAAGGACTTTCGAGCGGACATCGCGGCCATCAAAAGACTAGAGCACAGGCGGTGCGACTTGACAGGTAACATCAAACATCATCTGCCCCACTGCACATACAGAACTCCTATCACTAACCCGTTTCGGCCCAGGCTATGAAATCTCTCCATTTATACATGAGCCTCCTGGGAAGTCGAAAGGGATTCAGAATATAAAGAACGCGTTGAAGCCAAAATCAGGGCCCGCGAAGGGCCATGTCTACGCATATGAAGTCGAGGGGAATGCTGGCTTGGTTAAGATAGGTTACAGCAAGAACACGGTCCAAGTAAGGCTCGATCAGCACGCCTTGGTCTGCAATCGACTGCCGAAGAAACTCTTTCCTCTTTCCGAGAGCCCCGACAGAGAAGTCGACCATCCTTTGCTCGTCGAGGCATTATGCCATGCCGAGCTGAGCAGATTTCAGACCAAGGTAGACTGTGAGGCATGCTTGCGCAAGCATGAAGAATGGTTTAATGTCTCGCCCGAGTCTGCGATTGTCACCCTTCAGAAGTGGTCAGGTTGGATGGATCGAACCAAGTCTAAATCGAACTGGAGACAAGCCTTGGAAAAGGAGTTGAATCTCAGGGACACTGAGGGATTATTAATGGAGATATATGATAATATCTGATCGGACCATTGCGGATATCTCATTATATGTCTTGTGATAACCTCCATGGCGATGATGAGATTCAAGCATCTGAGAGACAGCCGGGCCACCGTCATCTTGCTTGTTTAGTCTTGGAGGTCTCGTATAAATCAAGCAAAGACTGTTTCTGTATTACACATGCCTTCGGTGGAGTAGAAAGAAAGAAACTTTGTCTGCAGGTTCGTCCCATAAACTGACGCATGCTACGTGACACCTTGTGCCAGGGCTGAAGCTTATCAAGATCTATGACATGCCAGGTCATCTCTGCACATCCTGTTGAACAATGCAGGAGTCTGAGTATCGCCTCAGGCAAACTCCAAAAAAGCTCGTTAGGCCATTCGTGCGCTGGTCGATGTGATCTCAAGGGACTACAGTGGCCTCAGAACCACGAGAAAGGTCTTGCAAGAGCACAAGCCGACACAGAACTTGTCATCCGGCAATCAGACCCCTCACAACCCCATAGTTTCTCCATCCCGTGCGGAGGCCATTAGAATCAAGACTGCCATCAGCAGACACGAGTGATGAAGCTAATACAAGCACTCAAGGTCAAGCTGGCACCGCTGGAAGCGATTTTCGAAAGCGAAACAATGGACAGGTCCGTGTTGCCGCTGTGTATGAAATTATTATGTATCGACATCTGCTAATGCCAAGTAGTCCCGCGCGACACTCCGTTTCGCGTTCTCTCTTTCCGAAGGCTGGGACGAGAAAGATTGGTCATCCATGTCCTGCCTGACACAGATCTCAAAATCCACGAGGAAGTATGGGGGGATGGATATGTTTATATCTATGAGGTCGAGGAAAATGACGGCTACGTCAAAATTGGCTACACCACGAAAGCTGTGACCGCCAGGTCAGGGGAGTTTACTCTCGTCGTCACGACTCAGAGAAACTGATCCGGAGTCCCGAGTCGATCGAGATTCTGTGTCACGCGGGTCTTAAGTTGAAGAGGATGAGGGTTGACTGCGAGGCATACCATCCGCATCAGGAATGGTTTCATGACACCCCTCACAAGGCAATTGATGTTATCGAGAAATGGTCACTCTGGATTGAAAGCAGCCAACATGGAGGGATGCGGTGAGAGTATTAGTACAGGAGAGCTCTGGTATCGAGCAATGTCTGGAACCACTGCTTCGCATTTGACAAGTATTGTCATGCAGCTGGTGGAACCACCAGGGTCCGCATTCGATCATATCATCTATCGAATTTGGTAACAACGGGCCCGAAATCTTGCACTGACTTCGATTCCATGCACGAGAGAAATGTAGTGAAGAGTAATAACGTTGGAACGTGCCTAGAAGGATTTTCCTGGAATAAATTCGTCAATTTGCAGCCAAGAGGCCTGAACCAGCGAGAACATACACTGTTATTCCTACTTTCCGCTCTGGACTAAGAAGCAACTTGGTCCTATCTCCAGTGCGAGTGGCGTTTTGTATGAAAGGGAGTCCCTACGACTTCGTCGAGCGTTAACAGAGTAAGCCCTTGGTAAAAGAGGGTACTTGCGAGATAAAAGTAAGCATGGGCCGAATACTCGCAGGGGAGTGAGTCAGGTTGGAAAGCAAACCGTGGCTTGCTGACAACTGTTTTTCATGAAGAGGTGTCGCCTCCCCACCAACGAGGAGAAGACAGTCAGCAACAAAGCCTGGCGTCTGTACAAGAATGTCCCTGCTCACGAACAGACATTTGACAGTAGATAGTTATTCATTTGAACCTCCCAGAGACCATGTTTCCAATAATTTTGATCAAAGCGACGCGAAATCCTGGTCTTGCCGGCGAATCGTCCGAAACACATCCACCTGACTTCGACGTTACCGAAGGAAGGGGGGAGGAAAACCTCGAGATACGACACCCATGCATATGGAATTCCCATTTGGGCGCCCAACGAACGGACCTGCCCGGTTCCGTGCTGAGAGATCCCGACTCTTTCTGGTGGCTTCCATGCCTTGGGTACGCAAAATCGCTGGCGGGCTGGCTGGCTTCTATCACAATTGGCCAACAGGCGTCCGTTAACCCCAATCAACTGACCTTTGCGCGTGCCGGTGGTTGGGCAGCAATCATCTGCATCTCACAGTACTCTGAGTCATACCCCCGCCACCAACATAACAAGGCTGTTCTGAGCACGAGTAAACCTATTTAAGTGGTCTGTTTTGCCTTCCTTGGATCAAAAAACCTTCACTTTCCAATTTCCCCAACAATTGCCCGGTCATTCGCCCTGGGCGTCTTTTCTTTCATTACTGCCAATCTATAGCGAACAGGGACTGCAATATGTGTTTTAAGTACCTGGGTCGGCAGGGCTTTCGCTGTCAGACGTGCAAGAGTGTCTTGCTGCCCCGGACAGTGGGTAAAGGAAACGATTTGGGCAACGCAGGTCGTAAGTATCTGACATGCTGTGACAAGTACGTTTGGCTCGACCCAATTGGGGTATGGGACTGTATCACGCCTTGCCGGACATGTCGTGGTCCGCGCCGTGTGCAGCTTTGGAGAGAAAACTCTGGCGTGGCTTTAGGATGTGCTTATAAAAGCTGTTACGTTCCCAAGCCCTTATCCGAGGAGAAGGCAGAGCGGCTGATCAGGCGCTGTCTGACCGAGGTAAAGAGAGGCTTGAAGTCTCTAGATTTGAGTCGGGGAATGCTGAGGGGGTTGGAGGAGGCATGTCGCCGTCGCGAGCTGGAGCGACAGTGGATTGAGGCTATCGAGATGCAGGAGTTTCTACGACTGTGATGAAAGTATCGGGAGCACCAGTCGCGGAAGATCCGGTGCAATGGTCCATCCCAAGTCAAAAGGTGAGGGGACCAAAAGCCTTTACGGCTGAGCAAGGTCTTCCGGTGTGTCCGTATCGCGTACGTGGGTCATGGATTGATTGAGGAACGAGGACTGGCACTGGGAATTTGTTATGTCAGATGTGCCTGATGGAAGCACCACCGGTAAGCAGAAAGCCGAAGCTTTGGTTGCATCAGTCGGCTGCAGTGGGATCTCTTGATTGTGATCTGGTTTGGGTAGTTTGATCTTCGGAATATTTCGCGCTTGGAATTTATGCTTTGTTATTGTCTCAACTGTGCCTGTCATCGCTAGCATTCGCGTTTAATTTATTTTTGCTTCTTGGCAGGTGGACGGCTTCAGGCTTCTCCTGCCTTATTCTGAGCTAGGCATGGTAACCAGTGAAATTTAGAATTCGTCAACGGCGATCGGGTATTACTGTTTGAGGATGCGAGTGAGTACCTAACACATTTTGATCCAACAGGCTAGTTGAGTGTAACTTTCCTACCGCAGCCTGATTAACAAGATTGTGTCAGCATAACTGAGTAATCCGGCCACGTGACGCACCGCGTTGCCAAGTTGCTTCCCATGTTGATACGTTAGTTCCAACCACCAACCACCAAGAGAATTGAGATCACGTTCCATACACCTCACCCCTGAGACCTTAAATTGTTGATAGATTGCAAGACCGTCATCAACTACAGATAAAGAAGCGTAGTCGTCAATTTTGCAGCGCTGAGTAGCACTAGTATAAGATATTGTTTCTTGCTGAGTTAAATATTTTCCGTCTTTGCACAAGCATATATGATTTGTCCGAACAGGAATATTCAGGGTTGAGGCTGTGGACTCTATGACAGGCGCTGGAGAAAGAGAGGCGTATTACTTGTGTGAAAAAGTCATCTGTCTGAATTCAAAAACAGGGCTCTTGGTTGTGTCCATCAAAACGAGAAAACAGGATGTCACAGAATGGTTCGCGCCTGACGCCAGTGTAAATGCTGCTTCGATATCATATCGATAGGGTCATATTGCAGGATAACTCTGAAAAGCTTTTTACCGTCAGGGCTCTGAGGGTTGTCCAAATTCCTCATCTAAGAAGGATTTACTATTAAGATTCTTTATATACTACCCCGCCTTCCAAGGTATTACGATTATGCATCAGAGGCGCAAGAAGTCGTCGTTCGCCCCGCGATTTCCGAGGCAACTTCTCATCAACTCCAATCCTGAGTGCTTGGGGGAACATACCGTTCCGGGGGAGAACCCCCGGACCCCCTTCTTTTCAGCTTCCCAGTACCGCAGCCCCAGTCCAGCACAATCTCAAAATCCACGCCCTCTACCCCCATAAGGACTGAGGTTGAGTGACACTGGGATGCTGAAAAGAAAGGGGGGTCCGGGGGTTCTCCCCCGGAACGCTTACCAGCCGCCCATAAGCCGAGTAAGCGCCGCACACCTACACCCGCTCCTGATTGCCCTCCTCGTCATCCACGGCCTTCCACCCGGTCCCATACCCCCTCCACCCGGTCCCCGCCTGCGCGACCGCAGCAACAAGAATCAAGGCACAACTCCCCAAGAACAACCGCTGCAACGCAGCCTGATAGCTCCCCACGGCGACCGCCCTCTCCACGCCACTCAACCCCTTCACCAACGCCGGACTGCCCACCAACTGCCGGACCAACTCCTTCTCCCTGTCCCCGCCGACCCCGTACTCCTTGAACCCCTCCACCAACCCGCGCCTCAACTCCCTGACAAAGAACCCCCCACCGATGGCGGAGCCAAAACTCCCCGCAAAGCCGCGGCTCATGCCCACCAACGCCCCGACCAGGTAATGCACCTCCGGCACGGTGAGATGCAGCAGATGCGAGAGGGTGTAGTTCAGGAGGGCGCCCACCGCGAGTCCGTGGAGGAAGGTGGCCGCCACAAAGCCTGGGACCGGGGCGGTCGGGGTCGCGAGGAGGGCGAGGAGGAGCGCGGCCAGCGCGAAGAGGCTGTAGCCCAGCAGGCTGGAGAGGTAGTAGCTCTGCGATTGGCGGATGTGTAGCCACCCCGCCAGCACGCCGCCTAGGCCGAACCCCGCGTTCGTGGGGACCAGGATTAGTCCTGCGGAGGCCGGGGTCCAGTCGCGCACGACCATTGCGTAGACCGGGCTGTAGAAGAGGACGGCCCAGCGGGCCATCATCGTTAGGAGGCCGGCGAGGCAGGTGAGGAGCACGCTGCGCTGGCGGATGAGGTGCAGCGGGATGATGGGTTGCGTGGCGTAGTGGGATTCGATGGCTAGGAAGAGGGCGGTCGAGACCAGGAAGGCGAGGATCGGGGTGATTTGAATGGTTGAGGAGGCGAGGCTGGCGAGGAGGAGGGTCACGGAGAGGGTCTGCCTTTGTGAGGATTGCGTTGAGGATGGGGATGGCAGGGTTGGACTTACTAGGGTCAACGCGCCCGCGTAGTCGACCTGGGCGAGCTTGCGCAGTAGTGTGCGCCCGTCCTGCTCATCCTGCGCGGCCGCGGGTGGGACGGGGATGGCGAAGAACATGATCGGGGCGAGGAGGAGGGTGATCGGGGCTTGGATCCAGAAGATGAGACGCTGCGTTGCGGTTAGTAGCAGGAACAGCTTCGCCACGAACGCATACCCACCCATCCGTAGACCGTGGTCAGTAGGCCCGAGAGAACGGCCCCGGACGCGATCCCCGTCGTCATGGCCGCGCTGATCAGGCCCAGGAACAGGCCCCTGCGCTTCTTGCTCGTCAGGTCCAGCGTCAGCACCAAGGCCGTCACGCTCTGGCCGCCCGCGCCACAGCCCGCGATGGCTCGTCCGACCAGAAACACGCTCAGATTCGGGGCCGCGGCGGTGACGAACAGACCCAACGCCAGCAGGCTCGAGGTGAAGAAGACGTAGACGCGGGGCGTGAAAATTTGACACAGTCGGCCGGAGAGCGGCGTGATGCTCGAGTAGGCGATCTGGTTGGTCAGCTCCGCATTGACCTGTAGTTGCACAGCTAGACATGAATAAATACCAGAAACACGGAGCTGAACCATGTGGCCACGGAAAAGGCGTCGAACTCGGTGGCAATGGCCGATTGAGCGGTGGTCATCGCGGTGATTTGGGTGGCTGCTCGGTCAGCCTCTGTGTATTCCCTGACAAACGAGTGTGTACTGTACCTTGAATAAACAACAGCAGACCCATGGCCACCATAATCGCCGAGCCCTGGAAGACAGTCACTGGGACGCGGGGCGCATCGGGCACATCTTCCAAACGGCCCAGAAGGGGCGTCTGTTCTGACGGTACGGGTTTCTGTTGAGTAGCGGCGGTCATTGTGATTCTTGTGGACGAAAATATCGGTCCATGAGCGGATTGCGCCTCCGGGACATTTTAACGGCGAGGGGCATCTATGATGTGATCTGCGGAGAAAAATGCGGGATGGACGGATGGGGTCTGTACTGCGTGTAACGAATAAGCATGGTTAATTCGCCCAGCAGAAACAGGCAGAGCGCGTCGCCATATCCTGGCACCGATAAGTGATCGCCGTCCAATGGCAAACGCCCCGAGTCGCTCGGACATGTGTCCCTGGGGTCGGCCCAGGCCGAGAATTGGCAGAGGGCGTTGGAGGAGATAGCAGATCCGACGCATCCGCTTATCTGCCATCATTCTGACAGCTCAGAACCTTGCCGGGAGAGATGGCGAGTCAGCGTGCGTGAAATCATGCTGGTACTCAATAAGTTATCACCAATGATGTCAGCGTTTTGTCATTTGATATGTCTGATGTCCGATCAGGTCTGGCTGGACCCTGGTGCATGGCAGTGGTGGAGAGCCTTGGCGCTGCGGCGAAGGTACTTTTGTGCAACCGGTGACTACACTAGTAACAGAGCGTGATCGAGCCGACTTCTGGGGTTGTGTAGATCGGGTTGATAAAGACCCTGCAGCCCAGTGATCTCGTACGCGAGGAAGCAGTTGTAGGCAGGTCAGTCGAGTCTGATAAGGTGGTGGAAGGGTCAGAAGGGCGGCTTCCCGGCAGATGACTTGCTCTGGGATGCATCACCGCACATGACCAGGACATCCTAGGTATTAAAAGGCTGGGATTAGTACTAGAGAAAGACTGAAGAAGCTCACACATGTCCCGTAGCTCTGACATGATCATCAACATGAAGACGATTCTCATTTCCTTATCGTTGGTGGGTTGTATATTCTCAACTGCCACTGCGAACGCCTTTAGCAGAACCAGTAAGCGCCCTTTTTCTGACGAGCGGCATCTGCTCACAATGCAGCCCTCATGCAAAGACCCGAAGACAAGCACCTCAATGCTTTTGACGCAGACAAGACCCCTATCGGAGGCCTGGAAGATTGTACGTCTCGTTCAGACCCCTTTATCCACGCAGTCGCAGATCCCACTGACCACTGGCCCCAGCCTGCTACGTATGCTCCTCGCCCTGCTCCTCAGCCGTCTGCTGCCACGGGCGATACCCCCAATGCTGCAGCGACGGCGTCTACTGCTACTGCTGTCGAGACTAGTTTCGCTGTCGAGGTTAAGATTCATATGTCACACAATAATAACAATAAGATTAATATCTGGCCCTGCACGACCCCAAACCATGCTAGAAACACTCCCACCCCGTCAGCCCAGACTGCACCGTACAGTATCTCGTAGCTACGCCCACTCCGGCTCCCCAAAGCGATCCACCGGCCCGAAGGCCTGGTACAAAGGATCTAGCCACCGATCCACGATCCACAGAAACCCATTCGCGGCCTTCACTTGCGTCACCAGCCCGGCATTCATCACGAAGACAGCCGCGTCCTCCTCCTCGCGGGTCACCGTGATATTCAGCCCCGTCACATCGCTGGCCACCGACAGCGAGCTCTTGCCCTTGAGCGTGCGACTGTCGAACTGCTCGCCGCCGCTATCGACCCAGCCGTACTGCCACAGCAGCGTGTCGAAGGGGCTTTTATACGGCGAGACCAGCGTATCTTTACCACCACCATTATCAGCACTCATCGGAGTATTCATTGCAGCATCCATCGCAGCATCCAGGAAAGTAAACTTACGAAACACAGGAAGGATGGTGGGCATCAACTCAAACGCCTCATTGCGCGGGACCACGAAGAACTGTTTCTCGGACGACTGGCGCGACAGGCGACGGATCGTGTCCGGGGAGTTGACCGACAGGATCTGCGAAGCGTTAACCAGACGGGCGTCGGATTGCACGAACGCCCCGATGGTCAGATCGGTGGATTCGTACGACGGCGCCGTGGTGCGGTTGCTCGGCCCCCCGCCGTAGACCAGGAACGGGTCGACGAGCTGGTCGATCTCGTGGATCAGCCCATTGTCCGCCGGGAGGTCGGCTTTGACGATCGCGGCTTGGTCGTCGATGCGCACGGTCCCGTTTGCGGAGGTGGTCGCGTCGATGTAGTACCCCTGCACTGTTTTGGTGAGCACCCCCCGGTGGAATTGGGCGGTGGTGTTGGAGAGTTGTAGGGCGGTCGCGATGCCTCCCACGGCGCTGTCGGCGGATACACTGGCGAGTTCGGCGGCGGTTAGGCGGGCTTCGATGATGTGCGTGCGCAGGAGGGCTTCGATGAGGGGGTACGCTGGTTGGGTTAGGAGGATGTCGTAGATCGCTGAGGGGATCTTGGCCCATGCCTGTGAGTACCATGACATTGGGTTAGATTGATAGCATGTGAGAGGCTGGAGAGGGGAGGGGAGGAAGGTACAGCGTTAGTCGGAGCCAGGAAAGTGTAGTTGCGCGTGTCGGTGTCATAGTTGAACCGCTTCGTGAACATCGGGTTGATCTCCACGATGCCCCCCGTCATATTGTACACATGCGCGTACGTGGAGAGCTCGGGAATCTCGAGCAGAGTGTCCATCAGTGGGGCAGCCACTGCAACTTTGGTGAGGATTGCAGCTAGAAATGCGATTGCTGGAAGGGATAGCATGGCTGCTGTAGAGGTGGCAAAAGATGGATGCTTCCAAGGACTGCATCTACATCCGACCCACAAGTCGGACTGATCAGCAGATATAAGATTCCAATCCAGGGGTATGAGAGTCTGACTGTGGAGGGGGTATATCTTCTTCCGTCCAACAACCTATGTTACTGTCATGGGTCCTACTGGTGGGTCACATCCCCGATGCGGCATGAGTGTGCGTTGGTCACATTAGTGGCGTCCTTCTCGGAGCTTAAAGCAAACAAGAGATCTCTCCAGAGAGAAATCTACTTGGCAGCTCTTAGGCGAGGTCTAAAACCGAGCGGGCCTCGGAGATAAAACTAGTTCGCCTCCACATGAAATTAGAGACACCTAAAGATCAAATTCATTCCTCATATGATCCATCCTCTATCTGGGTCTTTTGGGGTTCTCGGCCTTGAACCGATCATAAGATCACCAATGGGCAGTTCGATGTAGCTGACAAAAAGCAAACATCGCAAGCATGTTACGCGTCATCTTATGCTGTCAGACATTAGTGCAGGCCCGATAAAGCAACCTCGCCCGTCGGCTCGCTTAGACGACACCCATCGGACTTCCGATCGCGTCCAAGCCACCAACATTGCTAGAGATACCAAAGGTCCCTGAGACTGTCACCTCCTAGGTTGGCAAGAAAAGAAATCTGAGCCCCAGAGCATGCTTGAGTATCTATTCCTTCTCCTCAAACTCGATCTGGTAGCCTTGTTGGCCCAGAAGCTTCACAGCCAGAGATCCAGCCTCTGACTCGATCATGCTCTCAACCACACTTGCGGCGCACGTCATCATCTCACCGCTGAGTACCTCGTCCTTCTCGGCCAGGAATCTTGTTCAGCTGATGTGTCCCCCCAGCAGCCATGAAAAAATGCCCCACGAGAAACGGCAGCTCGGTCTCGTCCTCGAGGGAGTCGGCCCCATGTACCCTGCGCAGATGGGGATCACACATGTCTCGGACCATACGAAGTAGCCGCCAGCAGTTTCTGTGTAAGGCCAGATAATCGAACGTGAATTCCGGCGCTTCGTTGTGAATCGTGTCTCGCAAGGTCTCAAGTAATTCGACGACGGTGAGTTGACAAGTGGAGCACTTCTTGGTAGGCGGCTTGCCTCTATCGGTGCGAGTGGCACGATGCTTTGAAACAGATCGATCTACTTGTTGATCATTGTTCCATGCAGCCGACTTCGCGAGAATTGTCTCGAGATCGGATTCAGTGAATCCGCTCGGCGTCAATCCTTCACAGTGTCGACTGAAGAACATCCGCGAGACGGGAGCGACAGGCTGCATGCGCCTTGGCCCGGCCTTTGATCCAGGTAGCCTAACGCTATGACGCCGGTTGCGAGCGAATGCTGCCGCGGAAAGGCCGATGGAGAGACTGTATTGCTTAAAATACTCGCTAGGCTGACAAGGCGGGGTACCGACGAAAATCTCATTATGCCAACTCAGGGCAAGTTCCATGTCAGCCCAGTGCCTCGTCAGTAACCCTTCCTGCCGCAAAGCGTTGCAGAGATGGGCCGCGTACATAATCGCCCCCCATGTGCCCTGAAAAGCCATGGCGAAGTCCTGGAAGCGAGCCTTGATATAGTATGTCAGAATCCCACAGAACAACGGGTGCCACTTCATAAGTTTGAAGCACTCAGAGGGCCTCCAGACATGGTTCCTCTCCTTTGCGGTCTGCGTGAAGTCGGAATCCACCCACGCGGAGATGAACTCGAGAAAACGCTTGATCCGTGCGTCATATTGCTCGGGCCACGATACAATGCGGAGGTGCGCAAAGAATTCCTGGCTTAGCTCGAGCCAGCTCTGAATAGATTTGGCTGTGTTGGCGAGATCCGCAAACCCACTTTCCACATCCCCCCCAAGGCAATGGTGAATGTCAAGAAAGATTTGACACGCGAACGCCAGCCAGAGCGGAACCTGGTGCGTGTCGAACATCTTTCGTATCCCCCGCGTGACTTCGTCCTCGTGTGGCTCCGGCTGCCGGAGGAGGAGATGTAGATACACGAATTCGGAGAGTACCTCGTTTATGACCTTCATGTCCTCCTCAAATCTGTCCCTTGCACTTTTCCGCGCCCAGTCGCTCGCCCTGTCGCAGGTGGGAAAGGACCTCTCTTTTCATGGAAGAAAGCTGTGTTTGTCGACGAGAGGATGGAAAGAATTCAGGTAGACAAAGGTGGGTATAAACAGTGACTCGGCAATGTTGTAGGTTCGGAAGTTAAAAGGGTCTCCGGGCCGCTCCCGGTGCATCGGATCCTCGCCGACCATGTCAGTGATCCCCTCAGAGAGACTGATCAACAGTGCGATCGACCCTCCATGTTCATTCAGAAGGGCCTGGATTTCCTCCTCCAAATGTTGGGCGAAGTCGATGGCACAATTTGTCATGAGGGACACCGCCACCAGATCGAACGTACGCAGTTTGTAGCCCTTCCAGGTTCGTGCGATGACGGCTCGGATCTTTCGCAGATCCTGAAGCAGCAGGATAAAGGCAAAGAACACTTCTTCGTAGTCGTGGAGGCGCTCGGCTTCATAGTTGACCTCTGGCTTTTCGGTTGCTGGGGCGGGGATAGCAACATCCGGGGCTTGCAAGAACGCCTCGGACGGCTCATGAACTTCTAGGCCTTCGAATCGATTCGCCAGGTTGTTGGCCTTGTGGTCTGTGACATTGTCAATCGAGGGGTCTTCTACATTCTCATCTGACATTCGAGGCTGTAGAGCCTGCCGGACGTGTTCCAGAATCCCGATAAAATACTCGTGTCGGTAGGAGGATTCTCGCGATTCGAGGTTTGTTGAGAATTTGGCCCGGGCCTTGTTGCCATGCTCGCGTCGCACTGAGATGGCTCGGTCAAGGACCGTCACAAAACTTGCTGGCACGCGAATCACCGGCTTGGTTGATGCAGCGATATATGCGAGGTCGACGAAATCCTTCAAGGCGAGAATGTGTTTAGCAGCTTCGGATGTTGTCGATTGAGAGCCAGTGGATGCAGCTTTGGTGGCAGCCTCGCGAGCCAACTTCCTTGCTTTTCCTTCGAGACGCTTAGAAGGACCTGGAGTTGCAGCCGAGGGTGGGTTGTTGGTTGTAGAGGTTGGATTGGCTGTGGCTCCAAGTTTATCCACAGGGAAGCCACAGCTCTTGGCAGTCGCGACGAGCCATGTCGCTACTGTGTCGGTGTCCGCTTTGTATTGCAGATAACTGCTTTTCATGAAAGTGGAGACCATGTCTGAAGTTGTTTGTTGTCTTTCTTGCTGCAGACAGAAATTTCATCATGCATGATGGAAAGTGATACGTGATGAGTATGTGTGAGTGGAATTGTACTCCCTGTTAATGTAAACATAGATCCGTGAAAGCGGTGTATGCTATTCTGCCAGGATCAATCAGCAGGCGGTAAGCGGTGACACGCGGCGCCAAGCAGTGAATAAGCCACGGCTGCCTCAGGACACAAGGCCCCAGGCACCAGGACACCCGCGGAGATCTTCAGTCGCGCCGCTCCGTTTCATCCCCCAACCACTCTCTCCCTTGGTGCAACACCAGTCTTCTTTAACTTCATCCAATTTCAACACAAACACCGCCATCATGCCACGCGCCGTCCGAGGTAATGACTATCACCTCTTCTGTATCTGGCTCTCACGTCCCAGCTAATCACCCCATCCTCACAGGAGTCCTCATCGAATGCGACCCGTCCGTGAAAGCCATCATCCTGAAATACGACGAAGAGCGCCACGACTACATCGTCGAAGACCTCGATGACGACCGCCACCTCGTGATCAAAGAGAGTCAGCTGCAGAATCTCAAAATCCGACTGGGAAAGGTAGGAGATGTCTTCAATTTTGTGTCGACCTGTCGTACTAATGGTCCTAGGAACTCGACGATAAGGTCATGCAGCCGGAGGAATCGGAGTCGGAGTGATCGTCCACCTGTTTGTACTCGGATATTGGAATGGCGCTTGCGGCTGGTTTGTGATGGTGTGAGGGCGGGCATACTAGGAGGGGAGGGTCGGTTGCGCTTAAGGGTTCCAGTTAGCACCCCACGCCAGATGCTTGTGCTGTGGTGCTTGTCGGAACCAGGATCACTGCAATGTCCCCATGGGAAGCAAAGAATGGGATGGCAGTGGTCGATATGGGAATTTTATACGGTCGGCTCCCTCCGCCGACAGGGACCTGGCACCCGTGAGAGACACCAAGTCCCGGAGCCAGGCTGCACACGAATCCACAACAGCTGGCACTGTTGACTGTCACTTGGATTGCGATGCTTGGAAAGGTCCAGTCTCGCTTACGTCGGTCCCAATCGGCGACAGCTATCTGTGACGGGGGTATATTCGCCATCGCCATCGAAGCATTGATCCTTGCCCCGGGGCTTTTCCCCAATTTGTGATTACCGGAAGATCATTGAAATGAGTGGACAACAAATCGGACGGGTCTCCAGTCATACTGTCAGCTGAAACCTCATCGTCGAGTACCTGATGCACACGCGTTTGCTGGTGGTTCCAATCAGAGAACTTGATTCCCGAGACGATCAGCCAATATCGTGAGCCTCTCACGAAGACAAGCCGTCTATTCACATTCAGCGTTAGCGGTCTATAGTTCAGTACTAGGAACCTATCAATCGCAAGCTGGCAGTGGAAAACACCATAACTGCTTCCATCCGTACTTTGCAACCTTTTCTGATATACTAACACAGTCGTCGACCCAAACTGGAATCTCTCATCAGGAAACAGTGGAGTTTTTCATGGTATGCCAATTTGTCGATGCTGACAGCTGTCGGGAGTCTGTCGATCACTTGACAGAAACGCGGAGCCACGCTAGTCAGTGTGATTGCCTGTCCGACTCTCAGCCGAAAGCTTAGCCTCATTCGCTGTATCTACCGAGGCTTTCAGGATCTACGTAGTGTACAACCACTCTCATGCCGCATTCATTTCCATCATAGAAACAAACCTCATGGACGTTTTGAGACGGCGATCTCGTTACAGAAGGAGTGGAGGAATAACATATCGTATAATATAGGTAAGTTACTGTGTACATCGCAGTCTGTAGTCTAACTCGATATCACGAACCCCACACCACGCACCGCAGCCGGCCCGACTGCCCAATAAGCCAGCCGCCAAAGCCGTGGTAATCACCCCAAGCACCAACCCCGATAAGCCCGGCGATCCGATAACGGCACGCCATCCCATCGTGCGCCCACTTTACCCCACCGCACGTACATCACCGCGCGGCGTATACAAAAACCCCCACACCCACACCCCACCCTAAACAAATTTCTCCCATCATCACCAGGCCAAAAGCCCCCAATCACCAATCCTCCTCTTAGGCAATCATCACCACAAAATCACACGAACGAAGAAAATGACCACCCCGGAGGAAACCCACCGCGCGACCTCCCTCCAAGAAGCCCAAGACCAAGCCCTCACGCTCTTCGCCGCCATCGAACCCCTCATCGTGCCCGGCATCACCGAAAAGGCCCTGAGCGACAGCATCCACCGCCTCGGCGCGGAGCACCACAACGTGCGCACCCACTGGCACAAGCGCCTCGTGCGCAGCGGGCCCAACACCCTGCGCCCCTTCGCCGACAACCCGCCGGACCGGACCCTTCTCGCCGACGACATCCTCGTCATCGACCTAGGCCCGGTGTTCGAAGAGTGGGAGGCGGATTTCGGCCGCACCTACGTTCTCGGCCATGATCCCGCCAAGCTGGCGCTCCGCGATGCACTAGAGGGGATCTGGGTCGCCGTGAAGGAGGAGTTCGATCGGCGGCCGGAGATCACCGGGGCGGAGTTGTATGCGATCGCAGAGCAGAAGGTCAAGGAGGCCGGGGAACGGGAGGGGTGGGGGTGGGTGTTTGGGGCGGAGATCGCGGGTCATATCGTCGGCAGCTTTCCGCATGAGCGCATCCCGAATGATCGCATCAGTCTGTATATTACCCCGGGCAATGGGGAGAGGATGCGGGGGAAGGGAAAGGGGGGGTGGGAGAGGCATTGGATCTTGGAGATTCATGTGCATGATAAGGAGCGCGGGTTTGGGGGGTTTTGTGAGCGGTTGTTGACCGTTGGCTGAACTTGGTTGGTGGAATTTGTGTTGTGCTTGGGCGGTTGGTATGTTATAGATAAAATGGATGAATGAACGGATATATGAACGACCCCTATGAGATGAGCCTCCTTGTATTCTACACTTGCATTGTATTGTCCGTAAAAAAGGTGACCCACCAGAAAGAAGGCGACGGTGGCTCAACCCGAACCATCCCGTCGCGACTGGAAGTCCCGACGAATGCCCGCCACCGACGGCGCCAAATACGCAGGAATCGGGCCGTGCCCTGTAAAGGTGTGGTCGGTGCAGGGATCGACACGCAACCCAGGGCCAGGCGGGAACAGTCCCATCAGATCGAGCTCGTCGAACATCTCCCGAAACTCCGCCTTGACCGCGTCCGAGAATCCGTCCTGGTCGTAGAACCACAGGGCCTCGCGGAACAGGCTCAGGATGGTGCTGTATGGCTTGATCATGTTGCGAGGTTGCAGGTCGACCTGGGAGTCTCCATTCTGGGACGCGGACGGGTGGTCGTTGTACCAGAACATGGCGATGTGCTTCAGCTCGGCGTGCCAGTAGGCCTGCGGCACGCCGGCGCGCGTCGCCAGGTCGCGGCTCAGGTTGATCAGCACCGTCTCCGCCCACGTCCGCTGCGTGTAGGTGACCACGGGGCAGTTCCAGAGCCGGCAGATGATGGGCTCACGCGATTCAATGTAGCAATGGCTGTTTTCGAGCTCGGTCCGGCGAGGCGGGGTGGAGAAGAACCAGAAGAGGTCCTCCTGCGGGTAGAGGAGGATCGTCAGGCCGTAGGCATCGTTAGGAGCGCCCGCACTGCCTGGCGGGGGGAAGGAGGGGATATCCTCATCAAGATTCATTGCATCCGGGTCCTGTGGCTGGGTCAGTTGTGTCTGGTCCACCTCCATCGCATCGGGGTTCGGTTGCTGGCCTTGAGCGCCCGCACCGGCTGGCAGAGCCGCATGGTAATGATCCGCCGAGCTGGGGATCTGGGCCAGTGAGCGGGTCAGCTGGCAGTCATCTCCGTAGGGGCATGCGACCAGCCCATGGCGAGTGAGTACTTCGCAGGCTTGGTCGATGAGGTCTTCGGAAATGAGAAACTTGACGGGCATGTTCGTATGGCGGTTAGTGCTCACCAGCCAATACAGTTCGGCGACGGGGGTGTGAAAGTAGCCATACGGAATGCTCTCCTCTTCAAACCACTTCACCACGTTGTCGTCGGGGGACAGGACCTTAAGTGGGATTGCCATGTTGTAGTCTGGATGCTTATGATGCGTTTATGGTAAGTTTCAACTTCAGGATGGGAGGGCGCTTTCTCTGCGAGAAAGCAGCCTGTCTTGCTTTTATAGATCTGTTCATAAGGTCCCAAGCGATGATCTTCGCTAGCCCTTTGTAGATGTCGGAACTTTCCTTCATTTTTGAATGTGCTCTTTGTCATATTCAGTAGCATGTTGCTGTAACAGTTCTCAGAGTAGGTTTCTATCCATTGATCCATTGATAGCAGATAGGTCAGAAGAAGAAAAACTTTGCGCCGTCAGCATCACTGCAATAGTCGTTCCCCCAAGAATCAAGTACCTCACTAGCCAGAGAGAAAGAACATCCAACAAACAACCACCTTCCTTACACACTGGCCCTCAGCATAGACCCAACCCTGTCCAAGTGCAATGCTTGGCATCACTCTCAGGGCTGGACCCTTAATATCCAACCGACTGCTAAACATCCTCCCCACGACCAATCTCAATTGACATCGCACTCACACACTCAAGACCAGTGAAAATAGCTCAAACCTCGGGCACAGCTCGTACCCTGAGGTAATGTGCCCCCCGTCCTTCTGCAAGGTGTCACCTGGCCTCGTGCCGCACCAATCCCGCCTCCGCATTCACTGCAACCACCCACGGTTCGCCTCTTAAGTCAACCGCATTGATCGCACCACGACGTCATGCAATCCGCTGCATCTTCATTGTTTCGATTTCCCCGCCTTACTTAAATCCCATCCCAACCCCAGATTCTGCACGACTTTATCCAACCCATCCAATGCAGCCTTGGTATACATCCTGAAAAATCATCTATCAACCACGAGCCCACAATCTCAGAAATATGGAATCCAACCCCCGCAAACTCTCCGGATCCTACCACCTCACCGGCGCGGACATTGTCGAATCGATCGACGATCTCGGCTCGGACGGCCGATGGGAGGAGCTGACTGCCAAGCGCGCGGCCCACCAGACCGCGGCCGCCGACATGCCGCAGGGCAGCGAGCGCACCGGCTTCACCAGTAATAAGGTGCCCGATCGGGCGCAGTCGTTCCGGCCGTACGATCCGAAGGGGGCGATGGGTATGCCTGTCTGTCTGCTGTCGTATTGACACTATGGCTAATGTGGGTGGTCGGAATAGGCACCGAGCAGAGCGAGGATATTCATCCTCATGAGTAAACCAAACCGCTGGTGGCCGGGTACGGAGCGTCGCGTTCTGGTGCGTCTAGCATAGGACTCTACAGATCCCGCGCAGGTGGAGATGCTGGTTTGGAAAATTGATGATTGATGATGTAGTATATGTGCGATGTGTGTAGTCAGATTAGTCAGTGAGATGTGAATGCTATTCGAAATCTGAGTTGTGTTGCGCTTGCTGGGTATTGTTCATTCTGCTCGGAAAACCACTTGGTAAATCTCCTGATGCATCCCGCATCCGCCCTGTGGATTGCCCGCGGTCATACGACAAACGCAACACACAAAGATCCATCCCACCACAATATCAATCTTCTAGTAGATCATACTCCACCCGCTCCTTAACCAACTTACACAATGGTCGCACCCTCACCAATCTAGACCCCATCCTTGTCAACCCCAGGGCGTAGACAGGGAACGGATTTCCCAAAGCAGACTAGGGTAACCCTACTTTCCCCGCGGTAAACTCCACACTGGGGTGGAGCAATCCTCGCACCGTCCCCCCGAAATGGGCCAAATCTTCCGAGGCGCCGGAAAACTCCTGCCACCGCCCACGAAAAAGAGGGCGAGTATATAACCGCGCGCTTGAGGCTGGATTCTTTCCCAGTGCAGCCCCCGGTATCTTCAACAGCACAGCATACAATTACCCTGCCACTCCTCAATTGCATTCGCACTTAAACAAACCTAGCACAAAACCGCCACCCGGCCATCACCATCAAGTTCAGCTCCAAGCACCGAAAAGAAATAAAAAAAATGTCCCTCATCATCCTCGGAGGCGGCATCATCGGCCTCTCGACGGCCTACTACGCCTCGCTCGCCGATCCGACCCGCACAATCCAGATCGTCGACTCGGCCTCGGCCCTCTTCCAGTCCGCCTCGGGCTTCTCGGGCGGCTTCATCGCCAAGGACTGGTTCTCGGACGATGTCACCTCGCTCGCCGACCTCTCCTTCCGCCTGCACCAGTCCCTGGCGGATGCGCACGGCGGCCGCAAGAAATGGGGCTACAGCGCTAGCCAGGCGTTCGGCGTGACGATGGACGAGCTCGACGCGCACGGCCGGAAGACCGGCGGGAAGGTGCGCGGGGAGGACTGGTTGCTGTCGGGCACGAGTCGCGCGGAGGTGGCCAAGCAGTTTTCCCCGTCTTCTAGCGTCACCAGCAAGGGCAAAGGGGAGAAGGATGGGCGGTTGGATGGCAAGGGCACGCCGACGTGGATGAATCGCCCGGCGGAGTGCGTGGTGGAGGAGATCTCGAGTGACGCGGGGTGCGCGCAGGTCGACCCCAAGGCGCTGGTGGAGTGGTTGCTGGTGCAGTGTCGGGAGCGCGGGGTGGAGATCCTGCTGGATACCCGCGCGACGGGGTTCAAGGTGGACCGCGAGGGCCGGATCGAGGCGGTGACGGCTGAGCAGCGCATGTCGGTGCACAGCACCCCCGTCGAGATCTCGTTGCCCTGCAAGGATCTCGTCATTGCCGCCGGGTGCTGGACCCCCCGCGTGTTCCAGACGCTGTTCAAGCGCAAGATGGCGGTCGGGATTAATGGGCTCGCCGGGTATAGTGTCATCGTGCGCTCGCCGCGGTATACCCGCTCCGTGGCGCAGAAGGACCATTCGATTTTCTGCGCCCCCGGCCCGCAGTGGGAATTTGCGCCGGAGATGCTCGGCCGGGTGAATCACGAGGGGGTCCCTGAGATTTACATCGCGGGGCTGAATAGTGATCAGATGCCGTTGCCGGAGGTGGCGGGCGAGATTCCGAAGTTGCGGGATCAGAAGCAGGTGGAGCGGTTGCGGGAGGTGGCCCGCCTGTTGACAGGCAGTGATGCATCGACGAAGAGTGATTTGGAGATTGTCAGTGAGGGCTTGTGTTTCAGGCCGGTTTCGACGACAGGCTCTCCGATTATCTCGCCAGTCACGGGGGCTGTGAGCAGCGCTGGAGGCAGGGTGTATGTGGCCAGCGGACACGGCCCGTGGGGCATCACTCTGGCCTTGGGAACGGGTCAGGTCGTTTCCGAGCTCTTGACCGGCAAGACCCCCAGTGCTGATATCAGCAAGTTGGCGCTGAAGCAGGATGTGTCTTTGCTGAGGAGTCAGTTGTAAAGATTTGGTGTCTGTCTTATTAGCGTGTTTTGTTCGTACTGTCTTAGTCTTCTAGACCCTTTGCACTACAACTGTACTCCAGCGCTAGACCAGGGTCGCGCTGATTTATGATAGAATGTCATCGATTTTGAAATGTGATGCACATAGCTCAATTCTCTTAGGCCTAATCAATGGAGCAAGTCGCGTTCGAAAGTAGCTGAATGTACAATACAACTTGGTAATACCCGCAGAATCAAATAATCGGCCGGGTTGAAATTTCGATAAATCTAAGGGTTTAGTATGACAAGGAAGCGCCACGGAGACCTGCTGGCAGGGCTAAAAATAGAGTGTCACTGCGGCCTATGTTTTGGGAAGCAGAAGGTATCCCGACAGAACATCACTGGCCGGCTATAGTTGCGATGAGATGGCTAGTCGGCCTTCCCAGTATTCTATGCACGAAGACCCGTAAGTAGTTTGTTCTGAGAATCAAGTGCGCATCAATAGGTGGGTTCAGAACTGCCTGGTTGCGTAAAGAGCTATATCATTGAATGATGTGATTATTTACAGGAATATTGACATCTTGAAACGCATGACAACCGAGGCACAACCTCAGAGCATTTGATGATCAAGCCCTAGAGTAAGAGCTGACCTGGTCGAGTTGAGATATTGAAGCAGGTCAGACCTAGAAGTCAAAGCCCCTATGCACTAAGAACCGAGGGTGTAACGGTCTATGGGCTGCCGTGATCCACGCCATCCTGGAACCCTGAGCATAGGCTCGGACTCCGACAATAGCAACAGCCACCTGCTATCCTTCCGAGGGCTCACCCAAATAACTAAGTCGCACAAAATGAATAGACCCTTATTCATAGATTTGCAACGGCACCAGCCCTAATCACAACCCCCGACCGAGTTAAAAGGAGCATCCCCTCCCAGGAACCGATGCCCATTACCCTCTGGCATATCACCACGGCTCACATTACAATACTGCTTCACAGCACGAACACCCTCAAATGACGATGCCGACTTCACTGATTACCGGTGGCACAGGCTTCATCGGCCTGCACGTCGTCAAGCTCCTCCTCGAGAAGGGAGAAGCCGTCCACACCACCGTCCGCAGCCTCAAGAACGCCGCCAAATGCAAGCCGCTTCTCGATCTCCAAGCCCAGTATCCAGGCAGACTTTCTCTGTTCGAAGCTGATCTTCTCCGGGATGGCTCCTTCCGCCCCGCGATGGAGCGCTGCAGCGTTGTCTACCACGTTGCATCGCCATTTCTGGCACCCCCTCAGATCAAAAATGGTCTGAAGGAATGCGTTGAGCCCGCTCTGCAGGGCACTCGCAACGTGCTGGAGTCGGTGAACCAATGCGAGAGCGTGCACCGCGTTGTCCTGACCTCTTCAAGTAAGCCAGCCAGCCCCTCCACCTTGTCTGTTTGCCATCTAACACGCAGTAAAACTCGGCAGTCGCAGCAATGTACAGCGACAGCATCGAAGTCACCCAGATGAAAGACAGCACCCTCACCGAAGCCTACTGGAATGACACCGCTACCGAGACCAACAACCCCTACCACTACTCTAAGGTCGCCGCTGAACGGGAAGCCTGGAAGCTGCACGACGGCCAGCTTCACAAACGATGGGATCTCGTTGTCATCAACCCAGGCCTTACCCTGGGGCCCCCTCTCACCACAGAGTCCACCTCGGGTAGCTTGTTCACAATCGAGAACATCTTCTCCGGCCAGAACAGGCAGGGCACACCCGAGCTATACTACCCCGTCGTCGACGTGCGGGACGTCGCGGCAGCCCACGTCAAGGCCGGGACGAGCAAGACGGCCAACGGTCGGTATCTGATTGCGGGCGATCGCACGGTGGGGTTGCTGGAGATGGCGGAGATCGTGCGACCGATCCATAAGGATCCCAAGGTGTTGCCCACACGCAATCTGCCGAAGCTCATGGTTTATCTGGCGGGGCCATTCATCGGGCTGTCGCGGAGCTGGGTGTCGAGGAACATCGGGATTGATTTCAAGGTGGATAATGGTCGGAGTGTGAGAGAGCTGGGAATGGAGTATTTACCCGTCGAGCAGGTCGTAAAGGATCAGTATGAGGCGTGGGTGAGGATGAAAGGGCACCATTAGGGCCAGCTTCGAAGTGTGGTATCACTTCCAAGTCAGGAGAATATCATTCCGTTCTTAGTAAGTATGCACGAACTCTGAAGAGATAGTTCCTAGGAGAGATTTATACTCGCTAGGCTCTATGCCCATATAGCTCCATTAAGCGAAATAGAGAATCAGGCCGGCCTCAAACATACTCTGGTCCCGTTGCGCGAACACACCGTCAGCGTCAACGACTCCTCCCACGGGCCCAGATCCCGACTCTCCAGCCCCTGAAACTCCTGCGCCAGACGAACCGTCACATATGCCACCTCCGTCAACGCATACTGCTGCCCGATGCAGATCCGTGGTCCCCCGTTGAATGGCAGGTACTCCCATCGCGGCTGCAGCCGCCCATCCTCCCACCGTTCCGGCCGGTAGACCTCCGCGTCGTCACCATAGAAGTCCTTCCGCCGATGCATGGCGTACACGTTATACGCGACAATTGTATCCTTGGGTACAAAGACCGGCGAGAGCCCATCCTTACCACCTCCAACCGGCAAAACCGTATCCCTCACCGCGACGCGATCGTTCATCGGGACGACGGGGTGTAGTCGGAGCGCTAGCATCACAAAGCATCAGCATCAGACCACCTTTCCTAACCACCCACCAAAAGGAAGAACACTCACATTCATTAGCACAATACCTCAAATACCTCAACCCCCTCAGCTCCTCATACGAGGGCAACCGCCCCTCCAACTTCGTCACCACCTCCTGCCTCAATTTCGCCCACACCTCGGGATGTTTCGCCAGCATGAAGAACATATTACTCAGCAGACTAGCCGTTGTATCCCTGCCCGCGAGGAGCACATTCATCAACTCATCTAATATCCGACGCTTATCACTCGTCCGTGACGCCAACTCATGCAAGAAGATATACTTCTCGTTCTTCCTGCCACTACCGCCACCACCACCGCCATCCTGAACAGCACGAACCGCCTCCTCAACGAACGGCATCGCAAACTCCCGACAAACGCGATTACACCGCTCCGCTTTCTGATCGTAGTAAAACCGCCCAAACGGCCCCAGGATCGCGCGCACCGTCATCGCCTCCTGGGCATAGTTGAACGCCTCCGCGAAATCCAGCTCGCTGCGCTGCATCTTCAGACTGCCGACCGACTGCCCAAACAGAAAGTCCGTGGCCGAGTCGATCGTGTACCGGAAGAACAAGTCCTGGAGGTCGACGGCCGTGGCCCCGTCGCGGGGGATGTGCGCTAGTAGGGAGGGGATCAGCGATTCGAAGGCAGCGAGGTCGGCGACCTGGTCCTTTGTGAAATTGGGGCGGATGAGCGCGCGCGAGGCGGCCCAGTGCGCGCCGTCGGTGTCGAAGATCCCTTGCCCCAGTAATGACTGGAAGATGGGGAGGCGGTGGGCCAGCCCGTAGTCTTTGAAGCGGGTGGAGAGGATGGTTCTGATGTTCTCGGGCTCGATGGTGACGATTGTGTATTTCAGGAGGCGGCGCGAGGCGAAGGTGTTTCCGTGGAGTTGGAAGCGCTGTGTGATGGATTCCAGGGCTTTGTGGCGCTTCGCGGTGGTGATGCCTCGGTAGATCTCGTCCAGGCCGAGGATGGGGTCTTTGTTGTTGTAGTGGGTGATGGGTTGGCAGCCATGCTGGTGGGCGAATCGGCGGCGGATGTGTGCGCGGTGAATGCGGGTGAGGAGGAGGATGCTGGTCAGGGTGAGGAGGAGGAGACAGAGGACTATGCGGGTAGGCGGGACGTTGAGGAGGGACTCCATGCTGGGCTTGGAATGGTGCCAAGGGGAGGAGGGAGTTATGGTGCTGGGCAGATGAGATGGTGGAAGTACTTATCATTATGACTAGAGCAGGGTTCGGAGACAATTGCTGTCTCGACTGGAGGTCATGCAGGGGGAGTCAGTCGACGCTACGAGGATATGCAGGGATGTCGATTTGGAGTTTCGACGTCGGCCGGGGATGCAGGCCACCGAAGTGAGATGTGATTGACAACCTAAAGGCTACACGCAGACAATGGATCTGTGCTGAACATCATGCCCAACCTCTTGGTTAAGTTCAGATCACCACTACTGCGGGAAGGGCTAACACATACCAGGTTGGAAGTAAACTCCGGACAAACTCATTATCAAGCGCTTTCGTAGGGATCAAGAGGCGGCCTCTTGATCCACATTCAAATATAACTCACTTGACAGAGAGACAAAAGTGAAGGCTCAGTTGGAAAGGTAGGTTACGGAAAATATTCTAATAAAGTCTCGGATTCGGACGTCCGTTTTCTTGGCAGATCAGCTGCGTTCGAAATGTGTAACGTGAGGTACTGAACAGGGTGAGTTGCATCCTCCATTGGCAGAGATTATCTTGTCGCCCGAATGTGACACATTGGGCCAACTGTGATGACCTCGACGTCATAGCAGCAAGGCCATCTCGCATTTCAGTGAAGAAAGCTCGCTCTACCACCCAATTAGCCTGTTCGAGGCTTGTGGTGACTGTGATAAGCACAGATATTCATCATGCGAGCTGGCCCCTGCGAGTATAAATTACTTGGAGTCTATGTGCCGAAGCAATGGGCGTCTGAGGGTTAGGGCTTGAAGAAACCCTGGAGGCATAAGAACACAACTGCATTGCGCCAGCAGCTGGTCTGACAGGTAATACTGGCGATCTTTTATAGTAGGGCAATGTCAAGAAGTATTATTGATATTAGTATTGGTATAAACCACGCTCCTGCAATCGGAATGATTAGCAAGATACAATGCTGTTTGAGTAGAGCTTCTCTAGGATGAGCAACATTAGGTTCGGCGGGATATCTGTAAGCTTTGCCATTGGGATGAAAGGGAGCCTTTCTTGATAGTGATCCACTATGTATGGATGGGGAGGTTGATGGAGATCTGTGTGATCTTAGATTGAGACGAATTGAGAAGTGATAAAGGCCAAGTCACTTGGCTCGTAGCTGGAGACTGTGTTGAGTAGCCTTGGAGAAGTGGTATCAAGACTCGATGAGGTGACTCACATGCAGTTTCTCTACCTTCCGTCGATGACGATGTGCACGACCAAAATGGATGTCATTTTTCTGCATTAGAGCACTATATATACCTGTCCGTATTCACCTTCCGTAACGCTCGTCCGCACCACGCTTTGTAGTATACGCTTTGTATCTGTGCGCTTTGTATCTATAAGCTTTTTGTCTAGGATAAAATCTCCCTTCGATGCAGCTATGCGCTTTTTATCGAAAATTCACTCTTCATTCGACTCATCCGCATAGTGTAGGTGGAGTACAAGCAGCAGCTCGGGGTAGTTCATTCTTCTCGGGGTTTCCGGATTTTTGACATCAGATACGATTAGATTCGCAGCTCACTCGACTGGTTAGGCCTCCAATACTACCTCTGGCTACAAATGACAAGTTGTTGATGCGTTTCAAAAGTCTAAACTAGTGGTCCCGAAATACTCCCCCACCCCCCGGGACAGTGAATCACAACTATACAGAGAGGAGAGAATTATAGACTTCCTACCATTACCAATAGAGAAGCTTGTTGCAGGGAACCAATATGTCAACGCTCAACGCTCTTCTTTTAGATACGTGTATGTATTTGAGCAGTGTATTCTATGTAGTGTAGGTCTATAATCACTAGTACATAGCAGGCCAAGGGGGTCTGTATAGAGCCTTTTCTACTGTTAATAATAGTAGTATTTAGTTATAAAGAGTAATTATTGGTTATTATACAGTTGTGATACAGTTATAATACAGTTATAGTACAGTTAGAATACAGTTGTAGTAGTAAAAAATAGTCTTAAAATAATAAATACTATTATATAATAGAAAGAGTATATTACAGAACTGTATATAACTAGTATTAAAAATAAATTATTTAATAATTAATTTTAATACTAATAGTTATTTTAAATGTTATAGAAGTTTCTTATAGTTTATTTCTATATTAGATTAGTTATCTTTCTATTCTTTAACTGTAGGCTAAGAAATAATAACAGTACTATTAAAATTTTTAAATATATAAAATAGTATTTTAAAATATAAAAATAATAGAAATCTTTATAATACTTTATATAAAGTCAATATTCTATATACACTGTATTAAAACTGTTAAGATTAAAAAAGTATAAACAGACTTCTATAAAAAATCTAATATAAATACTTTTTTAATATTAAAATTAGGGCTTATTAGAGCCTATTTATTTAAATATTTAAAGTAAAAAAATACTAATAAAGAATCTTTTTAAATTACTTATAAAGATTTTACAAAAAGAAATATAGAATATTAATAACTAAGATAGTATATAACCCTACAAGAAAAATAAAATAAAGTAGAATAATATTAAATAAATAATTAACTATAAAGTAGATAAGAACTAATAAATATTAATAAATATAATATAAAGAATATAAAAAATTATAGACTAACTATTTAAAAATTCTAATATAACTCTAAAAAGATAATATTATACTATTATATTAAATTAGAATACTTTAAGAATACTCTATTAAGTATACTAGTAGAAATATCTTAAGAATTTGATTTATTAAACAGACTTTTAGTCTTCTAAAATTAAGTTATTTAGACAGAATATATTTCTTAATTATAAAATTATATTCGTTTAGTAGAATATAATAATTTAAAAACTATAAATATAACTAGTAAAGCTTCGAGATTAATTAAACTTAAATAAAAAAACTATAATTTTAAGTACTATTAAACCCAAGTCGCAGAAACTGTCGAATCTGATTTATTTAAAAAAAATAGATTATAAGATTATATAACAAGACCTGATCTGCCCAGATCTTATAAATTCTAAAAATAAAAATAAAAATAATTAGAGTTAAAATTCTAAATAGTAAAAAAATTATTTTATATCTATTTATATTTCTATTCTTTATTTAGTATATTATAGTTTATTAATAGCCTATACTCTATAATAAATAATAAAAAGTATATTCTAATATAAATATTTAAAACAGCAAGATTTCGGAGCTATTTATCTTTTAAAACTAATAATTTATTTATAAATAGTTAGCCAGTTATTTATATTATAGAAAATAAAATATATTACTATCAGATATAAATCTTTTTAAATCTTAAGATTTAAGTAATAAAATAACTATAATAAGATATTAAAAAGCTTTTCGACTATATATAATAAGTCGGGATATTATTAGAATTAGAATAATATAATATATTAAAGTTGCTAAAATCTCTTAGATAATAACAGCACAAATCCGGATAATATATTTTAATAATAAATTTAGTTTAATTTGCAGATAAAACATTAGAAGTAAAACTAAAATATATTTAAAATATTTTTAATAAAATTAGGTTTTATTAGTCTTATATTATAAGACTAGCAGAAATAGAATAAGTACTTATTTAAGTTTAAATAATATTTATATCTAAAGATATTTAAATACTAGCAGACAAGATTAATAAATAAATCTAATAATTTTCTAAAGTACTGCAGAATATTTCTTTATATTTTTTAGATTTAAAATCCGAAGTATAAAGTTCTAAAGACGGAGACTAAAATTCTTTTAATTTAAATAAAAAATATTATATAGTTAACTAAAAACAAGATCTAATAATAGTGCAAGTAATTTAAATAGTAATAAATAAAATAATAGACTTTTTAAACTAAAAAACTAAATCTATTTAGTAGATAAAAAAAAACTTTCTATATATTTTCGGAATAACTTAATCTTAAAATAATACCGACCGTATAAAAGAGAGTTAAACTTTAAGTTATATCTACTATTTTTTAAATAATAGTAAATATAATACCTAAACTTAATACTATAACTTTAAATATTAGAATTTTTTACTTATTAAAATATATTACTGGTAAATACGATAATAAATATAATAATAATTATATATACTTTATAAAAATATATATAGAATTTTTAAGAAAAAATCCAGATCTTTTTTTAAAATATCTAGATACTATCTTCTATTTTTGTACTATAAAAACCTAGTATTAGAATAAAAAAGTTATCTAAATAATATTATTCCCGGTAAGTTAATTCTGCTGGAATAAGATAAAAAGTCTTTAAAGCTTTATATATATTTTAATATATTTTAAAGTTATTAATAAATAGTAGAAATAGGATTAACCGGATATTAGACTGTTTAGATAACTACTAAAAGTAGCTATATTTATAATATTTAATCTTCAACTCTATTTAAAAAAAATATATCTTAATATATTATCGAAACTTGCGAGTAGGTAGATAAAGTATATAAAAAATAATAATTAAATTATTATCTAAAATAGTCTAATAAAAAAGTATAAAATTAACTTATTTTAAGACTAATAATATTAAGATCTTCAGATATTCTTAATATTCGACTAAAAAATAAAAACAGTTATAATCTGGTTTAGAAAAGCTAAAATAGTTTTTATAAAGCCTAGATAGTTAGTATTATTTTAATACTAGTTATATAATTAGAATAATCTAGTTGCCGGTAGAAGAAAATATTTATTTATTAAATTTTATAAAAATAATCCAACTATATTAAATAAAAATTTTATAGTCTTAGAGTATCTTGCAATTCATCTAAATAAAATTACTTAACAGTAATAAATTTTTATTAAAAAAAGATATATATTTATTAGATATAATTACTAGAGAGAATCTCTATGCACGAGAGTATTAAAGCTTAACTAGATTATTAAAATACTCAGCTATTTTAAAATATAGCTTTTTCTGGCTAAACTAAGATAATAGAATATAGTAGAACAGCTCTAGAAGATTATATATAATCTAAAATTCTTTTAAAATTTTTTTAGTAAGATCTTCTTTAGACAATAACCGAGAAGAGAACTATGTTATTAGATTAATATTAATTTTATATTTTTTAGTTAAAAGAAAAAATAAGAATCTTTTAACAATTTATTTAAAAATATCCAGCTTTTTTAAAAAAATTTAAACTAAAAGATTATTAAATAACTAAAATATTTCTACTAAGCTAGTATAGTTCTCTCAAAAAATCTCTGTACTAAAAACCCAGATTTTAAAAATAAAAAGAAAATCAGATAGAAAGTCTGTAGATAGAATTAGAAACTATTTATAAAAAGCTAATTTAATAGACTTCTATCTATTATAAACTTAAAATAAGAAGAGTATTCTAAAAGAAAATATAATCTATCTTAAAATATATATATTTTTGTTAAATAAATATTATCGGTATTATTAAGAAAGATATTATTAAGAAAGATATTATTAAAAAAAATATTATTAAGAAAAATATTATTAAAAAAGATATTATTAAGAGAGATATTATTAAGAAAAATATTATTAAAAAAGACATTATTAAAAAAGATATTATTAGAGTGGCTAACGGCCAGGTCAGGTCAGGTTAATTGGAATTTTTATACCTGACCGCCAGATTATAGCCAGGTTAAGGAAATTTTTATACCTGACCGCGGTATAGCTAAAAAAGGGACAGTTAACTATCTTAACTATTCTTAGCGCCAAGACCTGCTTGCTATACCTATTTAGACTCTAGCACGGTTAAGATATATCCAGATTAAGCAGTTATTAACCTGACTATCTTAACCGTTGTTTAAAAATATATAGAAACAAGCTTTTAAAATCAGAAAAAAATAACTAAAAGAAATATTAGTATTTTTTTTATCTCTATCTTAAAAAATTAATCAGAGATTTCTGATGGTATTAACAAAATTTAGCTTTTTATAAAATTATAGTTCTTACAGCGAGAAACATATATAAAGATATATAATTATAGTTCGGTTTAAGCTATACACCTTAATTATAATATATAATATCAGAAAAACTGTATATTTACCAATAATCAGACTACTAAAAATAAATATACTGTTTTTATTTTACTATTCTTTTTCTTACTTTAGCTTAAATAGTTTATTATATTCTTATTTCCATCTAAAAAAGCTAAATTATCTGTATAATAAATTAAACTTAAAGAAAAACCCGTATAATACTATCTATATAGTCTTTCTCAGCAACTATACTTTTTAATAATTATCTTATTAAATACCAGATACTGTAAGAATAGTCTACTATTTTTATTTTTTTAATCTAGTTAATCTTTTTTATCCTTTTTACCCAGTTGACCTTTTTAATCTATTTAACCTTTTTAACTCTAAGTATTTTAAAAACCTGCTATTATTTATACTAACCTTACTTTATTTATTTAGTTTAACCGACTTCCCCGCATAATAATAATATACATCCCGAAGTCTTTCTATATTTTTCTTCTTTTTTCTTTCTCTTTTTATACTTAAAATTCTTATATCTTAGCACTAAATAGATTAGTTTTTAATTATTTAAATAGCTCTTACAGATACTACATCTTTTATAAAAGGCTTTATATAAGCCTTTTTCAGATCTTTTCTATAAATATTAGAGCAATCTGACCAATCTAACCAACCTAACCGACTAAAATAAATAAGATGCGGCAGGCACCTTAGCTGTATTTAAAATATAATAAATTATATTTACACAAAAGCACATTTTAAAATAAAACAAACTGCCTTTATAAAATTTTCTACTTTTTTCTTTCTATATCTATTATTTGCAGAGTAGTCTTAGAATTATAAGTTAATTATAATTATCTAACTTATTTTTAAAGAATACTATCGAGCTCTTTTTTTTTATTTCTCAGATATTTACAAATTATAATAATACTTAAACTAAAATAAGCTTTTTAAGCCAGATCTTTTCTCCTTTCTCAAATCTCTAGATTACGCGCGTTGTAAAGAATCGAAAGATTATTTTATATCTAACTTGCAAAGAAAAGTACTCTACTTTTTAGAATTAATAGCAGAAAACAATCTTTTCTAAAGCCCGTACGCAAGCTTGAAAACCGCTATTTTACTTTAGTTGAAAGAAGATATTAACAATATAAAACAGCTTTCAGAAAGATATATTATTTTCTAATAAAATCCCTTACATCTACTATATTACCTGTCTTTATATTTTACAATATCCGGGAATTAAAAACTCAGAAACTAGTTCTATAAGCTACCATCTTTGCAAGAATTATAAAAAGAAAATACTATTAGTAGTATTTAAGCAAATAATTAGTTAGATACTAAATAAAAAGCTATTACAGATATTTATTTATTTTTTTAATATAAATTTTTTTTAATTATTATTTTCTCTAGATCTCTACAGTCTATAATAAACAGAACTTTCAGAATTAAGTTCTACGCTTTATAATTGCCTGTCGCCTACTATTTTAAACTATCGAGCATATTTAATTCAAACAGATAATTAATCTTACAGTTTTATTTTTCTGCTGAAAATCAAGTTCTTCTAATTAAGCGCAGATTAAAGAACGTCTTTTAGAGTTGTTAAAAAATATATATATACAGCTGTTATTAAAGTTCTTAGATACTAGAAGAATATTAGTTATAGTAGACTACTAGACCAGTTCTAATCAGAAAGTATTTTTTACTTTAACTAGATATTTTTTAATAGAAAATATAGATTATTATAAAGTTCTACTGGACTTCCGACCGGTATCTGAATTTTATACTAATAAGAATCTAGCTATAATTATTCTATTAATCTTATATAAACACAACCTATCCTATCGATTATTAAATATAACAACTAATAATACTAGTAACAATAATTTAATATTTAATATAATCTTATCTAAACTCCGGACTCAGCTCAGCTAAAGTATCCAACTTTATAATATTTTACTCAACCCCGATCTTATAATAATTATTTAAAATCAGTATTATATATTCTATTTTACTTATATAATTTAACTTATAGTTAATATTCTTCTGCAGAAACTTCAGATTAAGGTCTTAAACAGTACTGTCGAATATATATAAAAGAATTATAATAAAAGTCTTAAAGCCTCTTCTGGTATTTTAAAAACTCTTAAAAAAATATATTCTAGAAGCTATTTATAAAAGACTAATACAGAAAGCTCCTACTATAGTAGAGACTATCTAAATTAGTCTTTTACAAACGGATTTTAAAGATCTTCTTTTAATAATAACTAATAATACTAATTCTTAATTATAGATTCGGAAAATTATATAATTTGTAAATATAAGCTCTTAATACTATAAAAAGTTTCAGCTTATTTAACAACTTAAATCAGACTCGGTCTACTATCTTTTTCTTAACTATAAAACTTACTGAAACTTAATCTATCTTATAATTCACCGGATATTTAATCTTTGTTAAGTAATTAACAGTTTTATTCAGTACTATAATTATAATAATATTAATTATCTTTACTCTATTATAATTAAGTAAAAATAGATAAAGTATCTTTTTAAGCTTCTATACCTTTTTTTTCTTTTTATATTATATCTATCTAAGAACAGTAGGCCTACTGTTTATAAGATTTATAATATTTATAATAATCTTTTCGATTATCTAAATTACTTAATCAACCGACTGGTAAGAAAGCAGGCACTCTAAAAAAAAAAGATTTTTAAAAACTTGCAGAATATATATTAAAAGTTTTGAAAATACTACTATTATACCTACCAGACAGAAGACTATATCTATATAATTACAACTATTCTAGATCCAATATTAAAGCTTAAAAAGTTTAAAAAGAATATCTAGCTGGATAATAATACTAACTAGTATCTTAAATACCGAACTATTTTTAAAAAAATATTCTATTTCTATCGCAGTTAGAATCTGGTTATTAATATATTATTAACTATCTCCGGGTCACTGTCAGGCCTGGATAAAGTCTTTTATAATATTTTTAAACGCCAGAAACTCTTACCGGCAGCCGAAATATTTAAAAAACTTAAAATATATCTAGATATTAAAGATATATAGCTTATTAAAATATCTTTAATTAAACTAATATTATTCTAAATACTATAGAATATACTAATATTCTTGCTTACTAAAAGTCCCGTTATAATTAGTTTTCTATTCTTTATTAAATAATTAAAGATTTTCTTTCAGTTACTACCAACAGTATTAGTATTAAATATCTATTTAATAGTTTTTAAGATATCTGCTACTATCGCCGGAGCCGTCTCTATTCTGACATAATTAAAATAATAATATTTCAGATATATACCGATTATTTTACTATTAGTAAGAAGTACCAGAATATTCTTAATAATCTTAATCCGGATTCGATCATCTTTATATCTAAAAAATAAAAAAAAAATAAAATAATTACTACCTTCTATATTAGTAAAAATAAGAATATAAATAATCTTAAAAATAATTCAGAAAATAAATTATTATTAAAAATAGAAGAGCTAGCTTTACCTAAATCTTTAAATATTATATATACTTAAATAAAAATAGAGATCCGGCTTTTTCGATTTCTTCGCCACTATAATCATCGTTCTAAACAGTATAAAAAATAGTATAATCTTATCAGTTTATCTAATATTAAATTTTATATTTTTTATACTAGATTCTGTAAATATTTTTTTTAAAATATAGTATACTTCTCGGGACTATAAAAGAAGAGATCGAGCAGGTCGAATAGATTAAATAAATTAAATAGATTAAATAAGTTAAACAGATCGAGCAGATAAGCTAAATCTAGATAATATTACTATACTATAATTAAAAGTATATTATACTTTATATATTATCTGTATAAAAAAAATATATATATTATTAATTAATCTGCGGTTATTAACCTACCTGCTATATCTAATCTTTCTAACCGGCAGATATAAACAGTTAAAGTAATAATTATACCTTAATCTGATTATAACCGTACGGTTAAAATTTTTTTATACCTTAACCTGACCGCCAGGTTATGGTCAGGTTAAGGTTAAGGTATAACGGTCAGGTTAATCCACTCTAGATATTATTAAAAGAGGTATTATTAAGAAAGATATTATTAAAAAAGATATTATTAAAAAAGATATTATTAAGGAATATATTATCAAGAGATATATTATCAAAAAAAATATTATTAAAAAAGATATCTAAATTTATTATATATTAAATTATTAGTAATATATAAAATATTAATAGAAAGAAGGCTTAGTATTAGTCTAATACTAGAATATCTTTACCATCAGATTTCTGTTTATTAAATAAATAGAAAGTCTTAATTTCTAAATAAACAAAAAATTAGTTGAATTATAGATA
The DNA here is from genome assembly GCF_003184695.1 of Aspergillus brunneoviolaceus CBS 621.78. NCBI lineage: Eukaryota > Fungi > Ascomycota > Eurotiomycetes > Eurotiales > Aspergillaceae > Aspergillus > Aspergillus brunneoviolaceus. Next base: position 192,879 of record NW_020290760.1, on the reverse strand, counting down.
TAATAAAAAAGAAGATATACTTAATAAAACTGTTTAATTAGATATCTCAATTTCTAGACTATTAAACCAGTAAAGAATATAAAAGTCTAATTCTTTTATTTAAGATATATTTTTAGCCGTAAAAAGAATTAATATATAAAGCAACTAAAAAACTTAAAGTAATAAAATAAGAGAAAAAGACTACTAGTAGTATAATATCTACTAAAAAAAAAGAATAGAATTTATAAAAAAATAGAATTAAATTTTTTTTTTTAGTAGACTGTATAATAACAATAATATAAGTTAGATTACTATTATAAAATTAGTAAAGATATATTATTATAAAAATATTAATAAAATATTAAGTTTAAGAATTATAAATATTAATTCAGAGATAGAAAAAATAGATATAAGATATATTTATAAATATCTTATAGTATATTTAAAAAATAGACTTACAATATTATACTATCGATTAAGATTAAGATATATTTATATATTTTAGTATACTAAGTAGTAGTACTAGTAATTAAAAAAATATAAAAATATTTTTAAGTTATTAATTATTACTATTTAGTATTATTAATAAGTAGTATTAAGAATAATTATTATATTCTTTTTAATTATAATATCCAGAAGAAGTCTACTTATTCTGTTTATATATTATAATATGCTTTTCTAAAAACTTATCTTTTCAATATAGAATTAAAAAAAATAATTCTAATATTTTTATAAAATAATTTAAAAGAATTGCTGCAGAAAACTATTAAAAAGATATAAAAACTATCCGTTCTATTTTCTAAATTATAAATATATATCTTATTCTCTGTATAATCCGTGTTCTTTGTATATACTATAATTATAATATAATTATTTATTTTTATACTTTATTTTTCTATACCTAAATTCTTATATTTACGCGAAGATAGAAAGGCAAGAATAAGTATATAATTTTTTATTAGGCTTAATAAAGTAGTAAAATAAAAAGAACTTAAGATTTTCAGTAAAAAACTACTTAATATAAAAACAGCAGATAATATTAGTATTTTTAATTTTAACAGTCTTAAGAATCTGCGGGAGTTTATTAGAAATATACTATTATTAAAAGCCTTCGGAAAAAAAGCAGTAGTAATAAAATATATATAAATAAAACTAAAACAGATACGGTAGTAGACAGCTATATTCTAATAAAAATTTTTAACAATTTTAATACAGTTTATTTTATAAAACTTTTTATATATATTATATAAATATTAAAATATAAGTTATAGCAGAACTAGATACTAAAATTTTTAATCTTAAAAAAATACTTCTTACTAATTTAAAAAAAGATTAAATATTAACTAATATTTACTATTAACTTTTTTGCAGGCGGATATTATAAATATATTATATTAAAACTAATAATCTTATTATTAGTTTTTTTAATTTTATAAAGCTGGATTAGAAAGTACCAGAACTATAATTTAATAATAACAGTATTAGACATAAAAATATATATATAGTACAGTTTGGGCGTGGGATTAGCTTTAATAAATAGATTAATATCCGATAATCTAATATTTTTAGAAATATTCTATTAATTTTAGTTAGAAAATTAATTTAATAATTTAAATTAAAAAGCTGCTTAACAGAGCTATAATTTAATAATAATAATATTAAATATTAAAATATATATATACTAAGTATAGCTTAAGTATAGGATTAGTCTTATTTAATAAACAGATAAATAAAGTTAAATAGTAATATTTTTTTTATAATAAAAAACTAAGTTTAAGAACTGATTAGAAAAAAAATAAAAAAAAAATTAGATATATTCTTTAACAGCTTTTTTAGATTTTAAATTAAGCTTATTTTTTTGTTCTATTTTTTAAACTGTATTAAAGGCCTTATTAGAATTACTAATATTAAAAAGATTATATATAAAAGAATTTACAGTTATTTCTTTATTTAACTTATTATTTATATTAATTTAATTTTAATAACTTCGGATTCGTGTATTTAGAACTGCTCGAAAAAAAAAATCTGTAATAAATAGTTTTTGATACTCTTTATATATATATAAACTATTAAATATCTTTATTAGATACTTACAGTCTTATTTGTATATTTAAGTAATATAATTATATTTTTTTTTTTAATAATTTTAAATATTAATTGCAGCTTGGCATACTGCTTTATTAGATAAGTCTAAATTATAAATTAAAATATACTGTCTAAGAATCTAATTAGTCGATTTATAATAAAAAGATTAGAAATTTTTAGATTTATATTTAAACTATTTTTATTCTAATTCTAAGCAGTTATTAACAGAAATTATTTTTTATATCTAGATAAAAATGTCTGCTGACCAGTAAATTTTATAGATTAAATTAAATATCTAGTATAGTTAATTAAAATTATTATACTATTTAATACAGTTTCTCTGCTTTAAAAATAGACAGTCGAGTTATTTATAAGCTTATTACTCTATAAAATATAAGATTCGGAATTTTTATATTTTAAATAGTTTCTGAATTTATCTTTCTATCTCTCGGTATATTAAATAACTTAGTTTTAATTCTTTAAATATTATCTCTATTAGCTATTAAAATTAGAAATTATTAAAACTTAAAAGAAACTACCAGCAAGTAAATTATATTAACTTAGTTTAAGTTTTAGAATTTTTTAATTATTATTAGTTATAGCTTTTAGGTCTTAGTAGAAAAGTCGGAATCTAAGTAATAAAATCTAACTTAAATTAAAACAAAAACAGAGAATTATTTTGAAAAAAAATAGAATTATAAACAGCCTCAGATATTTAGATATTCTAAACAAAATATTAAAGTTTCTAATTTTTTATTTCTAAAAGTTCAGAAGAGTCTTTCTAATAATTAAAAAAAAATACAGAAACTCTAGACCTAATAATAAATATTTTATTAATTTAAAACTAGATAATACTAAACTTAATTAAGTAGTTCTCCGAAGATTTTTTATTCTCTTAATTTATTATAATATATGCTGGAAAGTAGATTATAATATAATTAAAAAATTTCAAATCTCTGCTGCAGATTTTAAAGACTAATCTTATTATTAAGATTAAGATAATTTGTACGGATTAAGCTTTTTTAAAAATCTTAGAATTTAAGTAAACTTTTTATTAAAAATATAAATAAAAGTAGTCTTTTATCTTTTTATTTTTTATAATAGTAACTAATTTTAAGTATTTTTTAGATTGGATCTTCTTTCTAGTTGTTATAACTAATTAGTACTATATACTATTTAGCTAAATATTATTAAATATTATATATTTATATATATTCTAATTTCTGAGAATTGTCTATATATATAATATTAACTAATAATTATAATTTAAAATCTAAACTAATCTTAGTATAAAATCTAATATTAAAATAAGTAAGATATATTTATTTTATTATATAATAGATTCTGATAGTTAGACTATCTCTTTTTAGTATTTATTTTTTTTTTAAATCTAATCTACTTACTAGTATATTAAGTCAGATTTAAAACACGCCCAGTTAATATTAGAAAATTATTTAAATTCTAATTTTTATATATTATTTTATATTTTATATTTCTAGTTATATAATTTTTTAGATTTTATAATATAATTTTATTTTTTATATTATAAATATATACTTATCCGAGACATATTTTATATATAATAAGTTGCTATATTTTAGAAGCTTACTTCTACTAAAAAAAGTATATATTAGGCTAATATATTTCTCTCCGAATAAATTAATAAACTAAAAGAAACTTAGATTAAGCTAATTTAAATATCTTTTAGAAAGTAATCCGTCTAGATATATTTCTAATAATCTATTTAATATTTTTTTTTTAATACTAGTATTTTTTTTTTTAATATTAATAGTTTTTTTTTTAATAATAGTACTCTCTTCTCCAGCAGCAGCAGTCTTTTTAATATTACTAGTATTCTTTTTTTTAGTATTAGTAGTCTTCTTTTTAATAGCAGTATTTTTTTTTTAAATATTAGTATTTTTTTCTTTAGTATTAGCAGTCTTTGCTCTAGTCTTATTATTTTTTTTTATCTTTCTATATAAATTTTATTTTTTAGTATTTTTAGAGTTTTTAAAAGCTATATCTTTAAGTAAAAAAATAAAAATTTTAAGAACTTATTTAGAATTAGTAATATTATTTTTTTTAAAAAATATTTTATCTTTGAGATATATTATCTTGCTATTTTTTATAATAATTTTAAATATACTAACTAGAGTGGATTAACCTGACCGTTATATCTTAACCTTAATCTAACCATAACCTGGCGGTCAGGTTAAGATACAAAAAAATTTTAACTGTACAGTTACAGTTAGATTAAGATATAATTATTATTTTAACTATTTATACCTGCCGGTCAGAAAAATTAGATATAACAGATAAATTAATAACCGCAGATTAATTAATAATATATATATTTTTTTTATACAGATAATATATAAAGTATAATATACTTTTAATTATAATATAATAATATTATCTAGATTTAGCTTATCTGCTCAATCTATTTAATCTATTTAATCTATTTAATCTATTTAATCTGTTTAATCTACTCGACCTCTTTTTCTGTGGTCCCGAGAGGTATATTATATTTTAAAAAAAATATTTATAAAATCTAGTATAAAAAATATAAAATTTGATATTAAATAAACTAATAAGATTATACTACTCTTTATACTATTCAGAATAATAATTATAATAACAAAAAAATTAAAAAGACCGGGTTTTTATCTCTATCTAAGTATATATAATATTTGAAGACTCAGATAAAGCTAGCTTTTCTATTTTTAATAATAATTTATTTTCTAAATTATCTTTAAGATTATTTATATTCTTATTTTTACTAATATAAAAAATAATAATTATTTTATTCTTCTCTTATTTTTTAGGTGTAAAGATAATCGAATTTAGATTAAGATTATTAAGAATATTCTAATACTTCTTACTAATAGTAAAATAATCAGTATATATTTAAAATATTATTATTTTAATTATATTAGAATAGAGACGGCTTCGGCGATAATAGTAGATATCTTAAGAACTATTAAATAAATATTTAATATTAATATTATTAATAGCAACTAAAAAAAAATCTTTAGCTATTTAATAAAAAATAGAAAACTAATTACAGCGGGACTTTTAGTAAGTAAGAATATTAGTATATTTTATAATATCTAGAATAGTATTAGTTTAATTAAAGATATTTTAATAAGCTATATATCTTTAATATCTAAATATATTTTAAGTTTTTTAAATATCTCAGCTGCCGGTAAGAATCTCTGGTATTTAAAGATATTATAAAAAACTTTATCCAGGCCTGACAGTAACCCGAAGATAGTTAATAATATATTAATAACCGGATTCTAATTATAATAGAAATAAAATATTTTTTTAAAAATAGTTCGGTATTTAAGATACTAGTTAGTATTATTATTCAGCCAGATATTTTTTTTAAATTTTTTAAGCTTTAATATTGGATCTAGAATAATTATAATTATATAAATATAGTCTTTTATCTAATAGATATAATAGTAGTATTTTCGGAGCTTTTAATATACATTCTATAAGCTTTTAAAAATCTTTTTTTTTTAAAATACCTGCTTTCTTACCAGTCGGTTAATTAAATAATCTAGATAATTAAAAAAATTATTATAAATATTATAAACCTTATAAACAGTAGGCCTACTGTTTTCAGATAAATATAATATAAAAAAAAAAAAAAAGTATAAAAGTTTAAAAAAATACTTTATCTATTTCTATTTAATTATAGTAGAATAAAAATAATTAATATTATTATAATCACAGTACTAAATAAAACTATTAATTACTTAACAAAAATTAAATATCCAGTAAATTATAAGATAGATTAAATTTTAGTAAGTTTTATAGTTAAAAAAAAAATAGTAGACCGAGTCTAATTCAAGTTATTAAATAAACTAGAACTTTTTATAGTATTAAAAGCTTGTATTTACAAATTATATAATCTTCTAAATCTATAATTAAGAATTAGTATTATTAATTATTATTAAAAAAAGATCTTTAAAATCTATTTATAAAAAACTAATTTAAATAATTTCTACTATGGTAGAAGCTTTCTGTATTAGTTTTTTATAAATAGCTTTTAAAATATATCTTTTTAAAAGTTCTTAAAATACTAAAAAAGGCTTTAAAATTTTTATTATAATTTTTCTATATATATTCGACAGTACTGTTTAAGATCTTAATCTAAAGTTTCTATAAAAGAATATTAACCACAAGCTAAATTATATAAATAAGACAGAATATATAATACTAGCTTTAAATAATTATTATAAGATCGGAATTAAGTAAAATATTATAAAACTAGATATTTTAACTGAGCTGAGTCCGGAATTCAGATAAGATTATATTAAATATTAAACTATTATTACTAGTATTATTAGTTGTTATATCTAACAACCGATAGAATAGATTATATTTATATAAAACTAATAGAATAATTATAGCTAGATTTTTACTAGTATAAGATCCAGATATTAGTCGAAAGTCTAGTAGAACTTTATAATAATTTATATTTTTTATTAAAAAATATCTAATTAAAATAAAAAATATTTTCTAATTAGAACTGGTCCAGCAGTCTACTATAACTAATATTCTTTTAATATTTAAAAACTTTAATAACAGCTGTATATATATATTTTTTAATAACTCTAAAAAATATTTTTTAATCTGCGCTCGATTAAAAAAACTTAATTTTTAATAGAAAGATAAAACTATAAGATTAATTATCTGTTTAAATTAAATATACTTGATAGTTCGGAATAATAGGCGACAGACAATTATAAAATATAAAACTTAATTCTAAAAGTTCTGTTTATTATAAACTATAGAGACCTAAAAAAAATAATAATTAAAAAAGATTTATATTAAAAGAATAAATAAATATCTATAATAGTTCTTTACTTAGTATCTAATTAATTATTTATTTAGATACTACTAATAGTATTTTTTTTTTATAATTCTTACAAAAATAGTAGCTTATAAAACTAGTTTTTAAGTTTTTAATTCCCGGGTATTATAGAATATAAAAATAGGTAATACAGTAGATATAAGAGATTTTATTAAAGAATAATATATCTTTTTAAAAGCTGTTTTATATTATTAATATCTTCTTCTAACCGAAGTAAAATAGCGGTTTTTAAACTTATATACAGGCTTTAAAAAAGATTATCTTTTACTATTAATTCTAGAAAGTAAAGTACTTTTTTTTATAAATTAGATATAAAATAATCTTCCGATTCTTTGCGACGCGTGTAATCTGAAGATTTAAAAAAAAAAAAAAATCTGGCTTAAAAAGCTTATCTTAATTTAAATATTATTATAGTTTGTAAATATTTAAAAAATAGAAAAAGAGGACTTAATAATATTCTCTAAAAATAAGCTAAATAATTATAATTAACTTATAATTTTAAGACTACTCTGCAAATAATAGATATAAAAAAAAAAAAATAAAAAATTTTATAAAAACAGTTTGTTTTACTTTAAGATATATTTTCGTATAAATATAATCTATTATATTTTAAATATAGTTAAAGCGTTTGCTATATCTTATTTATTTTAGTTAGTTAAATTAATCAGATTAGTCAGATTATTCTAATATTTATAGAAAAGGCCTAAAAAAGACTTATATAAAGTCTTTTATAAAAAATATAGTATCTGTAAAAGCTGTTTAAATAATTAAAAACTAATCTATTTAGTACTAAAATACAAGAATTTTAAGTATAAAGAGAGAAAGAAAAAAGAAAAAAAATATAAAAAAACTTCGGGATATATATTATTATTATATAAAAAAGTCGGTTAAACTAAATAAATAAAATAAAATTAGTATAATTAATAGCAGGTCTCTGGGGTGCTTAAAATCAAAAAAATTAAATAGATTAAAAAGATTAACTGGATAAAAAGAATAAAAAAGATTAACTAGATTAAAAAAATAAAAATAGTAGACTGTCCTTATAGTATCTAATATTTAATAAGATAATTATTGGAAAGTACGGTTGCCGAAAAAAACTATATAAATAATATTATACAGGTTTTTCTTTAAGTTTAATCTATTATATAGATAATTCAGCTCTTTTAAATAGAAATAAGAATATAATAGACTATTTAAGCTGAAGTAAGAAGAAGAATAATAAAATAAAAACAGTATATTTATTTTTAGTAATCCGATTATTAGTAAATATACAGTTTTTCTAATATTATATATTATAATTAAGATATACAGCTTAAACCGAGCTGTAATTATATATTTTTATATATATTTCTTACTGTAAGAACCATAATTTTATAAAAAGCTGAATTTTATTAATATTATTAGAAATCTCTAATTAATTCTTTAAGATAGAGATAAAAAAGATATTAATACTTTTCTTAGTTATTTTTTCTAATTTTAAAAACTTGTTTTTATATATTTTTAAATAATAGTTAAGATAGTCAGGTTAATAACTGCTTAACCTAGATATATCTTAATTATACTAGAATCTAAATAGATATAGCGGGCAGGTCTTGGTATTAAAAATAGTTAAAACAGTTAACTATTTCTTTTTTAGCTATACCGCGGTCAGATATAAAAATTTCCTTAACCTGGCCATAACCTGGCGGTCAGGTATAAAAATTCCAATTAACCTGACCTGACCTGGCCGTTAGCCACTCTAATACTAACATCTTCTTTTTTAAAATCTAGAATTAATATTAAAAATTCTAATAGTTTAATTATTAAACTAGAAAGAGCTTTATTACTCGACCGGTTATTTAGTATTATCTAAAATATACTAAAAATATAATACTTAAAAATATAAATAATCTTTTTTTAATCTAACTACTAAAAATATTCTATAGCTTGTTTTTTTTAGGCGTATAACAGTAGTATATTAAAAAAGTATATATTTTAGTAAAATCTCTAAAAATTAAGACCGGTCGAGTTAAGTTAAAAAAATATAATTAGAATTATATATTTTTTAGACTTTTTTATAAAGTATATAATAATATCAGCTTTTTTTTTTATTATTAGACTATTATAAATTATTTCTATGTTAAATCTAATCTTTTATAAAGTTATTAGAATATAGAGCTTTTTCTCCGGAAACTATATTTATATAATTAACTTCTTCTTTTTGAATTATATTAATATATATAAAATTTTTAATATAATTTGTATTTTTAGTATTTTTTAAATAAGTATAGCTAATTACTTTATATTTACTTATAAATTATTCCTGCTTTTCTACTAAGATTTAGACTATATATAGAATATTTTAACAGTAATAATATTTTTAACTTATTTTTGTTTTTATAAATATTATATTTATCTAGATATCAGCTTGTATTTTTTTTATAAATTAACTATTTTAAAGAAATCTGCCTCTAGAAGAGTCGGCTTAAACAAAATTATATTAAGTTATAAGACTTCTAAAACTAATTAATAAAAATATACTATAATCTATTAGTATTATAGATTTTTTCTATCTAACTGGTTAAGCACTATAATATAGTAATTTTTAATCTAATAAGTTTTATAAGCTTTTTATTTCTTAGAATTAAATTTTATATTAAATATCTTATATATTATAGAAGAAATATTCTTACTAATTATCCAGCTACTTTTAAATAAGATTATAAATATAAGAATTCTTCGGATTATTAAGTATTTTAGAAGAGTATAAAATTGTACTAATTATATCTTTTTATTTAAATCTATATAAATAATATATCTTTTAAGAAAAATCTTACTAAAAATAAGATTTATATAATAAATATTTAAAAATATAATTAAAGTTTTTTTTATAACTGCCGGCTCTATTATCTCAGATATTAAATATTTTTTAAAAAATAATTATAAATATCTAATAAAATTACTATTATAGTTGTTAAAAAAAGATATTACTATAAATAAAAGATTAAAGTTACTTCTAGTCTATTATACAGTTTAAAATATTTCTAATATTTTATTATACAGATTATAGGCCTTATCTAGAATAATAAACCCGAAATAATCTTTAATATTATTAGAATAATTTTTTGAGCAATTTTTTTTATTTTTAAACTTATTTTTATACTTATATATATATTAGGTTTTAATATCTAAAATACTATAACAGCTTTTAAATATATTATAACTATTTAATATAACTATTAAATATTACTTTTATTTAGTAAAGATTTTATAGTCAGCTGTTAGCTTATTATTAATCTATTTAATATTCGTCTAGCTTTATATTTTTCTATAATATATATATAATACTAACTATTTTATAATATTTAAAATCTCGGTCTGCTATTAGTAAATTAAATATAATAATATTAATATTAAAATCGGCTTTTTTAGTTTTTCTGCAGCAAGTTTATCTCTAAACTTAGTTTTTTTTTTTAAAATATATTATATACTTCTAGAAATTAGTTATAAAAGTCTAATACTAAAATCTTTTAAATTACTTACTGTAAAAATAATACTAATAAATTACTATATTTTTTTTAGTTTAACTATATTTACTAGTAATACTTTCTATACTACTTTCTTAATTATAATCTTAATAATAGCCCAGATTCCAACAGATTACCAGAATTTTAATATTATAAATATAATTATATCTAATAAATATAAATACTCCGGATCTTCGATCCCAAGATTTTAGCAGATTTTTAGATAATTTTTTCTTTAATAATTAAAATTATTAATAAATTACTAGATTTACTCCAGCTTCTCAAGCTTTTTAAAAGTAATTTCTATTAGATTATCTTTCTTATTTATTATTAGTAGAGTTTTAAAATCGGATATAACTAAATACTTTAATATTTTAAAAATATTATTTCTAATATTTTTAGCAAACTTCTTAAAATTATTCTTATTCTTATTTTTATTTATCTTTTTAATAAGCTTTTCGGCTTTAATAAGATTTTTTAACTTATTTAAAATTAATACTTGATTTATTTTTACTATCAACCAGAAAAGTTTAGTTAGATTATAAATATTTAATTTATAAAAAAGTTGCAATTATTTTTTTTTATTTAAAGCCTCAGCTTGCTACTAAAACTTATTTTTATTAAGATCTAATTTAGAAACTCCGATTTTTAAATCTTTTATATTATTAAATAGCTCTGTTACTATCTTTTCTGTGTTTATTTTTTTCTTCTTCTTAATATAATAATCTGATTTTCTAGTTTTATACAGATTTATATCTTCTATAAAGATTTTTTATATTAGTCTAATACTTAATATTTTTAGTTATTTTACTTATCTCCAAAATAAATAGTTCCAAAGATAGAGGTTTCTTCTGACTTTTAGTTAATTTAACTAGATAAGTATATTATAATAAGAATAATATAAATTTTTTAAATAGTTTTTTCTTTTTTATTATCGCTTATATTCCGCCGAAAGAAAATATCTTTATAATTTATCTTATTAGTATATTTTACTGTTTATAAAAAATAAATAAAATAGTCAGCTTTATTTTAGTTCTACTTATTTAAAATAAATACTAAAAATTATTATTATCCGTCTATCTTACTACGGACCAGATACTTTTATATTATTTTTAGTAAAACATCTTTTTTTTTTTTTTATATATTTCAAGCAGTTATTTTATAGTTTAATCTAATATAGTTTAACTAATAATAATTTCAGCCAGTTAAGCTATAATTTATATAAAATTAAATATAATATTTTCTGTAATTCTATATATTTTTTTTTAAAATTAAGTTCTGTTGCTTGCTTATTTTTGTTTTTATTACTATTATTTAAATATATATTATCTAGAAGCTTTCTATATATAGTTAATAGGTAAGTTAACTTATTATACAACCCGGCTATATTACTAGATATTATAAAAAGTTACTATATATTATAGAAGATTACTATATATTATAATTAAAAAAAAAATATTATTATATATTATAAAAGATTGCTGGGCGTTGCTTTATAATTTTAAAAACTACTTATAAAAAAATATTAAAATTTTAGTTTTAAAGCTAAAATAAATATTAAAACTTAGTTTTACTTACCTTACTTACAGATAAAAAAAAGTAGATATTAAAAATATTAAGAATATAGACTTTAGAATATGTTTAAAAAGATAAAAAGATTAGTACAGAAGATAAGAAAATAAAAAAAAATTAATAAAAAAAATAAAAAAATAAAAAAAGATTAGTATAAAAAATAAGAAAATAAATAGTAAAAGATATAGAAGTTAAGATATATTATATAAAAAAAAGATTTTAGCCTCTAGTAAATAATTATATATATAAAAAATTAGAAAGACTATATTAAGGAAAAAGTAAATAGTAAAGTAAGATTTTAATAAGATAATACCTATTTTTAATAAGATTTCGATGAGATAATATCTATTTTTAGTAAGATTTAAATAAGATTATACTTATTTATATCTTAGTTTACAGAGTAGAACAGTTATAACAATAGTTTAAATTACTATTATAAATAAATATAAATAAAAAATACAACAGTTAGTATAACTCTAAGATTAAAGTATATTATAATAATAAATAGTATAAAAACTACTTTAGATCTAATAAAAAAGATATAGTTTTAGTATAATCTATTATTTACATAAAGATTAGTACTTCTAGATTTGAAGGGCTTATAATTAGTTAGAATTTTATACAACTTTATTATAACTCTATATAACCGGAGTAAACCGCAGTACAACCACTGTAACTTACCCCCTCGGCCCGCTATGTAGTTAGGATTAAGGCGAAGTCGTTATTAAGGTAACCCGAAAACGTATATATCAGATTTGGATTGAAATCGGGAAAATGATGATGAATCATACAATTAGTTTTCGCAAGCCACTTCAACGAATCTTGTCGAGCTACATAAGCAGACTAAAGTCCATACTCTGACGCTACATTAACCTCATCTGAAAAATTTTAGAAGTCCCTCAAGAGATAAGATGCAATGGATAAGTTGGATCATTGCTGATGACTTCGGAACGGGAGAATTGGTTGATCCGGCCTCATTCCAAGCAAAACATTATGCCTCAGGCACCAAGCCCCTGAAAATTACCTTCGATGTTCGAGGCCAAAACAACCTTCTCTTCAGTATCGCGATCATCGAAAATTGGTGGCGCAGTGTCCATGGGGCCGGTCACTTTCAGGTAAGTATCTTCCTCACAGCGGGAAACATAGCGTCAAGCCCCTGACCCCAAAACACAGTCAGACGGCCAGCGTGCGTCCTTAATTGGGAGAAAATTCGATTATCCTGACTTTTGGAGCGGACTTTAAATTGCAACCTACCCCGTGATCACTTCACTGGTGAATAAGAAGTGTCCGCGAGGACTATAACAATTGTCGTTATAGAAGACTCAGAAGACTCAACCCGCTAGACGCGCCCAATTAAGCCGAACGAGGTGGGTCTTTCGAGAAGAACGACAGTCCGCGCCAAAGACGCTAACTCATAGGGATTTCTTTCTGATTGCTTCTGCAGGATGCACACTCCGGCCCGTTCATGCAGGTCAGTCACGCTGTTCCGGCTGAAGAGCAATCAGGCTTGAACAAGCATCGCGCTTTAGCCTCGAATGCCGGGCGGGTCCATCCGGAAGGGGTTGACACCAATGCTCAAGAAAATTATCCCGTCTACCAGTGCATCTATCTGTTGTAGACGCGTGGCAATTAGCAAAGAAGAAGCAAATGCGCTATGGATATTAGGCCGTGTGCACTCCAGTGGCATTCCCCTTCTCCCGTGGCCTTGCCCTATCTTCCTCCGACGGAGCAACGTTTGTTGGGGGCCGCCCCTAGAGCCCCATCAATTCCACCCCATTGTCAGTCCTTGGCTTCAAGCTAGGAGCAATGGGTATAGCCTTCAATTGTCTTCTTTCTCAATTTGGCCATGGGGTTTGCTTTTCCCCCGCCCTCCCGGAGTGGCTCGTATCACTCGGACTTTCTACGCCAGAACCCCGACGAATTCCCCTCCCGCAAGGGATAAGGGGAAGAATTTCTATAAAAGGATGGCTGATCGCCACTCTCTGTGGTATCCCCAGGATCCAGGCAGATCATCTCCTAACCCAACTTCCCCGTTCTTTCTCTTCCACTCACGATGCTCTACACCCGGGAATTAGGGGTTATCGCGGCTCTCGGCCTGCTGGCCCAGGCTGCCCCCGCGCCGATCGAGCGTCGATGTACGTGCTCGTGTCAATCTAGTCTTATTCCACGATGCTAATGCTGTCATAGCTGTCTCCACCACCCTGCTGGACCAGATGGACCTCTTTGCGCAGTATAGCGCGGCCGCTTACTGTTCGACCAACATCGATTCAGCAAGCACGGCGCTCTCCTGCTCTGCTGACAACTGTCCGCTGGTTGTGGCTGCTGCTCCCACTGTCCTCGACGAGTTCAACGAGTAGGTTTCCTGATCGCATATTTAACTTGGTCGAGTCGACTGACAAACCACCTCAGAACTGCCGAGTTCGGCGACACGGCGGGCTTCGTCGCTGTCGACTCGACAAATAAGGCCATTGTTGTCTCCTTCCGTGGCAGCTCCGATCTCTCTAATTGGATCGCCAACATCGACTTTGGTCTTACAGACGCAAGCAGCATCTGTACTGGCTGCGAGATCCACAGTGGCTTCTGGAAAGCCTGGGAGACAGTTGCCAGCACTATCGCCTCCAAGGTCGAGGCGGCTGTCACCACCTACTCGGATTACGACCTGGTCTTCACCGGCCACAGCTTGGGTGCTGCCCTCGCTGCAATCGGCGCCACTGTCCTCCGCAACGACGGGTACACCGTTGACCTGGTATGTTCCTAACCCTATCTCACCCACATTAGACTCGAACTAAGGACTGATAATGAATAGTACAACTTCGGCCAACCTCGCATCGGCAACCTTGCCCTGGCAGACTACATCACCGACCAAACCAAGGGCAGCAACTACCGCGTCACGCATACGGACGACATCGTCCCCAAGCTCCCGCCGAAGCTTCTCGGCTACCACCACTTCAGCCCGGAGTACTGGATCACCAGCGACACCGACGTGACCGTCACGACCTCGGACATCACCGAGGTGACTGGAGTGGACTCCACCGCAGGCAACGACGGGACGCTCCTGGACAGTGTCTCCGCCCACAAGTTCTACTTCGAGTACATCAGCGCGTGCGATTAGTCGCCCTGCTGCGCCCGGCGATGTGGACCATGGCCGCAGTAAATAGGTATAGGAGTAATAATTGACGCGCTCGCGTCGCATGTACATACTTCATATCTCGGATATAATGTGAATGAACATACGTTACGACATCTGTCTCCTACCATTGCCATCTTCCCAACAGAAGAGAAAAATTTCCAGTGGCAACCGTCCGCCGAAGTACCCCCGACCCACGTTTCGCGGGTTGTCGCAGATTGATAGCCGAAACCACGGCTTGGAGCCTGGTGGGGGACCCACTCTTAATTCTTAACAGTCATAGACTTAAATCGGTTTAACTTAATTGAGGTCTTCGAGAAGAGAAAAAAAGGGGGTAAGTCTCCGTTTGGTTTTGCCCTTGCCCGCAACTTTTGCAAGAACTGCTTCAAAGTTACCAACTGTCTGATCAACTTTGATCGCGAGTCTAACATACTGTGACTTACTCCCACAAGTGCGCTTAACGCTTGGACCCCCACTCTCGGCAAAGCTCTTGCTATTCGACTGCGCTAAGCTTAGCCGATTTGCACCTGCGAGCACCAAAACATGTGAAAATGTGCCCAAGGCCATCACGAAACTTTGCAACGGCCCGGTTTGACAATCTATTAGGGCAACCTGCAGCAGGCGCTAGCAAGGGGGAGGGAACGTTGACACTCTAGTCTAGACTTAGTAGTCTGCAGTCGAACAGAGGGGCACTGCCGGAGATCCGGACCATTAGCCCTAACGGGCAGCTTCGCCGAGCGCTCGCAAAGCCGCCCGCTGGGTTTCTTCACACCTCGCAGTGCCGTACACTTAGTTTAATTTACGCGTAGCCTAAACAGTGGTCTAGTGAGTGTCGATCGGAGGGGTAACGGCCAACACGTGGGAAGTTCTATCAGGACTGATTTGTGGAGAATCTCGGTACTTGCGCTGGGAACCTTGATTTTTGGGGATGGCTCACTTGTCGCGGTTCTTGGCTTGCGAGTCGGTGGTTTCTGAGCCGTGGTGGTGGGCACGTGGTTGGATGGATACTTTCAAAGGAAGCAGGATGAATGAAAGCTTGCGCTTTCACATGCTTGTTGAAGTGTGGGGGGGCGTGTTTTCCTTTTCGGGATGGCAGCGCAGCGTGCAGTAGTGGGATATGATCCTTGTGTTCGTACTCTGTAGAGAGTTTGGAGATAGCTGTGCCCTCGGAGATGGTATTTGATGGTCAGCTCTGTGCCGGGTCCGTGTTGGATCCGTCCTGTTTATGCGGGGTTATTATATGGTTTGAGTGGGACTGGGAGTTCCCTAACCACTGAAGAGCTTGCGCTGCTCGAAGGGAGTGTGGATAGTGGAAGTAGGAAATTGCAGCTTGAGGAGAGGAGGGAGTCATAGGTATCCATAAACGCTGATACCTAAGATATGGATTACTCAAATGTCTACAGGGTCACCCATTCCTGCTGGCGTTATCAGTCGAACCTTGTGATCGATGTTGTCTACATTCGTCCGACGGCCGTCCGCGGGAGCACCGATACAAACAAAGAAGCAAACATCTGGCTTATCATTCGGCAAGGATTATGATAGCGCTCATGACCGACCTCTGCTACTGTTCTACTAGGAAACTAAGGAATGAATGCTCCGAAGGAGCTTGTTTTTGAGCCAAGGTATGCGAGGTTCGTACCTGCGTCCGACCGATTGTATGCATAGAACAATCGACACGACTTCAGCAACGAGTGCGATATTCCCTAGGCACTCAAAAGCTCCATCGCCACCCGGCAAATTATGAAATGTGAGCGACTCAATTGTCTGTCTTCTTCATCCGAGCTCTAGTGGTGGTCATCTGCGACTAGATAAATGCGCCACAGAGCTACTTGTGGTTTTCACGACCAAGATGAACTCGAGAGTCGCAGTCGCGACATACTTCCATGTTCGAAAAGCGCAGTTTCGTTGTCCTTATCCTTAAAATTTTTTCAAGATGTGCTCATCGTCATCATGAGTGCATCACAGTTCTGCATCAACGGTACTGCTACCGTAGCCAAGTCTATCGATGTCGGAAGAGTGACGCCGAGGATGACTCTTGCGACCGCGCTTCAAAGCTATACTTCCCAGCACTCGTTGGCCACGAGGAGACTTTGTCTCATACATTACCGAGTCATCTCATCGCTATAATCACTCTGAACGACGAAAGCCATGGCAGAAACTACACCTCACCGGATTTTCTGCTTCCCAGAGCTGGTGAAGCAAATCCTCCTCCAAATGGATATGCAGACTTTACTCGTCACAACACGAGTATGCTACCTCTGGCACGACCTGATCAACAAATCGCGAGCCATCCAAACCGCATTGTTCTTCCAGCCGGCCGAAAACACCCCCAGAGGCGAGCCACGCACCGCCAACCCGCTTATCATCGAGAAAATCTGGCCCGAATACTTCAGTCGATGCTCGGGTCCCTTTCATAAGGAATATTACGAACGCCCCGAGGCCAGTTGGAGAAGGATGCTCCTCCATCAGCCTCCAACGACGAAACTGTGCTTTCTGGACTACGCGAGAGACCTGGCCTGCCCCATCACTCCCTTTGAGGCTGGGTATCGGTGCAACTTACGGTGCCCGCGCGTTGGGTTTCCTCGCCTGCAAGACCTGCAGGAGGAGTTAGAGGCCCGCGTGCTGAGGACATTTGACGAGCGGATGATCTTCGTCGAGGGGTCGCCCCTGTATTCTCAGTGTCGTCCGTGGGGTATCATTCAGCCGAGACCTAGCTTCGATGCGACCGCAGCAGGTGCGTGCGAGACGTGCGATCTGGTGACCTTTCGGGATGCTTCACGCGTGGTCGGGGGTGTCTCGGAGTGGGATGGGCAACTGGTAGAAGCCACTGCAGGATCACTTTTTTGGATCGCCTTTCCTACGCTCTTCTTTTGCCTCGAGAACCGCCGACCGGATTGGTCCCTAAAGAACTATCATCACTACGTCGGCTTGGATGAGGTTCCGATCTTTCCTTGTGCGGAGGGTTGGCGACGGTATTGTGACACTATCGAAAGATGCCATAAGGTGGAGCAGAATGGCTGAAGAGAATCGCGCAAGGAACCTAGGGTGTGTGAGGTGTTCGAGGAGATTAAATGCGTGGAATAATACTTGCTCACAAAAGAGGCAGCAAGTTTGAGACGAACGCGACATGGTATAGTAGAGGGTATGATTGTAGCCTTACTCGTCTTTACTTGGCCTTGTGAGTATCACTCAGGAAGATTTCAATGATTTAGTGCTACTTCAATTACTCCGTTCGTCGCACTTTGATCAGCATGAGAATACTTGGCATCGAACGCAACGATGTTGCGGTAGATTGTTTCGCTAGCGAGAGAAACGGTCTGATTACTCGGTACTGGCGTTGATATGGTCGTCGTTTCAAGTTATTATGAGTTTCTTTCGAAAGAGAAAAACATAGTACACACCTTCCACTCTTAGCCCTGTTCCGTCATACAGACGAGTTAGGTAGTTATTTGGAAATTCAAATTTCATTGCCTATTGTCCTCAACTATCTCGTGTCGCGTTGGTACCTACCTTGACATTGTGGCTTGTGACTATCAGTAAACTCTTTTTCACCTTGCTCTATTCGACAAGATTGTCCGGGGTAGCTCTTTTTCACAAGTCAATAAGCCTCACCTTCATCCGAGCCGAGTACCAACACTAGAGACTGGGGGACATGCTGGTGTTTGCTATGTTTGTTGCATTTGTCTTGTTGGGTGTATTTGGCTCGTGTGTCTTGTTTGGTCTGTTTGACGATTGCTGTTTGTTGTTTGCTTCAAGGTTCGCTACACCGCTTCTCTATTCGGCCGACACATCGGAAAAGTAATCCTGCTTAATGCCTCAGCAGTCAGGTGTCGACGGGATTCTTCGCTCGTTGGATTTCCCCCTCCGCATCATTTCTCTTCCTGACATTCATTCCTCCACTCTCTACCGTATTATCACCATTCTCAACCCCGCCTTCTACAATCCCCGCATCTGACCCACGATAATTCTTTTTTCAGCCCTGCTCTTTCCAGCTATATTCCTATCGATCTCTTTTGCGATAATCCCCCTTTACCTCCTGATCATGTTCCTACAATGAGTTTCATCCCCCAGTCCGGCAATCTGCCCACCATCCAAACCCGCAAAGCTCTTCTCCTCCTAGATCTCCAGAATGACTTTGTGCGATCGAATGGAGCCCTACATGTTCCCAATACTGCCGATTTTCTAGAGAACATCGCTCAACTCGCCAGCGCCTTTCGCCGGAATGGGGACGTGATATGGGTGCGCTCCTACTACCAGTCCCCGCAACCTCTAATCAGCCCATCGGACGGCCAAGACCTCGTGGTGCTCAGTCGACAGGACCAGGACGCTCGAGCCAAGCGTACGCCAGAGGATGAATCTGTAGTTGGTGACCCGAAGATGGACGATGGCCACACCATCGATGAGGAGGCTTTTCTTTCAGCCAAGACACCGCGGTGCTGTGTGCCGCAAACGCCTGGGGCGCAATTCCCCGCACCCGTCTTCGCGGCCATCGACTCAGAATCAGATACCCTGATCATCAAATCGGGGTACTCCGCGCTCAGCGACCACAATCTCATCCTCTCCTTCCGGACCCGGTTTATCACTGAGCTATACCTCTGCGGGTCGCTATCTAATGTATCCGTCTACGCTACCGCTCTCGACGCCGTGCGACATGGCTTTTCAGTCACTCTGGTCGAGGACTGTCTTGGGTACCGCAGCTTCCCCCGCCATGAGGAGGCGATGCGTCGCATGGCAGATATCTTCGGCGCCAGCGGGATCACCACGCAGGAGCTGCTGGAGGAGCTGGATTGGGAGGAGACCGATGCGATCGCCAAAAGTAGCAATCCCCGTCCGGTACGAACAGGGAATCGTGCTGAAATCGAAGGGATCATGGATGGACTAGGGTTCGGGTCCAAATCCCGATCGGCGGCCAGGAATGAGAGCCCCGAAGCTTTAGTGGGCAGCGGCCGGCGCCGCAGGATTGAAGATCTCATGGCGGAGTTCTCCGATCACGACAACCAGAGCCTGCAAGAGCTAGCTAATATCGCCCGCGCACGAGTGCGGAATGCCTCGGAGGCACAATCCACGGATCCTGGCGCAGTCAAGGCCCGTACACGTGTCCGTCGCACAAAGAGACCGAATGCCAAGGGCGAGTCAGGTGCGCACACAGAAACGCGGCGAAGCGAGAAATCGAGGAAACGCGATGTGTACAGGCCGGGCGATGTAATCGGGGAGGGCGACTCCAGGATCTTATACGATTTGGAGCTGCCAGAGAAAGCCTTTGAGAAGATCCGGGATGAGGTGGCTTGGCAAAAGATGTATCATCTTTCTGGGCAGGTCCCGCGGTTGGTGGCGGTGCAGGGGCGTGCGCTGAATGATGGATCAATTCCGATCTACCGTCACCCAGCGGACGAATCGCCGCTACTGCAACCGTTCACTCCTACGGTGGACGAGGTACGGGTTGTGATTGAGCGTATTCTGGGCCACCCACTCAATCATGCGCTTATCCAACTCTATCGGGACGGACAAGACCGGATCTCGGAGCATTCGGACAAGACTTTGGACATTGTGCGGGGCTCTTTCATATGCAATGTCAGTCTTGGTGCTCAACGCGTGATGGTGCTGCGAACCAAGGGGAAAGAGTCGGAGGGCACTGAGAGCGGTCGCCTTACGCAACGCATACCTATGCCACACGAGTCATTGTTCATTCTTGGGGAGCAGACGAACATGCGGTGGTTGCACGGCATTCGCCCCGATAAGCGGGCCACGGACGAGAAGTCTTCCGAGGAGCGAGCGTATGGCGGACAGCGGATCTCCCTAACTTTTCGTCACATTGGCACCTATCTCAACCCAACTGGAGACGCGATCTGGGGCCAAGGTGCAGTGTCCAAGACCCAGGACCATGCCCATGCAGTGATCCACGGGCACCCAGCGGAAACCGAGCGCTTGATTCGGGCGTTCGGACAGGAAAACCACGCGACCGAATTTGACTGGGACGGGGTCTACGGCGCGGGTTTCGATGTTGTCAACTTTGTTACGGCTACGACCGCCAAGCTTGTGGTCGGGCCGGACCCCGTAGCTAACCTTCGGGTTCGTTTGTGCCTGGGCGAGAACGGACTTCGCTACGATGCGACCACTGCAACGGGCGCCGAGACTATGGATCTGCCGCTTTACATTGGCCATGGAGCTGAGCTTGCTAACGATTCCAATATCCTGAAATATTTTGCCACTCATGCCTCGGAGCTCGTGCAACCGGGCGTGGAAGCTTTGCGCGGGGGTAGCCTCCTGGTCGAGATCGACCAACTCCTAGCCACCTGGCGCAATCGGATGGATCGATCGAGGGGCATCGAATATTTAAATAGGTGGGAAGCAGCGATCCAGACACAGCCGTTCGCAAGTGGTGCCTCCTTTGGAATTGACGACTGTTCCCTCTGGCCCGTTCTTTGGGAGATTCAGGCAGCCGGGCAATTATCAAGCACTCACTATCCGAACCTGGTGCAATATTACAACCGAGTTGAGAAGCGTGGGATAGTGAAAGCCACGCTGGAGGAGATATCATAGAAACCTCAAACCTGAACATAGAAATGTCCAGTTCTCGATTATGAGCATAAGCGAGCCGAGTTCAGATACCATTTGCAATGCACAAACTACCACTATACATGACAACTCCTGTCCTTATCCGTCCACTCCTTTGTCTATCCATCTGCTCAATCACAAACATGTCCCCTCAAAGCTCGTCGTCGTCAACACACTCTTCAACGACGTACCCGTGCAAACAACCGCCTTCAAGAACGCCTCAGCCACGACCTCCGCGCCCGCAGGACTGGTGTGGGTGTGATCGATGGGGAAATACGAGTTGACGGTGGCATTGCCCAAGGTCTCATAGATGCTAACCACGTAGGACCAGTGGTCGACGTACTCGACGCCAGCGACCTCGGCGGCCAGCTCGGCGTACTCAACGAAGCGCGTGGGGGAGTCGACGAAGGTGCCGGTCTCCCAGGGGTTGTTGGGGGTCTGGCTGCTGAGGATGACCTTGGCGCCCTTGGCGGTGAACAGCTTGGCGGCGTTCTCCAGGTAGGCGGGGAAGGTGAGGATGGTCTCGTTGACCCCGTCGTAGACGCTATAGCAGACTTCTGCCCCGGTTCCGGAGCAGTCGGTGCGTCCATTGTCCGTGGACAGCGAGCCACCGTCGTTGTGGCCGAACTCGACGATCACGTAGTCGCCCGCCGTCACTACATCGGCGATGTTCTCGAACCGACCCT
The DNA here is from genome assembly GCF_003184695.1 of Aspergillus brunneoviolaceus CBS 621.78. Classification (NCBI taxonomy): domain Eukaryota; kingdom Fungi; phylum Ascomycota; class Eurotiomycetes; order Eurotiales; family Aspergillaceae; genus Aspergillus; species Aspergillus brunneoviolaceus. Next base: position 170,484 of record NW_020290760.1, on the reverse strand, counting down.
CGCGTGTGTACGAGCGCGCGCTGCGGCCCGCGACCGCGTCGTTAACCACTGTCGCGGAGAGGTAGCTAGCGAGGTACTCGCCCCAGCCTGATGTCTATCAGCAGGGCCGTTAAGAGAGGGATGTCCTACACATACCGTTGGTTCCCGACCCGCCTCCATTCTTAGCCATGGTCGAGTCACCCGCGAGATAGACCGTCGTGGCGAGGGCAGAGGGGAGGAAGAAGAGCGGTGCGAGAGCGGCGGTCTTCATTGTGGTGGTGTTCTTGGCTGTCAATCTTCTTATGGACTGTCTGAATGATGAATCGAACTCAATGCCGGCTACTCCCTCCCTTATATACCCCTGACCTCCAGACCAATACGTGGAAAATCCCATTCAACCCATCCCACACGGACAATTTCCCTCTCTTCCTCTTTCTCCCACCGACCTCGGCCATCGGACCAGAATCAGCATGTCAAACACCCCCAGTCTCAGGTTCAGTATGGGGTAGATGCACTCCAACCTTGGCATTCTGCACGCAGCTTGCAGCTCGGGGGAATACTCCCAAACCGCACCCTTTCGACGTGGAGGTTCGGGGTGTTTGATCCCGATGCTCGGATACTTACCCCCCTCGTGGACTCTAGCATCCTTCCACCTACGAATAGAGTCATCGAACGGAGACAGAAGCGCAAACAAGCCCGCCGATCGACAGGGTTCAAGGGTACAAAGTGCTATATCTTCGGGTCTACGGAAGCGGGCGAGCAAGGGGAAGGGGGGACCGTGCGGAGCGCAGAGTGTATTCTGGAGGATTTTTCCCACCTGTGAGGGTGGGTATGACGTGAAGGAATGAGCTGGAGTTCTGCAGGATGGGATGTCGAGTGGATATTGGCAGGGTGACAGGGTCGATGTCAAAGGGTGTAGTTCCGTTTCGATCTGGGATTAGCGGGGCGGGAAATGAGATGCGTTAGTTTGTTAGTTTGGTAGTTTGGGGGGGGCGTGACGGAGTGAAAGAGCGGGGTACAGATTGTGGATCTTACTTGGGTGGTGCTGGGCGTCAAGCGCGGTGGTTAAATCCGAAATCCGATTGTTCGCTTGCTTACCCACGACAGGTAGGGTGTGTTGCTCGGATTATCTTTGACGGTGGAGGATATGTTGCTGTGCGGGCATGAGTGTGTCGTGGTGTATCTTCATGCTTGGTACTTGATCCCAGTGCTGCTGAAGCTTAGTCTCGGAGATAAAATAGCACGAACATCTTCAGCAGTTGACAAGTCCGTCCTGATCGGTCATTTCTCGGTGATGCAGTCCTTGGCGAACGAGCAACGACCGCGCCGATGATGCCAGAAATGACGTGCCCACAGGATTCAATCCCAACTCTTGCAGAGTCACAAAGCCAAGTGCACAACACATTCTCCTTCCTGGAATGATTCTAACTATGCCAAGCTCTTGGAACCCCACAGCTCTGCACAAATAGAGGCTGTCCTCCGCCAGCTCGGGACTACTCAGGACTTAGGGCAAGCAGCAGGAACGCCAACTTGCCGCTACTCTACCTGCCACAAGTTCCGTGACACATTCCCTCACTCGCGCGTAGCTGTATGACTCGAGACATATCTCTTCTGTAGACTTTCCATACCCGCAAAATACAAATTGTTTTGAATCTGAAACCTTGTTGCCACCACGACAGTCTGGCGGCTGGGCTGGGTGGGACCAAGCGTTTCAGCCTCCTCCTGCCCGGGTCTCTCCAAAACAGTATTCTAGTCTCCACCTCGGAGGATCTAGACTGCCATGTGAGACCTGTCAGGCACTGCTGGAGCTGGGGACGGTCCTTGTGGAGATGGACTAGTCACATTCCTCCGTGTATGCCCACTTTGGCGAGTCAGTTTGTGTATAGGAGTAGCAACGAAGTTTGAGATATGGTGCTCAACTATTTGTTAGGACTCAACTTGTCTGGATAGTGATTTTGGTTGGGAGGTTGATCTTGCTGATTCAAGGCTTGAGGTAGAGGTCATGGGTAGGTTGATTACTTGGTATTTTCTGTGCCTCAATCCATCCCAATCCACGCACAGGCATTTTTCTCTTGTATCAGGATAGTTGTATTCAAATCTCTGGACGTCGGGAACAGCAAAAATTGTCGTGCATCAGCGGTCTTCAACTCCGTAGTGTACGACAAGCTGTGACCATCTGAGACTGGTTACATCATATAGCCATGATGGCTATCATGACTAGCACCTCGACGTCTGATACACGATCGCTACATATCTGCGTCAGCAATTAGAACGTATCACGATAGACCAGACCAACTGTTGAACATCAGAAAAAGCTTCCAACCATTAGTTTCATCCTAATGATGAGCCCCAGACCATACAGAGAACTTTCTCACCAGAAATTTGAGTCGTTGGCAATACCTTCTGTCCGCAAAAGCCACTCATACGGTCAGGTTCTAAGATGTACTAAGCCAGCAGTACCAGAATCTAATATACACATCGAGAGCACCTCATTTAAAAGGAACAACAAGCTACAACTTCTCAAATGTCGGCTTCCGCTTCTGAATCCCCGACAACAGCGCCGCCTCAACATCCTCCGTCTGCAGCGCCGCACTATTCCAAACCGCCGTATACCGCAGCCCTATCAACGCGTTAGCATCATGATCACTCCCCGATCCCCACGAAAACGAAACAACAAGGAAAAGAACATACCATCCTCAACCCTCCGATCCCGCGACCAATTCAACAACTCCTTCGTCCCCTGCACAGCAACAGGACTCTTCCCCGCCATACGACTCGCCAACCCCAACGCGCCCTCCACCGCCGCCTCCTTATCCTTGTAGACATGCGTCACAAACCCCACGCGCAGCGCCTCGTCCGCCCCAAACTCCCGCGCCGTCAAACTCACCTCCTTCACCCACCCAAACGACCCCACCACTTTCGGCAATCGACTCAACGTCCCGATATCCGCGGCCAACCCGATATCCACCTCCTTGACGGCGAAGCGCACGTCCTCCGTGCAGACGCGCACGTCCGCCGCGACGCTGAGGTCGATGGCCAGCCCCAGCGAGAAGCCGTGCATCGCCACGATGACGGGTTTCTCGCATTTCTCGAGAGTCGAGATGCAGTGCTGGAATTCGTGGATGTGGCGGCGGAGGTGGGTCGCTTTGCGGGCGGGGTCGATCTGTGCTGATTCGGGCGAGAGGGTGCCTTCCGAGGCGGCGTGGACGTCCAGGCCGGCGGTGAAGGCTTTGGGGCCTGCGCCGGTGAGGACGATGGCGCGGACGGCGGGGTCCGTGGAGAGGCGGGTGAAGATGTCCGAAAGTTCGAGCCACATTCTGTTTGTTCTGGGTGTTAAGACTGGGGATTGTGGATTGTGGATTGTAGGGGTGGCAGAATCGCGGGGAAGGGGGGAAGGAGAGGCGCGCACGCTTCGATGAAGGCATTTAGCTTGGAAGGACGGTTGATCTCCACGTGGGCGACATATTCGCGGTCCGGCGGGAAGGTGATGTTGAAGTGTTTGTAGGTGTAGGGTTGCGACGACATGGTGGTTCAAATATATGGTGGGTGATGGTGGATGGAGAATTGATGGCAGGAAGCTGAAGTTGGAGAAGGAGGAAGAAATGAGGGGGTCAATTAAATTGTGGTCGGATTCTGGGGTAGCGGAGGTTGAGCCGAGGTAAAATCGCATATGGTGCGACCGATAAGCTATCTATGGTGCGTAACTTATAGTACAGTATGGTGAGTTACAGTACAGTACAGCAATCATTCTGCTGTGCTGCGGGTATGTTGGTCAGCAGCTGTGACTGTTAGTTGCATGTAGACACACTGTACTCCAGTTGAAGCACAAGCGCGACCTGCACAAGTGGAATTATCTACCAAGTAGAAGGGGATGGCGCTTAACCAATTCAGGATTTGAGATCTGTAGCCAGGAGCGCGATCATATTCACATAGCTACCGAATAGCTGGAGTGCTGGCCTCATTCCGGCCTGAGGCCGGACGAGCTACGAATGACTAAGCGATAACATCAACCAACTAAACTGAACCGGGCGAATTTGAGTCGTCCTTGTCTTCCTCCTCTCGTCTTTCTTTCCTCCCAACCTGTCTGACCACCAAAGGCCCCCAAAGGGCTAAAGGGGACTAATTGCCCGAGTTAGTCACCTGAAAGGTCGCTCTGAGCTGTCTGGATGGCGCATTTCACACAGGCGAAGGTGAAAAGGATGCCGCTCAAACCAATGCGCAAAGGCACGCGCAATTGCTTGGCCTGTGAGTTTAAGCCCCACACAGGGAAGGGAGGATCTAAACTTTTGTCCCCATTTAGGCCGCCATCGGAAAGTCCGCTGCACTTGGACCTTGAAACAGTCGTCGCAGTCGAACGCATGTGATCAGTGTGCGAGACGTAACATCGCCTGTCGACCCCAGGGGGAGAGCCGGTCGTCCCCGCCGGGCTCTCCCCGGCCCTCCACCACCACCCCACATGCGGAGGTGGATTATGGCGGTCCTACTGCGATACCACCGCGGTCCTTTTTCAAGGCATTGGACTCCCTTCATCAGTGGCTCGCATCGCCGCGAGCCGTCGTGGGGACTGATCATGCAGGAGCTACGGCGGGTCACGACTTGGTTCAGAGTAATGATGCCCCCGTTATGAAGCTGTTCAAGGACCACAGGGTGGGTTAGACCCCCGGGGAAGCTGCACTCGTATCTCAATCCAAGGCAGGCAGATTCTGATTCCACACCTAGATCGCTGGGCAAGCCGATGCGGCACCGCACACGCAGCCCCCCCGCGCGATCGACCGCCACTCTGATGCGCGAGTCCGCGAACTCATCCGGAGCAATCTATGCACAATGGTAGCTGTGCTACCCACAGCCGCCGAGATCGCCACCACTTTTCAAATGCGGAGCGACTGGTGGGCGACCTGGCGCGCCTCCTTCGGGTTAGGATGGGGCGACACCGAAGACAAAACCCTGGAGAGCTTTGCCACCCGCGCCGTGCGCTCGCGCAATCCCTCGCTGCTTGGGAGTCTGCTGGTCTGCTTGGCACTAAGCACGGGCGATCACGACCGCTATCTAAAACCCGTCGAATCCTGGATCCTGTCCGAGAGCAGCTTCACTGGCCATGTCTATGATTACCAATGCATGATCGCCCTCGGGCTGTGTCTGCTCAGTGCCCTGCAACCATGCCGGGCCTGGTCCGTCTTCCGGACGGCCAACACCCGCCTGCAGCTGGCCGGGCTTCACAAAACCCATCGCAAAACCGAGGCCTACGACGCCGTCTTCTGGCAGATCTTCGGTGCCGACCGCTGGATCAGTCTGATGATCGGGCTCCCGTACTCGATCCCCGACCATCTGTGCGATCTCCACATCCCCGCCCCGACGGAGTCATCCCACATCCGGTACCATTGGCGCCACTTAACTGTACTTACGGGGCGCGTGATTGACAGCCTGCAGGCCCAACCGCCCGTGCCACTGTCTCAGCTGATCGCCGTGGAAGAGCAGATTGATGCCGTCACCAGCAAGTTGCCCCTGGGCTACTTGGATTTCCTGGAGATTGCCGCCAGCCCGGACGGATCGGACAAGAGCGCGCGGCTCTATCGATTGTCTCATATTCATCAGCTCAAAGCGTTCTTGTACTTGCCGTATTTCCTGCAGAGCCTGGAGACAACTACCACCACTACAATGGCGGAGCCAGGCCACTGTGCCGCCTACGGGCGGACAACGTGTGCCCGCAGTGCGCGAGCATTCCTGCAGGCGTTTGTAGCGCTGTACGACCTCGATCCCCGGACCGCGCAGGTGGACAACAGCATGAAACTGACCGCCTTTACCGCACTGGCCGCTGGCGTGGTGCTGTATCTGAACCTTCCCTCCACCCAACGGTCCCCCGTCACACCAAGGCCCCCGCCGCCGATGCCGGAGAACCTGGAATCACCCACAGAGGCCGTCGATTGGACACTGATCCACCGCACCATCGCCGTCCTGCAGGTCTGCGCCGAGGACAAGGCCCATTCGCTGTGCGGCCAATGTCATAGAGCCCTGCGGGACCTGGTCGTTGGCGGTGGGACGTGCGACGAGGGTCATCCGCGCAGGATCACCGTCCCGTACTTTGGTGTCATCACTATCACACGCCGCCAACATGGGGATCCTTTCATTCGTTTGAGCCAGGGACTGCCCGGGGAGGAGAATGTGGTTCCTCCTGCACTTCCTCTCACCCCTTGTGGCAGTGACAACAATAGTGGCAGCAATCTCCCGCCACTCGCGCCGTTTGAGGGTATTCCGTCAACGCTGCCGGTATTCGACGATATCGCCTTCTCGTATCACGGCCCATGGGCGAGTCACCAGATGGGTACAGACTGGCTGCAGTGGAACCTGGCGGGCGATCTGTACCACTTCGGTCTTCACGCCGACGCCGCGTGGAGTGGCGAAGCGAGCCAGATCCTCCGATGAGAATCACCTAGATTTAGAACTTATCCGGTGGCATCTTCATGCATCGCCCAAAATGGTGTGAGGATGTCGCGCTTCACTCTCAGTGTCCATCTCATCAGTCAATCTCCTGATGGACAGCATCTAGGCTTGCTACGCGACTGCAACTGAGCGGGTGTGTACTACTTGCATACACTTTCATCCCACGAGAGGTAGCAGTACACAGTACATGGTACCGTGAAGAAGAGAGAGAGGTAGGGTTACTTGATCAACTCTGAATCATTTATGTAAGAGGCATTTGTTCTCGATTGAGCTCAAGCGATAATGGCAGGCATAATACTTCATGACGAAAACCTGGGTGGCCATCACTGCGGTCTCAAAGTCCCCATCCCAGCCAGCTACGGGAAGCATCAAACACAAAACCAATCGACTTGCCAAGTTGCAGCAGTTCTTCCCCCCGCGCCCTCCCTTTGGTATCCCTTCCACCCCGCATGCCACCGTCGACACTTCAAGCATTGTTCGGCATAGGAAGCATCCCTGTTTCTGTCGTGCGTCCTTCGACGATATCCCGGTAGAAGGACTCGAGACTCCGCCCGCGGGGGAAATCGGGGAACAGCTTCCAGAAATCCAAGCACCCCAGATAGTCGGCATACTCGGGGGTGTTATCGCCGCGCACGCACCAGGAGATGCGGTACTGGCCCATGTTGAAGTTGGCGATGTCGAGGATGTTGCTCGGGTGCATCACGCTCTCGGAACTGGCGGCCAGTCGCTTCCGGCATTCCTCGACGATGACGCGGATCTCGGCTTCCGTGATCTAGCAAATCCATGTTAGTGTGCGTTTGTATGTGTGTGTGTTTGGGCGGGGCTCCTGGCGTCCTCAACGTACATATTCCTTTTCAGGCGTCTCTCCACTGGCACGCGCCATGGTTTCCCAGATCTCATTCATGCTCAAGACCTCGGTGTAGGCGAAGACATGGCGGTTCACGGTGCGCGGGTCGGTGATGATCTGCGCCACGTACCGGCCAATGTCTCCCATGTCAGTTAGGGCGAAGCGCTGGTCGCCGGCCTCGACGATGCGGTGGTCGATATAGACGCTGTGGTGGGGGTCGGTGCGGCCCGAGGGGATCTTGGGCACCCAGACCTGGTACCAACAGCCCACGTCAATGAGCGTATACGGCAGTCCAACTCGCTGGATCAGACCGAGGATCTCGAGTTTCTGTGGCCCATCAATCGTCGTGTTAGCTGATCACTCGTAAGGCGATAAAAACAAAAAAACGAAAACGAGAGTTCCGACCTTATCCTTGATATCGATCACCCCGCGGGGCGCGGGTCCGACCCATTCTGATGGGACGAAGCGCTTTACCCCCGCTTCTTTGGCCGCCTTAATCCAAGGGATTTGGAGCTCTAGGTGCTCCCACGTGATGCAGGAGATCAGCGCGTCGATTCCCTTCAGCTGGTCGACCAGGACCGCGCGGGGCTGGCTGAGGTCATATCCGGTGATGTGCACCCCGTGTGCCCGGAGCTTCTGGTTCGCCTCGCTATCGACGGAGGTGTGGCGTGTGAAGGATGTGATCACCTATTGGGCGTGGACATGTTAGCCAGTCTGGGCATGGATTTCTCCCCAGATCAAGAGCAATCGGATTGACATACAAAATCGAACGGTGACGACAACAGTCCCTGGACCACCGACTGACCAGCCTTGCCGGTCGCGCCAATTACACCAACACTAATGGGAGAGCTCATGGTTTGTGGTTTTGGGATCTGAGAGAGCCTGTCAAATTGAGGTCGAGAAAGATGAGATGCGACAAACTCGAGTCGTACGGTGTACGTGTTTATCTATATATCCGGTCCGCGGAGCTCACGTGGCGAATAGTACCGCCTGGTTGAATGTTGGAAAATAGGTTTCAACCGTGCAAGTGAATTCGGAGTGGGATATGGATTAATTCCCAGCTTAGTCAAAGTATCATCCAAGACCCATGGGAATGCAGTCTGTGACTCCACTTCGGACGAATGCCGGCCCAGTTCCAAATGGTGGGGACAGGGTGTCTCGTCCGACGATCCAATCAGCAGTGGCAAAAGGGGATTCGTCCGATGCCTTCAAGGTTGCTTCGTCCGATGCCCTTGGTCTGATGCTCACATCGCTCAAATCCCTTACCCCTATTCCTCACTTTTTCAATCATGAGTCCTTCTGGATGTTCCTCGAGTAACTCAGAATTACTCATAATGATTGTAGCCCCACTTCAACAAGGGGTATGACGACGGGTCGGGAATCCAAGCGGCTGCACAATTGATCCAAGAGCGCGACGACCTAAGCGAAGCATTTGAGCATCCAGGATATAAGAACCTTTCGTCCATCCGCATCTTTCCTCTGTCTGCATGCTACTCCCTCTGCCATTTCGGTCTGCCATTTTCCCTCGACGTAACGTAATCGGACACCGAACCGGCGCGACACCGAACCGGCGGCCGCGCCGGCCCACCAAAATCCTCAACATCCTCCTCACATATGAAGCTTGAAAACCATACCAAAAAGGTTATATACATTAATTCTTGGTGTTTTCAACCGGGCACTTTAACCGATTATGTTGTTCACTCCCACATACGCTACAGCGAGCCCGCCGGCGTGCCTTGGGAGGCCTTGCAGCCGAAGCCTGAATAGCCTCGTTTTCACGCGCCTGCGTAATATCAAAGCCTTCTTAACCTGTTAAAGTGCCACCGTTCTGTATAAACCGTCGTGAGGTCTTTTTCTTCTCTTGTTTACGTGCCTCCATTGATTGTAGCTGCTTAACTTGGTATTAAAGCAAGATTGCCGACTGCATTGACTGTTCTGCTGCCTTTATCACTTTTTCAATAACTTCATGTGTAACCATTGATGAAAGGCCTTGGTCTGCGAGTTCCTGCAGTTCTTCCCTCTGCTTCCCCAGCTCGTACAGATTATTAGGTGTTTTCCCGAGGTAGAATAACTGATTCGAATACAAGGAAGCCGGTGGAGTTGATGTCTTTAACTGTATATGAAGCTCTGAAAGAACCTTCTGAGAATTAAACGGAACAAGGCCTGTAATTCAAAAACCGCTGAGAATATTGGTTTTGGTGAAGGCCTTGGCATGTACGTTAGTATAGTACTGCAAGAAATCAACCTTGGTAATCGAGCTTTCGCCACCGCGAATAGCTTCATAAATCTGCTGACCATATAGCTTTTTTAATGGCCCAAAGCACGTAACATCAAGCGGTTGAAGCTTATGAGATAAGTGAGGAGGCATATATAGAGGTATAATCTTGTAAGCTGTACAGAACTGGTCAAACTGCTGTGTTGCATAACTGCCGTGGCCGTCAAGAATCAGTAATCGGTATAAACCGACTGTTTGTAAGACTGTATATCGGTTAAACACATTTTGAAGCCATTCAAAACCAAGCTCATTAGTAGTCCACCCATTTTCGCTGACGCTGATATAGTAAGACTTTGGGCAGACCTCGTACCAAGTCGATTGGTGATGCTGCGCTGCAAAAATAATTTGTAGTAGTAGGACTATTCCTGAGGCTGAAATTCTAACAATTGAAGTTACCCATTCGCGGTTTCCAGGCTGTATACACTTCGCCCGTGATTCTCGTGTTTCGGAGCCGCAGATTACACGTACGGTTGAAGCTATTCCCATCTGGAATCCAGTCTCGTCCATATTCCAGATATCTTCATAGAGAATGCCGTATTTCTGAATTGTAGAACGGACTAATTCAAACCATTTTTGGATCAGCTGGGGGTCCTCGCATTTAGCACGTTGATAATCATATTTCGAGGTGAATTTAGACTTCAATTCAGAATGGCGTTTAACAAAGCAATTGACCCAGCGTTCTGATATAGATTCATATTGGTTTGGCTTCATTTTTGCTTGGAGAAGCAGTTCGGCTGAGAATCGAGCATCGCAGATTCTAAGAGATAATCCGCGGCGTGCCATATCAAGAAACCACTGCTTTAACATGTCCTCTTCAATTGAGGATAGCTTCTTGCAATTAGCACCTCTTTGAGTACGAGATTTGACGCCATTTAGGCGTTCTTTGAAGGTGCTAATCTTGACGTCAAAAGCTGCAGCGCACGCGGCCTTTGTAGAGAATTTTCCGCGTTGAAAAGCCTCAACAGCGAGGGCCATACGTTCATTCTTATCAGTCATATTATAGAACACCAAGAATCAGGGTAATTTGGCAATCCAAGCATGTTTTCCGGCTTCAAGATGGTCAAGGTGGTCAAGTATGTTGAGGATTTTGGTGAGGGCCGGCGCGGCCGCCGGTTCGGTGTCGCGCCGGTTCGGTGTCCGATTACGTTAATGGCCTTTGCTGATGACAGCAGCGACCAGTGTGCCTCTGGCAGTGCGGACACGCCTGCTGAGGGCAATGACAGCAATTCCTCTTCTCTCAGTCAAGATAGGGAGAAAGCGACTACCACACTGAGCCAAGCTCAGGCGCAGATTGTCGCGCGCCAGGTCGACATCCCCGTGCCAAATGTAGGATACACCACCCTGTTTCGCTATGCAACGCGCAATGACTGGCTATTTATGGGGCTGGGGACCGTCGCCGCCATCGTCGCAGGCGCGATGGAGCCTTTGAGTGTGCTGGTGTTTGGTAACCTCTCCAGCACGTTCGGTACCTTTCTCGACGACAGAACGGAACCTCCACGGCCCACCTGCGCAGTGAGGTGAATCGCTACAGCCTGTACTTTCTGTACATTGCCATCGGCCAGTTTGTCTTTTCATACATCGCCACCACCACCTTCATCTACACCGGCGACCACATCGCCACCCAATTTCGCGTTCAGTTTCTGGCCTCGACCCTGCGGCAGAACATCGCGCTCTTCGACACCCTGAGCGCGGGCGAGCTAACGTCGCGGATCACCACCGACACCAATCTGATCCAGGAGCGGATTTCCGAAAAGGTCGGGGTGACCCTGATCGCCGCCTCCAGCTTTATCGCCGCCTTCGTGATCGGCTTCGTAAAGAGCTGGAAGCTCACCCTGATTCTTTCCTCCACCGTGGTTGCATTCGTGCTCACCCTCGGCATCCTGAGCCGCTTCATCGTCAAGTACCACGTCGAGGCCCTCGCGCGGTACTCGAAGGCCAGCACAGTCGTCGAAGAGTGCGTCGGGGGCATTCGCACGATCCTGGCCTTTGGAGCCCAGGACCGACTCACCCGCCAGTACGACGAGCAGCTGGCGCGCGCCGAGAGCTGGGGGTTCAAGGCCAAGGCCTCGACGAGCTTGTTCAACGCCTTCATCATGTGTTATGTCTACCTGACCTATTCGCTCGCTTTCTGGCAGGGGTCGCGCTATCTGGTGCAGGGGCTGTTGGACTTCGGATCGATCCTGATCGTCGTCATGTCCATCACGCTGGGCGCCTTTGCTATCTGCAACATCACCCCGAACCATCAAGCCTTTATGGCGGCAATCGCCGCCGCCCATAAGGTCTGCGCCTTGATCGATCGCGCCTCCCCTATCGACCCCTTCGCGAACTCCGGCCACCCCGTGGACGACGTCGTCGGCGAGATCATCTTTGAAGGGGTATCGCATGTCTACCCCCAGCGACCGGAGATCCCGGTCCTGCGGGATTTCTCACTGCGCATCCCTGCGGGGAAGACGACGGCGCTTGTTGGCGCCTCCGGCTCGGGGAAGAGTACAGTGATCGGGCTGATTGAGCGGTTCTTCGAGCCGGTGGCCGAAAGCATTGCCCTGGACGGCCAGGACATCCGCGGGCTGAATCTCCGCGGGCTGCGTCGCCAGATCTCCCTAGTCGGCCAGGAACCTGTGCTGTTCGCGACGACCATCTTCGAGAACATCCGCTACGGGCTGATTGGCACCGAGTACGAGTCGGCCCCGCGGGCCCAGATCCTCGGGCTGATTGAGTCGGCGGCCACCCTGGCCAACGCTCACGGCTTCATCACCGCCCTCCCGGAAGGGTACGAAACGCACGTCGGAGAACGTGGCTTTCTCCTCTCCGGCGGCCAGAAGCAGCGCATTGCCATCGCCCGCGCCATGGTCAGCAATCCACGAATCCTGCTGCTGGACGAAGCGACCTCAGCACTAGACCCCGGTAGCGAGGGCATTGTACAAGCTGCGCTGGACCAGTCCGCGGCCGGCCGCACCACCATCGTCGTCGCCCACCGCCTGTCCACCATCCGAAATGCCGACTAGATTGTGGTCGTCTCTGAGGGCCGCGTCGTCGAGCAAGGGACCCACGCGGAGTTGATGGGGCAGGTTGGCGCCTACGCTGCCCTGGTGGAGACTCAGGCAGGTGTTCGCGCCGGCGCCGGCGCCCAGGAAGAGGGGAAACAACCCCAGGGCCGACCGGACGACGAGGAGGCCGAAGAGGAGGAGGCCTGCCACCTCGCCGCCAAGGCCCAGGGCGAGATCACTCCAAGTCTAACGTCTAACGTCATCGCAGAGAAGCAGCAGGCTGGTAAGAAGGAGCTCGACCGGGAATCTGGCCCGGGAACTACGGGACTTAGCACGGTCCCGACAACCGCTCCTGAAGTGGTCTCGGCGGGTGCGTGGGCAACGATGCAGCTGATCCTGCGCCTCAACCGGCGCGAATGGCCGTGGATGGTGGTGGGCCTGGGCGGGGTGCTGGTCACCGGCGGGGCGAATCCGACTTCCTCGGTCTTTTTGGCGAAATCCGTCGCCAACCTCGCGCTCCCGCTCAGCCAGAGCCACACAATTCGGCAGGAGATCAACTTCTGGTCGTGGATGTATTTCATGTTGGCAATTCTCGTGTGGCTGGGGTTCGTGGTGCAGGGGACGGCGTTCGCGTACTGCGCGGAGAAGCTGATTCGCAATGCGCGCCGCCATGCCTTCCGGTGCATCCTGCGGCAGGACGTCGCCTTCTTTGACGAGGAGGCGAACTCGTCCGGCGCGCTGACCTCCTTCCTGGCGACCGAGACCAGCAATCTCAAGGGGATGTCCGGCGCGACGCTAGGGACGATCCTCTCCGGGATCATCACCCTGGTGGCCGCCTGCGCCGTCGCCCTGGCGATCGGGTGGAAGCTCGCCCTCGTGTGCATGGCGACCATCCCCTTTCTCATCGCCGGTACCTTCCTGCGCTTCTACATGCTCGCCCGCTTCCAGGCGGCCTCGCGCGCCACTTACGAGAAATCCGCAGCTTCGCATGCGAGGCGACCGCCGCCATCCGCACCGTCGCCTCGCTGACGCGCGAGGCCGCGGTCCTCGCCGAATATCGGCGCCAGCTGACGGCGCAGAGCCGCCGGGCGCTTCGCTCCACTCTGCGGTCCTCCATTCTCTTCGCGCTCTCGCAGGCCTTCATTATTGCTTCTATGGCGCTAGGGTTCTGGTACGGAGGCACGCTGATCGCTGCCGGCGAGTACGACCTCTTCCGCTTCCTGCTCTGCTTCGGCTCCGTCATCTTCGGTGCCCAGACCACCGGCTACGTCTTCACCTTCGCCGACGACATTGGCAAGGCCCAGCACGCGGCTGGCTCCTTGCGCACACTGTTCCGTCGCGTGCCCGCGGTCGACACGTGGAGCACCGACGGCCGGACGGGGCCTGAGGGTGCGGCCACAACGTCGATGGGAGCGCTGGAATTCCGCGGCGTGCGCTTCACCTACTCGACCCGCCGCGAGCACGGCCCCGTGATGAAGGCGCTGGACCTGACGGTGGCAGCGGGGCAGACGGTCGCCTTGGTCGGAGCCAGCGGATGCGGCAAGTCGACGGTGTTGGCGCTATTGGAGCGGTTTTATGAGCCGGACGGTGGTGCAATTTACCTGGACGGCACGGACATCACCACGATCAATGTGAATCGGTATCGGTCGCGGATCGCCTTGGTCAGCCAGGAGCCCACCCTGTTCGAGGGGACGATACGCGACAACATTCTGCTCGGAGTGGAGGGGCCGGAAGAGGTTGAGGAGAAGGTCCTCGTGCAAGCCTGTCGCGACGCTAACATCTACAACTTCATCACCAGCCTACCCGACGGGTTCGAGACCGTGGTCGGCGCCAAGGGAGGCAACTTCTCCGGCGGGCAGAAGCAGCGCCTGGCCATCGCACGCGCCCTTGTCCGCAACCCAACTATCCTGCTGCTCGATGAGGCGACCTCTGCTTTGAACACGGCCTCGGAGCAGATCGTCCAGCGCGCCCTTGACCAGGCCGCCACCGGCCGCACCACTGTCGTTGTTGCCCACCGCCTCAGTACCGTCCGCAACGCCGATTGCATCTTCGTCCTGGATGCCGGCGAGGTCGTCGAAGCCGGCAGCCACGCCGAGCTGCTGGCCCGCGGCGGCAGGTACGCTGAGCTGGTGCGTCTGCAGGCGTTGGCCACGGATGCCTCCTGAATTCTAGCGAATTCCTCCCGCAGCGTTTCATTCCGGTCTGTTCTGTTGCCTGGTTGTGGTTGTGGTTGCGGTTTTGCGGTTGCACTGTGCCGCTTTGTCGCAAGAGCATAACCTGCGCGCGAGCCATAGAAGACCCAGGAAATGAAGACAGTATTTACGATCTTTCGCTCGCGTCCCGGCATCAGATGCACTGTGTGCGATGGTCGGAGATGCCCGAACATCTTATTGTTATGCGAGGTGGTTCCCGACTCGGGGATTGCGCAGCCGGGAGTCTCGGACGACAAGCGGCAATCCCAACGCCACCTGGCGATGCGGAGAGTGAATGTCCCCTTGGAACTCACCTGAGAAATTTTCCCGCTGCGCATCTCCGGAAGGAAGCCCCTGCGGACCAGGGATAATTTTTCCCACTGCATGCAGGGCGAGAGCATGCATAGACCGGCTGGACACAGTAAGCGCGCAACATGGCATCGAGCCCAGCAGAAAGTATAAGCAGGATCAAAAGGAGCTCATCCACGCCCAGGTTAATTCAGCGTGGCCCTTATTGAATCACTAATAGAGATGAAGCTTTTCTTTTTCCTTTCTTTTTTGCAGTATCACTTTGTCCATGTGTAGCGACTGACCTATTTGGGGAGGATCACTACAGAATCGGGTTGGTCGGACAAGAAACTAATGCTAGATCCTTTGTGGACAGTGTCTTCAGCTCTTCAGATAAACTCCTTCCACCGCTTTATAGCTGATTCTGTTTGAAGGCTTTATGCGGGAATGCGAACATACGTTCTACTCTTCTGTTGTAGGACTTTCGGCCAAGACAGGATAGTATCTGCGAGGGGAAATCAAGTAGTGAAATAGCTAAGAGAAGAAAACACAAAAGTGACGAAAGGTCTTTCTTATAAGTGCTTCCTTTAGAGCGACACCAGTTGGAAAAAATAATGGTTCCCACGGGAAGAGCTATTAAGGGTTGGGGATTTTCACGGATCTACTAACTACAATCCAAAGGCGAGTTTTGTTTGATTATAAACCCTATATCCAGATTGTCGATTACTGCACATCAGTGGAAAGCATCCACAGCACCGTATTGTGACGGGATCGGAGGTTCTTGGTAATTTGGCTTACAGATATGGTCTCATGGCCGCCGCATGCGCTTGGAACCCTATTCTAGGTACAGAATTCGCATCACGATCATATGGAGCGACAGGCAGTAAATATTGATGATCATAGGGGAGAGGGTATCCGACGGGGCCTTCGCATACGGAACCACATTTGACTATCTTGGGCACAAAACTGCTGCGCATGGACACCATGGCCCTACTTGAGTCGGAGGGCCATGCAATGTCCCACTCATTAGATATAGCTACGCATCCATTCCAGCACAAGAACACTCCACCGATGAATGCCATGCAACGCGTTCCGGGCCCATAATAGGCCGTGATATCACGGGGGATTGAAGTGACTGAGTAGATCTTGGGCAACCGGTTGCGTGTGATGAGAGTAATCCTGGTTTGTGAGAATAAAAAAAGATGGATCGGACCGGTAGATCACCTCATGGTTAAGGATTGCGGGGTGAGGTTGAGATCGGCCGCCGTAGCACCGCGCGAAGCCAGGTCGACCTCAGAGACAAGGTGCGGAATTCCATCGTATCTATCTTTCTGAGTAAACCGTTGGTCGGCCCTGTGCGGGTGAGGGGGTTCTGAAAAGACGGTTTCAAAATCCGCTCAATCCTCCCTTGCAATATGGAAGCTGAGTGTATGAAATGAAGTTCCATATGCAACATGTGAACCTGTCTTTCACCCGGCTAATAATAGCAGACATGCAAAGTGACGATATATACATCTGTGAAGTGTGTCTAGGTGGGATTTTGTTTTTTTTCTTCTTCTTCGTTTTTAGGGTTGCGTGGAGGAAGTGGGGATAGACAAGCTGATAACATATTTTTCTCTCTTCATCTAGCTGACCTGAATGGAATCCAGCGTTGTGCTAGAAGATGTCGAGATAAATCCCAGGAGTCGTACACAGTTTGTTGTTGGACACGACTCACGCCAGCATCAAATTACACATCGCAAGAGGAAGCCAGAATCACATCATTGCCAATACGAGATTCCGGCTGGGATAGGAAGGGCTGCGAGGAGGTCAAACATGGCCCGTATCCAGCGGGTGGTGCATGCGAGAAGGTGCAACTCAAACCCTTCTCAACACGACATAGAAAGCTGAAGTAAGAAGCAAGCGAAGGGCTCTAGAGGATCCAGATTGCTATACTAGAGACCCGCACATATTAGAAGTGTGATTAAAGTGCTGCATGCGGAAATGACCAACACGGATGTGGGGGCGGCATTGACAACGGGTAGTGAATTAGGTTTTATGGGGTGTGTGAAGGTTAGTGGATCGACGCAATACGAGTACGGCCCGAACGTTCGCTACGATCTGGCCACCAAGGTCGTACCATGGACAGCATCCGTCACATAAGATGTACAGATCGACTGGATGTGAAGAGACGACAAAGAGATCTTTGCTTCTCCGTCATTGATATACGAACCTGCTGTAGTGAAGGTTGCTTGGGAGATCTCAACACTCGAAGACCAGCCTTTTCTTTGTTCGCGCTTTCCTTGGGACAATACGACAGTCAGCCGATAGCGAGTTCGTATAGAAGGCATGTATCAGCGGTGATAACAGAAACCCAGAAAATGGTGAATTAGTGTTGTCAGCCAACATCCTGTGCGTGATGATTTTAGGAGATATAAAAATGCTGTCGAACTCTGACATGGAACCTTACCTTCGTCACATTGCATGCCACTGACACAAAAATTCCAATCTACTTTTATCTTCATACATCTTTGGTAAACACAATGCCGGTCAGGGATTACGGAGTTTGGAAAGCCCTTCCGGTCCATTATGAGTTTGAAGATCGCTACGAAGACCCCGAGTCTCCCCATCTCTCATTATACTACCATGACAATAAAGCAAACCCCCCTCAGTTCGACCCTGGCTATCGACGCAACCACAGGGGTGGGCCCCGAGATCCGAACAGACCATCAGAGATTCCTGGACTTTTCCGCGCAGCAATCAACATCAAATCCAGAGATGAAGAGACCAGGCTTGCCTATTTTGTGAGGCATGATTTTGTCAACCACCCCATTGCCGAGAAGCTCGCCAAACTCGATTTTGGCTTCCACCCGATGAGAAAAGTAGACGAGTTGGACGGTAAAGGCCTTGATTACATCCGGGGGGCTCTTTTCACGTCGCAAAAAGGCCGTGTTCTTCCCCACGACATCCCTGGAGTCAACAATGACCTCATCGACGTCCTGGAGCCCGAAGTCAAGAAGGCCATTCAGGCCCAAGCAACCATCTTTGTGTTCGGCTCCATGTTTAAAACAAGAAACGGCATCCACAATGTTCATATGAACCAGGGAAATATCTTGAACTTCAGGAATGATGATGGGGTGTTCCAGGACGGGGGTCTGCTCATTCGGTACGACGATCACTGGACAGGTGTTCTCCTTGCATTCGCCTCACAAGCTGTCCACACCGATGATAATGATGGCCACGCATTGGAACCATTAGTGACATGGACAGACGTGCTACCCGTCGATCGCGTGGAAAATTCGGTAACGATCACGGAAGCACTGGTCAACCCACAGGGCGCAGACGATCGAGCGGCACGGACCAAAGAGTCCATCACGCTGGGGAATCTCACCAGTCACGAAGTATCCTTGGAATCATGGAGCTTCCACAACTCGGCGGGCCAGACCCAAGACCTGCCGCGAAACGCGGTCTTGGCTCCTTGGGCCATGCGGAAGTTCGAGGTACCCAACTGCCCTCTTTCCAACAGCGGTGACACCATCACTCTACTCAATGAAAAAGGCCTGAGGGTCGACGGTGTGAGCTATGGGCGGCGGCAGGGGCAGCAAGAGGGCCGCCCCATTGTATTTGCTCATTGAAATTCAAGGCACTCTGCAAGCTATACGGTTTGTTCTCCGCCGCTGGAATTGAAATACGCTCAAGCAGACGAGGCATTGGAAGAGCCAGTTCTGGAAAGGGGCAGCACTGATTTCACATTTTTTTCTCTGTTCGTCACTGTGTCATCTCTCTGCACTTCGCTTGTGACTGGATTATAGCAGTCAAGGGGAGAAAAGTGATTGTTCCAGACTGTTGAAACTCGCCGTGCTTTCTGAGTCTGATTGACTACGTTAACAAAGATTCTATTATATGCGCTCTGAGATAATGTACTGATTTCATTATTGACCTGTATTTTGTCTCTCACGGTGAGAATCTCATTCCCGAGATTCATCTTAGTCCTATAACTGCATAGCCTAAGTATACCGCCCCCTTGTTGTTGCGTGCTTAGAACGATGGTAAGCAAAACAGCGGGCGAGGAATACAAAATGAAGTGAAGTGTCCTCACTGTTATGTCCACACAGAATACAATCTATAGGATGATTCGCTGGTGAGAAAACCCTGTCTGTTTGCTAAGATTTATTCTCGTATTTCGACCCCTAAATTACTATACGTAAGAGTTTTATAAGGCTTGTTTGTCTCTATTTATCCTACAGCTTAAATTAAAAAAATATATATATATTTTATGTAAAATCTAATAAACAACATCTGCTGAGCTGTTCCGAAGATAGTCCCTGTGGAATATGAAACTTTTGTACTCAACGTTCAGCACATACGACCACAGGGTGTGGAAAACAGGGCTTCCCGTCCGCTCAGCCGTACTTAAGCCACACGCCGGGAGGTTAGTAGTTGGGTGGGTGACCACCAGTGAATCCCTTCTGTTGTATGTTTTTGCTTTTTTGTCCTTTTCTCCAAAAGGAACCTGGAATGCGGTTGACAACTCTGCTTTATTTGTTTATATGGTTTGAGCAGCAGGTTTTAGGCCGACAGGGTCGATCGACGAGTCAGGTTTTGTTCACACTGACAAACCGTGAAACGGAGCCCGAATCATCTGTCTCAAATCACCAACAAGATCTAGTCTTAATTTCCTGCAACAGCAAGCTTGTCAGCGCGGTATAGCATAATTTCATCAAGATAGCCAGATACTTCAGGGCCGTGAAGGCGTGCAACTCAACAACGGACGCGCCTCGTGAAGACATAACAAAACCATCAACCCCTCTACGACCATAGCCCCATGAAAGCTTTATTCATATCGCGTGCCGTCTCCCCAGTATCCCACAGCGGAGTATCAGCAGGCCCAAGACTTTGAAATAGGCCGGATTTGATACATCACGCCTTCCATCAAGATACCTTCAGAAACAGGACCATCAAGATACCTTCAGAAACAGGAGAAAGGAAGCTGCGCTCCGTCCCGAGCAGCGCCTGCTCTCTCCGCGGAGTACCGACCATAGTTCCGGTGCGCAGTGAACACGGATCCATCGGCTCGAGGTCAATCAAGACACAGTCGGCACTGACCGCGAGCGTCTGAAACCAGTCGATGATGTACCCCAAGCGCTCGTAATGCTGGGCGGCCTCGTGGGAAAAGTCCACGTACCACTCCACACGCGCGTCCGCAATCTCAACCAGCTGCTACCAGCGGAGAACCGGATAGTGTCCTGGCCAGTGCCGGCGCCCGGCGGCTGATCTTCTAGCGCGGTGACTCCGTCTTCGTGGAATCCTTGATCGTAGTGGTGGACTGCTACATCTGGCGGGAGACGCACATAGATGCTGGTCCAGCCAGAAAACGGCGACAACATCGAACTGTGCGAGGATTCGATAAGGAACCTCGGGCATCAGCGGAGTAAGAAAGAATGAAGAAAGACGTACTATCGATATCGGTAGTATGCATGCCAGAGGAAAGTATTTCGGATCTTTTGGACCGCGCCCCAACAACATTCTGCGGTGTGAAAACCTGATGTTACAGCAAGATCAAATTCCATAGACTGAAGCCCTTTATTTTCGTCGACTTTATTCAAATCAACTATAGTACTCTGAGAAAAGTATCTATCTTATTTATATATATCTGTCTTAAAGTATCTTTCCAGCTATAAGAAAATCCAAAACAAAGTTCTGCTATAAGTTTCTAAAGTAAAAGAATAATATAACATAAGACAGCTGTCTTGATATAATATTTTTCAATGATCAAAATTAATTCTTTTTACAGACAGATAGGGCTGAATATCTTTTTGCTGGAATACCCACATTAGAAACATATAAACTGTTTATAAAAACAGTCTTGTCTACAGGTTCAGCCTATCGAGCTAAAAGCCCGGTAAGAAACACATTGGGTTTGGACCCAACCCATAAACCCACGGGCCTTGGCGAGGCCTAGTGGCTGCTGAGATAGACTTCTGTTGTATGCTCTTTGGTTACAATCATACGTCTTCTTGATTTAAGAGATGATGGAATACGTTGCGGCCTGCCATTGTAGGAATTTTCAAGTATTCACAAAAACTATTAGCAAAGCGCCTGCATGTGCTCGGAGATTTCTACCGGTGTAGAGATACAGATCCAGCCAGCAATACTTTCGATCCAGCCCGTCGGGCTTCTTCATTCAAAGCTTTAATCTCCTCTTCCACATATGGGATACCGGTCTTCAGCCTAGACTCTTGGTTTAGCTGCTCAATCTCTCCTGGGAAGTAGACTCGCCCTACGCCCGGCGCCTTCTCGGACTGGGTGATTTTCTGGAACAAGAGGTCCATACGGCCCTTGAACTCATCAATACTCAGGAAGACGTCAGGCTTGATGGCAATCATAAGATGTCCCACATCAGACGCCTTAGAGGGGTCATAGGGCCCAGTCACGCCGCCGGCGAATTCCGATCCGGATAGAACACCCGAGAAGACATCCATCATAATGGCCAAGGCAGACCCCTTGGGACCGCCCATCGGGAGCATGACTCCCTTGAGAGCCGCAGCCGGGCCATCAGTCGGAAACCCATTCGCGTCCAGAGCCCAGTCCAAGGGGACGTTCTCCGACCGTCGAACTGCCTTGTAGAGCTTCCCGCGCGCAGCTGTCGACGGCGCCATATCCAAGATAAACGGTTTCTCGACACCCCCCGGGGCGCCGCAGGCGAGCGGGGATACCCCGACGATCTTTTTCTTGGAGCCCCAGGGCGCCATCGCCGGGGACGAGTTGGTAAATATCAGGCTCGTCATTCCCTCCCGGGCAGCCTGTAGGGCGTAGCAGGCCCCCAGGCCGAAGTGGTTTGATCGCTTGACCGAGGCCATGCCGATGCCATATGTTTTGGCGGCGGAGATGGCGAAGTCCATCCCCGCCGTGGCGGCGAGAAACCCAAAGCCATTGTTGCCGTCGACCAGCGCCACAACAGGGGTTTTGATGTCCAGAGAAGGGGTGGCTTTCGCATTCATCACGCCTTGCCGCAGGCGCTCCATGTATGAGGGCAGTCGGTTGAGGCCGTGCGTGTCGACGCCGCGGAGGTCGGCCTCAACCAGACATCGCGCAATTGTCGCGGCGTTGTCCGCAGGGACTTGGTTTTCGACGAGGAGAGATTCGGCATACTCCTGGGCCTGCTTTGCAGGTATGTATACTTTGGGAAGCTCGCCTTCAGTGGATGCCATGTCGGTCGTGTTCGAGATTGAGTGCGAGAAAACAGAAAGAACAGTTAGGATTCGCTCTGAAGCTGATTTGGCACAGTCCCTGGTCAGCGGGGTGTACGGAATATACTAGTATACTCTATGCGGTTACAGGCTCTGAATGGTCGGCCACTATTAAGTATACGGTTTGCTATTCACTATTCACCGCAGTCGCCGGCGGAGAGCTATTCTGACCCGTGTGGGGTCGCGGAAACTTCCGTCACTGCAGGATTTACCAACTGTAGGCCTCATCAAAAGGCGCTCGGAGGCAGTGGAGTATTTAGAGGTCGCTCTAGAAATTCCCCGATGACTTCGGAAGACGCGTCCTATTGCCGATCGATTCTGGGGTACGCGGGGGGTCTGACCTCGGTACGGGTACGGCTGATTGTTAGGAAGGAGATCTGAAACACTCCGTGCTGTTCATTGTCATCGACCGTAATAGTTATTCTTAGTAGTGGTCGACTTGGTTAGATAAATGAGTCATTCGTTGAATAGCAACGTGCAAATGCAGAGATTGTCCCATGTGCAATTTACTCGTGGCTTGTGAGGTGGTGTTGTTCCAGTCGGCTTCAATTCAGTAAATTCACCCTTTGTCGACAAGTTAGGGTCAGCCCATGTAGGACTGCTTTACAAATACAGTAGTGGTGTGGAGAGCGGGGTGATCCTCTGCTTCGGAGCTATCTTTGGAGAACTGGTAACTACAGCGCTGGTTGATGGTTGAGCAGACAGACCGCTCGAGACGGGCCCTTCCGGGTCCAGTGTCCCGTGACCGGGGGATTCCGGCCCTCGTTACTTCGAGTGTGCAAGTTGTGAATGACATGCTAAGTTATACTATGAGCCACCCCTCGAAGCCCGTTGCTGCCGCTTCCAAGTTCCGTGATGACCTGCCCAGTTGCGGGCTGGCCTGGTACGTAGCAAGATTGAAGTGATGCACCAATCATGCCCATGTTCTTAATAAATGATTACACAGCGCTCCTAACAATAGTTACATTCATTCGATCTCAGAACCTCGGGTTGCCGCAGCCCCAGCAATCTTGTGCATGAAAGATAGTCCCCCACAAGACCACGAAAACCATTATATATCCCCCAGCAGCTGGATACTCATCATCGTGTGGCCGCATAAATTGCTTCAAGCGCAGGACAAGACTTTTGCAAACCAAGGATAATGCTTGGAATCAGGGCAGCACCTCCAGCAGAGTAAGCATGAAAGCACCCGCATCATGCATCAGATTAACTGTACAAGCTCCCAGAAAGGGTCATCATATACTTCCGCCTGGTGCGGTATTGGGTTACTACAGCCGGGCGCGTCGGACTGCGCTTGTTCGTTGAAAATCTCCGACGGTTGTGGCATCCCTCCATCTCCTTCGGCTTCTGTGCCAGGTCTGCGGGGGGAAACCACCGGAAAGGTTGACATGGGTGCCGTTCGCCGTCTCGACGGCTGAAAGAGGCCGGCAATATCAGGAAACTCCCAGCTAGGATAGTGGGGTAATGGCTCGCCCAGCTGAGTGGTACCGAGCCCGCCGTTCATATCTGGTGCGGCTTGCGACGGCAGCGCCGCAACATTGACGCTATAGAGCTTATCTATCACGATGTCGGCCACCCTTTCCAGTCTTTTCTTCGCTTTCTTCAGCAAAGGCCACCACTCACCGCCCGTGCTCAGGAGGTTTGAGCACAGGCGCATTATTTTGGAGACCTCGGGAAGCGAAACCGACTGTCGTATAAACGGCAAGCCGTAAAGCAAGTAGAGAAAGGTCACCCCCGAATGGAATATGTCCCGCATGCTCCGCCAACCGCAGAAAAGCTGCTCGTTCTCATATAGCTGAGAGTAGATCATGAGCCGTTTGACGGCCGATTCGTAGCAGATCTTGCATGCTTCGACATTGGGCCTCCGCAGGGCTTGTGAGGGCTGGAACAAGAGCATCATAGCTGCATGGTATCAGGCTTCGAGCTTGAGACGGAGCTTGTCCCGCAAAGGTTCATTCGGAACGATTAGTTGGCTCACGATGTTGGGAATCTCGAGATACCAGGCCTGAAGCTTGCCTTTGAGGATCGCCTGTTGTTTTTCGAGGTCTGGAGGCCACATGAAAAGGTTCTGCTGGCAGGACGACGGACACCGATAAAGAAGTAGTTTGATGGCTGAGATCCAGCGGTCTAGGGCGAGATGGTGTGTTGTGTACGGCCATAAGCCCTTGGGATCAAAGCTTGGCCCGAACGGGCTGCCGGGGGTTGCGGTGCTGCCAGGAAATTCTAGACCGGGACGCGATAGGTCGAATGTTTCGTCTCGTATTCCGAGGGGTCTTCCTTGAATCGTGGATATTGACCTGATCTCTTAGCACATGCTGGACATGGTTCTGGAATGCATAGCGGGCTCACCTGTCTAATGAATAAACCGTCCAGAACACCATTCTCCTTATATGAATTGGGAGACGATTATAGGGACTGGCGGCCATTTCACGGTGTAGCCCGATATCAACACAATTTGCCATGTAGAGATGCACCATTGTCCAGGTATTGACTCCAGATGGTGCCATTAGGCTGTGTGCAATCAGAAGCACGAGAGACTGTATGCCGACGAGGGAGGGTCTGGGTAGGACATGATGGGAGAAGGACATAGCCGCTCGGTAGAGTCGCTGCGGAGAGTCCTCCAGCTGCCTCCGACGCATTTTGAGTGTGGAAGCAATGCTAAAGATCATAAATAGGTGGAAGGCCGCAGCATAAACTGAAATTGATGTTTCATATTGCCCGTTCCGAATTTCCATCTCGCCGTTGTAGGCAAATCCGGGTCGATCTACGGGCCACCCTTTGCTCCCAATCTTGCAAGGATTGGTCAGTGAAGATAATGCGTAGAGCGCTTCACAGATGCTCGAGACCGACGCCGGATCAAGAATTGGGAAGTCGGGATGGATGATACGGAAATACTCATCCAGCAAGTCTTGACACCGATCGCGGGGAGGCAACTCCTGTGTCTTGAGTCAGTTCACTGCGAGCACCATCACGGGACATCACTCAGACCTGTAACAATGTGGTTCTCAACCTCTCGAAGGAGACATCCCCCTGGGTATTCTCTTCTTCAATGACTACCGGCCCTGAGGGATCACGAGATCCGGTTGTACTGGCACTGATAAGATGCGCGAAAAGGACACCAGTTGAGGTACCTAGATAGTAAGTCTGCCGGGAGTCCTCATGGAGGGAAACTTGGCCAAGGCTCTGTGCCAGCGCACGAACTTCATCGGCGATATCTGAGTCGCCCGGTGGCGACTCCCAACAATTAGGCTGAGGCGATTCGTTGTTGGTGACACCGGGAAAAGAAGGTGTTTGGGAAGAGTAATCTATCTCAGGAGAAGGAACAAACGAGCAATCGTCATTTTCACTCGTGAAAACAAGAGGAGTTTGCGAGGAGCTGGTCGACTTTGGGGGCGCGACCTCGAAGGCCGCCTTAATCGACGCGTCAAGTTGCGGGCCAGCTGCGAGATCGATATGTGTCAAATGTTTCTAGTATAATTCTAATGCTGTACTAGAAGATATCAACTCACCAACAGCCTGGAAGTGATGTGGTTACACTTCTACATGGGTCCCTCGAATGCATATTGCACAGTACGTTTTCCTAGGGATCATATCTAGTCCGAGCAGAAGGCCTTCGTCAGTCTCCAAAGTTCCAGGGCGGCAGTTGGAAGCCGTCAAACTCTTCAAGCTAGGATCCAGTAAATGAATTAGCACAGTAGCATATTACTGCTCGGTGTGCATAACCGCATCGGCACAACTGGTGCGCTCCGCCAAGTGCCAGGTGAACTTTACCCAATAACTACGATCTAAGAAAGCAATGCCAATGTGCGGGACGGGCCCCCACCTCGGCTACGCAACCCCGGGTCGGACCCACCCGCCGCAACAGCATATAAAGATGAGGCAACCCCTCCCCTTCCCTCCCCATGACTCCCGCTCTTTCCTCATCATGACCATCCATCCTTTCGCTGCGCTACACTGCCGGAAAAGAAGAAAACAATGCCCTTCAAAGGGCTCGAACCCCGGCCTTTTCCCAGATAAGCCAAACAACTAACCACACCACCATCAAGGGGTTCCAAAGACCCAGCGCACCGCAAACAGCGAGTGATGTAGTCACCCCCCCCCACCCCCATTTCTCGCCTTCAAGGTCCTGTACACCCTCGTAGCACTCGTCCAGTCTATCCATCACGAAAAACGAGCCAAATCATCCCTATCCATCGGATTTTTTCGCTTTAAAAAAGCCCATCGCTGGCGCACACCCTTCAGCATGTTCTATCTGCATCTGAGACAAATCGCATGGCGCGGGGGCCCTCTACAGCGACAAAACGGTTACGGCTGCTGGGTTATACCCCCCTGTAGCTACTGTACTTTTAATAAGTCTCCGTTGTAGTGTTGCGGTAGCACGGCGAGACGCTAGAACCCTCAAGTAGGATCACGTACCTGCTTGGGCCTCACTTTCATGGAGCGCAGGGCCGGGTTCGACTCCCGGCTTCGGAGACTTATCTTTTTTCCTGGTCTTTTTCGTGACCAGCCGCTTCAGCCCCTCTCTTGTGGCTTTCAGGCACTCGTTTCTGGCCCCTTTTTATCGGGTTCCATCGTAAAAAGCCTAGATCGTTGCATGGATCTTGATCCGATTTCATTCTGATAAGTGTGGGGTGGGTTGTGGGGCTTTTCGATACGGTGGGGGCATTTGGGCTTCTATAAAAGGGCAAGCTCCCACGCCCCGGTTCGAATGGGTTCAAGGTCTTGCTAAATGGTCATACAACCGCATTAGTCGACTAGGAGCGTATGAAATCTATATGTCGTGATTGATGACCTGAGTTAAGATTGCCTGATGAGTGTTTTTATTCTCCAATCAAGTTTCAATCGCCCGTCTATCTTGAATTGGTGGCCTACGACGCATATTGCTCTCTCCTGGGAGAGCTCGCCTTGCCTATCCCAAGGTACATCAATTCTTGACCTGGGAATTGGCGGACTGGGGAATTGGAATACTACATGTCTGGCAGATGAAGTGGTAGGCAGTCAGAGGAGTGTCGCTTGCGAGATAGACAGCAGTAAGGCTTTGAGGAGTTGCCTGGTGTGCGCTCTGACACAAGAGGTGGGTACGACACCAACAAGAAGAACGGTAGGAGGGCGACAATTGCGAAAATAGAAGCCTCGTCAACTTGCAATTGCGACCGCAATTGTCCCAAGCTCGGAACTGGAATTACTTGTAGGGAAGCTAGCTAAGGATAACCAAGGCAAAGAGGGTGCAACAGGGGAAGAGCCAACGGTCGCTTCCACGCGGCGAAGCGAATTCACCCTTGACAATGAAGTCCAGCATAGAAGGACCTACAAATCGTACGGAAACGGAACGCAATGAAAACAGAAACCTCGGCTCAGATATGGCCCGGGGAATCTCTAGTAAAGACGGAGATTAACCAGCCCCGATTTCAATCGTTGAGCCAGTGTGGCCAGCGACTAAGCAATCGATCCAAGAAGAGCCTACGGCCAGCCCACCGAGCCTCAAAGACAAATTGACACCCGGTTGTAAAGCCAATTTACCGATCGGAATTCCCACTCAAGAGACTGCGCCATTGGGCTCTTCGAATCAGCTGATGCCGGGATGCTGCTGATACAGAAAGTCTGTTTTCCAAACTTCCTGCTAAAGCGAACAGGACCCCTCGCAATTGACATTCTCTTAGAGGATTTCTCTTCCGGACCCTGTTGTGCAGCTCCTTGGACGCCATTGTCAGTAGAACCATGTATCCCTCCCATCTGCAGCTCTCGACCCCGGTTTTCCAAGCTTTTGATGCGGTGGATGTTGTGTCCGGCTTAATACACTCCTTGGGGGCTATCGCGAGTGTGATGAGCTCAGATGACCTGGAGGCATGTTGAAGACTGTTAGGTACTTAGAGTCCGGGTTTGACTTGCATTAATTAACTGCATCGGTCCATGGCAGGAATGAACATCTCGTTTATAAGTGGAAAGACACAAATCGAGGTTGTACTCATTCGTCTCATGTTTTGTCTAGTGGATAGAAGAGTTCCGCGACACAAAAGAGGACAGCCTCAAGTACCACTTCCGGGCCGAGGAGTTGTTCTTTCTATCCAGCCACCCAGCACTGGGCCTTGCAGGTCTGCCACGTGCGAGATTCTATGGGCACTGCGGACCATTCGAGGATCTCGCGGTTTGTTCCAGTACCGCGATGTGAACCCGAAATGTACTTTGTCGAAGTCTTCGAAGGAAGTGTATCCGCTTGGAGCCATCCTTTGTCCAGTCTAAGAGTCGAATCAGCCATCTTGAAGATAAGTGAGCGGGTTGTCAGACACCGCCTGCTTTTTCATATTCTGTAACCCTTGAAACACCGTTGCTCAAATGCAAACTCATGAGCCTGTTACTGACTGCCAACGATGTCGGCGCGCGACCAGAATCTCGGACTGGCTTTGGGGAGGGAGTAATCGGCTGCGGGACGGTTTCGCTTGTTCGTCGTTAATACTGCTACATTAGAGCTGCAATCTTGATAAAAAAACACACGCGACAGGGGACAAAAGCGGCGTGAAGAAGAAATGTTGAGTAGAAGAACTACTAAAGGATGGACTCAGCAGAAGTAATTTGTTCCCATATAACGGCAGACTAGCAAGGAGGAAGTCACGATCCCAGTGCCCTCAAACATTCATTGCGAACGGGCCATATTCTCTGGTCAAGTGATCACTGATTCCTCGCTACATTTACTCGCTCTACACTCCGTCAAGTTCATTCCTGCCTTCGTCATCTTTCGTCTCAAGATATGCAAGAATCAAACACAAACGTCTTCAACCACACTGATCACAGCTTCGAGTCCACCCATTTTGGTTTCTTCTTGTTCGCATACGCCTCCACGCCAATTCGATAGTTTTCGCCCCGCATGAGAGCTCTTCCGTATTGCTTCGTCGTGCGGCGCGTGAGTCGTTCGATAGTATCAACCTCCATAGCTTCGTTCAACCCAAATCGACTGACAACAACCGAGTCCGGCGAGACGTTGACAATTTGTGTCGCCAGCGTGATCACTTCATCCACCACCGTCTCGGGCGATTTGGCAATAATGTTGACCAACCGCAGACTCTTTGCCTCCTGAGCTGACATTCGTCGTCCAGTCAATGCTAATTCACTCCCGATCTGCAGGCCACACGCCCGAACAATCTGAGCCAAGCCCCCGCCGGCCGCGAACGCTCCAATGCGGACTTCCGGCAGAGCATATTCGGCCTCTGGGGAGGAGATGACGAGATCACTACACATTCATAATGGAAGATGATTAGCCGTGGTCATTGCGTTCCTGCTTCTCCAACTCTTTGGATTGAGGGGCGCGTCTACCCATCAATTCAGGCACGCTTCAAACCCCCCGCCAAGCGCCATTCCGTTCACCGCCGCGATCACGGGCTTCTTTCCCCGACGCAAACTGAGTCCCATGAACCCATCTTCGGGGACGGGGGCTGCGAAGTTGAAGTGGCTAGGCGGGTCTCGCTGCTCCAGCAAATCAGCGCCCGCGCAGAAGGCCTTAGTGCCTTTTCCTGTCACTATCCCCACGCGGAGCGACGGCTCGTCATCGAACCAGTGCCAAATCTGCAAGCCCTCCGAGTGTCCCACGACGGGAACGGAGTTCCTTTGCTGCTCACGATTGATAGTGACCAGCAGGACTTTGGGTACGGGAAAACTGAGAAGGAAAATGGATGTCTTGGGTGGTGGCGTATTGAATTCGGAGGCGTTGTTCATGGTTATACTTCTTTGGAGTTCGAGATGCTGAGGGCCACTGACTGTAGGGCAGCTCGTGTTTGAAGACACTCGCTATATACTGTCACCCGAGCCAAGCTTGTTTGAGTGATGTGTAGCCATCGCCTCGAAAAGTCTTACCGTCGTATGATTCCTTCCGCTTGTTGCCAACATCGCGAAAGTTTAATTGCCCTGTCCAAGAAATTCGGGGCAAATACCGGTTCCGACCTCGAGAAATCTTGACACTGTCATTCTCGGCGATCACTTCCGTTGTACACAGAAACTTGAACCGATTCCCTTCTGTCCTGATTGTAGTAAGTATACAAGCATTCATTGCAACCTTCTTCTGTATCTCCAGTTGGGCGAAATGAGTTTGCGTTCCTCTTTCTTTAGTTCACAAAGGTCACACTGCGCGCCCACGCACCCCTATTTGATCTCTCCCCTATACACAACCTCATGAAGGACGCCTCACTGTGAATCTGCTGACACTATCAGTATGTAAGTAGTCCTAGCCAAATGACCGCCATGAAATACCCTAGAGAGTGGCGTGCAAAAGGTTCTCCGGTGATTGCAAGTACATCTTGTACAGCACGTAAAACTCGCTGGTATCCCCGCCGCCGACAAGCAGCGAACAGAAGTAAATTGGTTCTCAACTTATGCTCTTGTATAATTATATAAGTGACCTGCTATGTACCCGTCTAGCGTCTCGATACCATATCTTAACTATCAAGTCTAGGCCGCGTGTCACAGGAATGACTTCATCGAACAGGAAGCTTGAACCCACCCGGGACCTGGTCCTGGAAGGCCAAGTCGGGATCCACTGACCAAGCAGCTCGCCACAGTCGCTCGACACTGTCAGCGCCATAGCTGAAGATCGGATCCTGCCACTGGGCTGCATAGTTCAGATACTTAAAAGGATGGTAAGCCTTCTGCTCGCGAGCGTCATCCTCAATTTCTTTAATGAGGTCACGAGCGGCTTTCTCCACTCGCGCATCATCCGCCTCGTCTACCCAGCTGGCACTCAGCAGTGCGATCATCAGGGATCCGGTTGTCTCCGATAGCCCCAACGAGTTAGCACTGCTGTGTCGGGCATAGATGGCGGGCGGCAACGGCTCCAGCGACAACGACCATCCTACATTAGCCACATCCTGAACGGCGGTCAGACTTTCGTTCCAGTGGCAGTAGGTCGCGTTGAGCATGGGGACACTGGTGTAGAAGGTCGTGACGAGCCATAGCTGACTATTGACGCACACTTCAATTAGTCCCGACCCAAGAAAAGGCAAAGAGAACCCACCGTTCGCCATTCGGCTGGAATGAGCCCTGCTCCGTGGAGATATCGGACATATTAGTCAAGCGCAACGTGTTGATCGCCGAAGGTATCGCAGTGAAGGGCTGAAACGCAGGCGGATTCGCCTCCGGCTTCGTGTACACCAAACTGTTGACAAGCGCGGCGCCTTGTGTGCCTGAGAAGCCAAAGCTGACGATCAACGACGCGAAGTCGTCGTAGGTATCAGCGTCGCTGAAATCAGCCGTCGCCTGCAGCTGCTCGTCAACCGTGTCGAAGGAGTAGTAGGCCAACCCGCCCCATATCTGGCCCTGCTCGATGGCCGTCAGCTGGATGTGCGTTACAACTCCGAAATTGTTCGATCCTCCACAGAGGGCGACGCGAAGCTCGGGGTTCTCCTGTTCATTGGCATGAACGACAGATCCATTTGCCAGCACAACTTCAAAGTCGACGACTGTGTCGCAGGTCCAGCCGTAGCGGGGTGAGAAGTAGGAGATGCCGCCCCCGGTGGTCAGTCCGCCCACGCCCACCTGCCCGACGCGACCGCCGGCTACCGTGAGGTTGAGCGGGTCGAGCGCTTTGTAGACATCACCCCAGGTGGCACCGACTCCAACAGTCACGGTGGACCGCCCATCACTGACTTCGATCGAGTCGAAGCCGCTCAAATCGATGGTCACCCCGTCGGCGATATTAGCCGCCCCCTCGACTACGTTGTGGCCGCCTGATCGGATTGCAAAGTCGCAGGTGGCATTGGCGGTCAGGTATTGGACCGCAGTGGAGACATCATCGACAGTGGTCGGGGCCACGATGCAACTGGGGTAC
The DNA here is from genome assembly GCF_003184695.1 of Aspergillus brunneoviolaceus CBS 621.78. Classification (NCBI taxonomy): domain Eukaryota; kingdom Fungi; phylum Ascomycota; class Eurotiomycetes; order Eurotiales; family Aspergillaceae; genus Aspergillus; species Aspergillus brunneoviolaceus. The sequence goes on along the minus strand of NW_020290760.1, from coordinate 138,438 downwards.
AGTTGCGACTCCTGCTGGGCAAAATAGGAAGCAAGGGAGGCGTTGTAGGCTGCGGTGCCTACGGAGAACGTCTGGTTTGCGCCGAGGAGTCGATGAAGACCCAGGCACTGATCCTCATTCCGTCAGCAACAAGAGATAACAATCATTCAGGGCAACTCACGCATGCACCGGTCCAACTGCTAATACCCATGATTATTTTCTTGGTTGTGGGAGAATTATGGAAGCAGAAGTAAGCAAGCAGGCTGACGTGGATTTTAAAGAGGGGGTGTGGCTGGAATGTGGCTTCAAAGGAAGCGTCAATCTGACCGAGTCGGGCCCAGTGATCGACATGCTTGAATGAGATCTATCGATTTCGCTTATCCGGGTGAGATGAAGCCGTAAGTTTTGCTCACAAACTCATCTTAACTCATTAAGGTACTTTTGTATGTTTTGACAAGGCCAAAGTGACACAAGGACACATGCCACACCCGCCCCGGATCCCACCCATGGCTACATCACCACCCGATTTCTGGTCCAGACCTATAACCAAAATCTAATGATGTCAGACTCGTACCTCACACAAAGACTCCCCTCCAGTGTCCTGGTAAGTGGTACGTAGTGGAGAGTGGCAACTGTCAACCGCGTGATCCCCGCCCCAGACATATATACGCAGCTCCACCCTTCCCCTTCTTCCGACACCGAGTACACCATGTCAAACCTGTCCCCATCTACGCAACGAACTTCCCACTGACCCACCCCAAAATAAGTAAGAGGAGACTACAGAAGAAATGGCAGCATTCGCAGCAGGCGGAATGCCCCCCGTTCTTCGGTACGTCCCGCACCAAGCTCTGCCTATTCTGCTGATGAAAGAGTCGAAAGTGGCGGCCGCAACAACCGCACCATCTACACCGTCTGCGCCGTCATCGCCGGCGGCCTGATGCTGCACCGGTACTACACGAGTGCGCCCGTCGAGAAGGATGCTTTGCCCTTTCCCTACGGCGACCACAAGGAGCCCAAGGGCCGGGCGGCCCCGAAGAAACAGCCTTGAGATATCCTCGAAAGCAATAGTGTTCCCCAGAGCCCATCTTACAGGTAACTGATGGGGTCACATATTTTCATAGTTTAGTCTGTTGTTGAAAATAACATCTTGTGTCTCCGCATAACTTTTCATAGCTTTGGTAGTTAACCGTCTACCACGTGATTTGTGGTCTTCTGTCACCACCCGATCCGTCATTCAATCTCGCTAGTTTCAAGGATGTCCAAATATAGATCCAGGCTGAGTGCAGTCTAATCAAAATTGTGTATGAGTGCTGCTGTTGACCTATGCGCGTTAGCCTAAATAGCACCCGCTTTAGAAGCACCTATCAATTCGTCCCTGGCCAGAATTTAGCACCCTCTACCAAAGTATGCCACACTAATGCTTGTCTAGATCCGAGCTCCGAGACCTGGCCGCCCCCATATCTTCCTTGCTGGGCAATCTCGTCACCTCAAAAACAAACAGAAAAAGAAAGAAACCAAAGGCAAAAGACCAAAAGACCAAGAAAGCAAAAAAGCAAAAAAGCAATTCAGTCAATTGTCAAGAACCATGGCCTTGTCAACTCCCATCTCTCCAATGCAACCAAAGCTTCTGGGAAGAGCGCGCTAGGACTGAAGTTAAATGTACACAATGAGGAGGGGGGAAGGGCAGTCGACTGGCCGCCTCAATACTGGGAGGTGCGCTGTGATCTATGATCCCTGCTAGCCGATGGACGGCGGCTACTAGTCGTCCACGCTGCATGGTATCTTTTTCTTGACTTGGTTAGCACTGTGCAGTTGGAGGGGAGGTTTGTAGACCCCTGCGAGGTGGGATCGAAACTTGCCCTTATATTGTGCTGGCTTCTCCTCCTCCCCCCACCTTTCCTTCCATCCATTTCTACCGTCTATATCCCCGGCCTCCCTCCCGATCTCCGTTTTCAATCAAAGCACCACATTTATCCCCCCAGAATGGGCTGGTTTCCCACGAACCTCGACTCCGACTCCGACGGCTGGTCCTTCGATATTGTCGGATTACTGGCAGTGATTGGCGGGTCAGCGACGGACAAGCATCTCCCAGCAATCACCGCCTCTCCGTTCAGCCCGATTCCGCGGCTGCTTCCCGCACCCGAAACTCTCCTGCGCACCGACCGCGCGCACCGACTGCCGGCAGTCAAGGACGTCAAAGTGATTGGGATTCAGTCCGGAAACTTTGTGACGGAGCTCAACTACTTCACAAATTTATTGCACGACGATGTCACCAGTCTGCCACCGTTTACGGTCAAAGTGTATTGCATCGGACACCGGGACCCTCGAGTCGCTCATAACGATAAGGATCACGGTCATGTTCGGCTCGAAGGCCAGGAAACCCCCCCTCTCCGTCCCATCAAGATCCGATCGCTTTCGTGGCTGAATGTGGTGACCTTGTTGTCCGTCGTGATTTCCGCGGGGCTGTTAATAGCCGGTGGGGTCCTCGGGGACGGAGTGGCCCTAGTGGCTCTGACAGCCATGTGCTGCTCGACGAGTGCGGCGACGCTGTCGGCGCAATGGTCGCCGCGGGTGTCGCTGCGCACGGCCCGCAACGAAGTGCCGCCCGCGGATGTGGCCCTCGTGACGCGGGCGGGGGCGTTTGTAATTGTCCACTGCGCCGACGAGGATGTCTGCCGCGAGCTGTACACGGGCATGGACGACTGCCAGTACCGCTTCTCCGGCTTCCGCCACCGCATGCTCCTGGCCTCCAGCACCCTGCTGCTCATGGCCGCCGTCATCCTCTTCAGCAACTGCGGCTGGAAGATGCAGATCGCCGTCGGCAGCGCCTACGTCGTCCTCAACGTCCTGTACTGGCTGCTGGCCCTGCTCGTTGAGCCGCGCGACATCTGGGACCTGACACGCTACGACGTGTGCGAGGTCCCGCTGGATCATTTTCCCGTCAAGAACTTCACGCAGGCCCTGTGGCTTGCGATTCACCATGCTGGGGACACGAGGTGGGTACGGCGCGGGGATGTGGCTCCCCTGACGGAGGCGTGGGATCAATGGTTGGCCGAGGCCCTCCAAAACGTCAAAAATATCGAGTGGGACGCGGTCGGTTGTAAGGACCGGCTGATGAAGGCGGTCGTCGCCCAGGGGCAGCAGTCGAAGGAAGTGCGCGCCAGGGCTATTCCCATTGTTGAGTAGATGGCGGCCGGTGCAGTCGATGTTGTTTTAGGGAAAGGGCTCATTCACTTCCTACCACTGTGCCCTTATATTTATTTTCATTTCTTTTTTAATTTTTTTGGGGTTAGGTTGTATATGGCTGACGGAGGCTAACGCCCTCGGCCGGGTGTGTGCACCTCTCTGGCAGAAGGGTAGATATGATGCATTAGACTACGTGAAATTTCAACGGAATGGGCTAAGGTGCAATTCTAGTATAGAATACGAGGTTTGTGCGTTTATTACTTAGAGATTCGGTGCTACCGATGAGCGATAGGTCCGGATAGCCCGCCCGCTGACTGATTAGTGGGTGGCCTAACTAACTGACTAATCTTAGTTAACTGTGTCTGAGTCAGCAGTCTAGTCCCAAGTTGATTGCAATTCGTCATAGCACCTCAAGCTAGTTAACTAATTTGACAAGGCTGATCTCTCACGGCGCGCATTCCCCGCCATGAGGCTGGCCTTGGGCTACTCTCCGTGCCTACCAGCCAATCCTCTTTATTAAGTCTTCATTCGTCTTTGTGTATGTTCTTTCTTCGATTTTCATATTTTTTCTGTTACGCGATGCGTCTAGATGATTTTCCCCAAGTTGATGCATCTCAAGCGCTGGGGGTTACGCACGATGACAAGCCTGCAATCGTCGTCTTTGACAGGTATCGTACAGCACGGCGAGTTAAGTTCTCTGGGTGATGAGGCTCTAGTGCGGCTACTGCACCAGGAATTTGCCCCTGAAGTGGAGCGGTTGAAGCGCGTTCCGCGGCGCCAGGGAGAAGGGGAGGATGGGACAGTCCCGGCTGGCACCATAATGGTGAAGAACGGGCGTGACGTGGCGCTACTAACACCATCCCGCCTCCTGTTCGGCGAGGATTTCTGTGAAATTAACCGGACTATCACCAACATTCTCTCAGTCAAGTGGTTGATGGCCGATCAATATGATGTGTTCACGGCCCACCAGTCCCCCGCAGTCCGTCTCTCGGTCGGAACTTTTCGGCAGTTTCGTTTCCGTGCAGACCCCATTCTCACCGATGCTGAGCAGTTGATGGCTTTGATCGTGGCGCTATTGGTGGGTGACATTGGCAAAGATCCTCAGCTGGCCGGCGATATTGCCGCCCGCCGCGCATCAATGCCATCATCCTCACCATCACCATTACCCAAGGCCACCAGGGACACCAACACGAACACGGGCAACCACGACGAGCTTCTCGCCGACGCCGTAGGCCTGGGTCTACTCGACGGACCACTGGAGCTCCTGTCCCCAGCCCGCCGCGAGGATGTGATCCTGGGAATTCACGTCGGAGCCACGCTGAATATCCCCCAGCTGATGCAAGGGGAAAACGTGCCCGGAAGCCTGCAGCGGATTCTTCGGTTCCAAGGCCACCCTTCAGCCTTTCTTCTCAAATACATGGAGATCATGTTTGACGTGGCCGGTGCTGCTGCGCACCTGGACGCGGGCGGTGCCACCAGCATGACGGAGCCGGTATGTCAGTCCTTTCTGCAGGCCTTCCCCATTCTCGAGCGGGTGATCGCGGGCCGCACTTCCCTGCGGGATGCATACGATGAGGTTCTGCACAACCGCGGCCGAATTCTGGCGGATCAGGGCTTCCGGGATCTGTCGGTCGCGACCTCCCCCTCCGATCGGGCGCTGCTTCGCCTCTTTGCCATGGGCCGCGTCGCGGATCGGCGGACCGCGGAGCGGTTTCAGCAGGCGTTTCATGGTCTGTCCCATGCAACCCGCGACGCTCTCGTGCGCGGACTCAACGTCGACGGCTGCGACGATGACGCCGACAACGGTCGGCCCGCGGTGGTGCTGTACTACATGCCGTCCGTGTTTGCGGAGGGGCTGCGCGCCTTGAATGACGCGCCCGAGGAGGATCAGGTGGCTGGGCTGCAGAGCTTGATGGGATTTATGGCCCGGAATTTCGAGGCATCATCCGAAGACGCGGATCGGGGAGGGTCATCTATCCGGGAGCGCGACGTGTCGCCAGTCAAGGAGATTGTCTCTAGCCCGCAGTTCCGTGCGAACCCGCATATACTGGATTCGTATGCGTTGCCGGCGAGTGAAAGCTGTGTGAATGGATAGGCTGGTCGTTTCGCTAGGTCGTGTCTGGGCCCTCAGAAGCTAGGAGTTTCTTTATACCCGTACATAATGAGTATATGACATGATGTTCCATTGGTGTCTTACTCGGTTGGTTTTGTTGAAATAGTCCTTAATTCTTCTTATCTGCCTCGAAATTGAAAATTGTAGATGTTCCGAAGGGCTGAGAAACAGGGTGGGTGTGACAGACGTTGAGATTTGATCCAGTTCCAGCGGCGACTGGTATGAGTGACTTTTTCTATAGTTGCTTGGATTGAGATTCTGTCTACTTATCAGTTGCAAATCCACCCTTCAAGATGTGTATCCACTGGGCTCGAGGTGCGGTCCACAGTGTCTTTAATTGCATCATGGATGTGCGAAAGATCCCACCACCCAGCTCCAAACTCCTACCGTCCGTGGCCACCAAATTTCACGATTCCCCAAAGTTGATATGCAGCCACATCCGAATAGTGTCTTATAAAAGACCTGTAATATAGATACAGTCTGCACCGTAAGCAATGTCTCTTCTACATATTCTGTATGTAAACAACACAGTAGATTACAGCCAGATTTACTTATTGCTCCCACCAGTGGAGCGCGGAGAAGTGTGAAATTCGTGGCCACGGAGGGTGCCTTAGTCATCCCCTCTTCCAAATTCACGGGCACTGAGAACGGATGCAGTGGTCTTTACTCATTTACATTGTGTGACGATACTGACCCGCAGTCTCCGCTAAGGGGCTAGTTAATTACAGTCCGGTACTGTAACGCATATTGCCGCCTGCTTCTGGCTCGCTTAACCACTAGCGCGACCGCGAAAAATCGAGCAGGTATATAATCCGCCCGTCCCCCGACCCTCTTCTGAAACTCAAGCGACTCTACGTGAGTGATCCCTCCCCCTACCTTGGTGGTTTACATCCCGAACCACCAGATAACCTCCATGATGAACAGTCTCACTAACCACTTCCTCGCATGCAGTTCAAAGAATCACTTTAGAGTAGACGTCCCACCTCTGAGCTCTTCTAAAGAGCCACAGAATCCTCACCCTTGCTGATGACTTCTATGTCCTCGATGCCCTAAAGTGAAGCCGTTTTACTCCCGACTCGACCGTGTCTGCGCCGATGGCTGGGAATCTTCCGTTCGTCGGACTGATTCCCGCCATCTGGACGGGCGCTTTGGTCCAGGGAGTGGTGATGATCTTTACCTTGTCGTGACGTCTTGACCTCGGTCGGTCTGACTTGGTGGGCGTCGAGGAGGTCTGAAAGGTGCCCTACTTCCTTTTTTTTTTCGTTCTATTAGCTAGGAATTGAAATCCATCATCTGCCCATTGAAATCTTCTCCATTCTATAAGACCGTATGATCTCAAGCCTCTCATTCTCGGTGCTTCTATTTTGTACTGTTTGTTCCTTTTTTGTTTTCCATCTTGATAAATGCCAACGTCTAATACAAAGGCGGCACATCCCGCCACGACTCGCGCCCGTAGCCCAAACACTCCTTCTGGTACCCCACAAACCACCGCTCAAACCTCTCCTTTTTGTACAGATGCTCCGGCGGCGGCCCGCAGTCGTCAATGAAGTCGATATACTCAAAAAGGACCTCATACCGCGCGTCATTGAGACGTAAACCGACGCGTTTTCGGGTTGAACGTGAGGCTTTTCCCATGACACGGTTTCGGAGGCGTTGGTAGTTCAACTCCTGGTTCCTTGCGATTTCGGCGATTTTGACCCTTTCTCCGGCTTCAATTATATGATGGACTGATAGGGCAACGGCCATATAACTTGCCTCTTCAATTTATAATCATCGGCCATCGTTTCGGTGGAAAAATGGGTGGAATTGGATGATTCTTCGTTGCGTTATCAAAAAGGTGGTGGGGCGCCGCAGCGACGAGTAGTATCTTATCGTAGGTGCTTCGGAAGGATACAAGTTAGCGGCCACTCTGCAAAAACAGTTTCCCTCACGATTAGGATATCTAGGGGTCGAAAGTACTGTTGTTCGGGATCTTAAGTAGCGGGCACCTGTTGTTTCTCATTTTCTCTGAAGGTTGTTGGGGTTTGTACGTGGGCTTGATTGTCCTGCTGGCTATTCTGCCGGCAGAATTTGTTTGTGCAGAGTGCAGTGGCCGCTATATCTTTTCATATTAGGTACAGAAGATCGGACAAGAACAAGCATCTTGCAATATCGCAACATTACAACACCGTAACCCGATCAATGCCATGTGGTTGTTATCCGACGGGATAAATCCGCTAGTTTCCTGTCTTGACCTTTGCTCTTAAAAAGATCGGTACAAGCGGACATCCTCATCCTCCACCCATCGCTCACTTCCCGCTGCAGTGCGGCCATAGAAGATTTGGTCCGCATCGGAGTTGACCTTGACAGACCGGAGCCGGTCATAGTTCGCGGAATAAAGATTGATTGCCAATCCGGGGTGTGGAAGCTGGCCTCGTTGAGATAGGCACTTGCATGCTCGCCGGGCAACATGAAAGTGCCGAGCTCGGAGACCAGCACCTGGGTCATCAGCTTCTGTTTGTCCAAATTCTATTGGGGTTTGTGCAGATCCTCAAGTCGAAACACACGTAAAAGTTGAGTAGATTCAACCTCAGTCTTTCACAATGGCCCTGCTTTTAAGTCCTTGACCGTAGCCAGATGCGCAGTGGTGGAATAATCATTAATAAAACATCCTGCCGACCATGTGGTCAAATGGCATCGGTCAGACTCTTGATAGCTGTCACGGGGGCTACTCCCGCCGCCTTGCTGGGCCCACTCCCGGGGGTATCCTATCAATTCGCCAATGCCCACGTGAATCCTGCCAAGATGTGGAAGGCATAGAGGGTGGTGACATCCTTGAAACTCACAGTGGCCGGGGTGTAACCGAGGGCAATGGCGTCATTGTGCTTCATATTGACTGCAACCGACAGAGCGACCGCTTCATCCCGTGTCTGGACTGCGGATATTATGGCTGTAGGCGGTGTTTAAGACTGCCTGGGGAGTTGGAAGCTCTCCTGAAACCCAGCAATCAAGTTCCTTGACACCTCCCACTTATACAGCACAACCCTTTTCTGCCTTGCGATTCGCCTGCCACCGGTGCTGAAATTCTTGACGGAGCGCAGTCTCTCTTTTAGACCACTGTGGCTGCCAAAGTTGGCCGGAGCGACCAAGCACTACGCGGCTGGGCACATGTCCTGGCCAACCTCTCCGTTTGCTTTGCGTGGAAGAGCCAGAGGGATAACATGGAGGTGAGAGAGATTGGGTCCGTTTGCCACCTCTCTTCCGATAATTCAACGCCGAACTCGACACTTTCCGCGCTTCCATCGACCTCGACCGGAACCCGCCAACGAAGTTGATTCCCCACAAGCTCACTCGTCTCGGACATCCGCAAGTGTCTTTCCATCATGCTCGCCAGATATTCTGTTGCCAATGCAACCGCGCGCGCTTTGTCGGTCGCGGGGCAATGCCAATCGCAAGTTCGCCCTAACCAGTTACGATGGCCTTTTGAGTTGGTTCGTTCAACTGGACCCACCGTTAGATCCTGGCTCGATTATGCACCTCTGCCATCTGGTCGCCCCATGCAGAGCCCATCTGAGTAATGTATTTCCCTGGACGCCTGAAATATGGATGGTGCCAATGGCTTTGATGAGAGTTAACCAGTCTATTTCATGTTCATGGTGTGTCTGAATTGCGCGTAGCGGGCGAGGGACCTATCGAAGTGCCACTCGGATATAGCCATAACGACCTTAAGCCCCGAAAAGGGCAACCTGTCTTATTTATTTTTTTATTTTCAATCTATACGTGTTTTGTCATCTATCTATGTATAACCAAAATATTCTGTTATATTAGAAACAAAATCTAATTAAATAAGCTCTATTTTTCTAAATAAGTTCTATTGCTGGTAACTGTCAGCCATTCTAATGATAATTTAATAACTAAAAATAAAAATATCAAAGTAGTCGGTTTTGATATTTTCGATATAATACTAGTTAAATACTAGTATATATTAATAGCTATTACAAAACAAATTTTATTATATCTATATTTTAAACAACTTATTTGTTTGTTATAATATTTCATTCGATATATATATACAGCAACGCAATGCCCGACAGCACAGAGGACAGATAATAATGTCAAGAGAATACTACGGCATTTCGCACCAGCCATCACAATGATAAGCCTCTTCACTCAAACTATGTCGGCAGCTCTGTAAAGAGCATGCGAATCTCCGTTGAGCCGAAATTGAAAAAGCTCCAAAGACATTACATTAACTTGCTCTAAGTCCACTGGTGGGACTTTACGAAGTCTGTTGAGGAGGTCATGCAAGGCCTCATTTCTTTGATTACTGTTTGATTACTGCTGGAAAAGTCCTGTACCTGGCGTCTTCGACACCCCTGCCTGGATTGTTGTCAAAACAAACGATTACGCTCGGGCAAACGGTATGTGCCCGTTCTTAGTCTACCAGGGCAAGTGGAATGCTGGTTTTCTTGACTTAGAGGGCGACATTATTCAGATGCGTCGCGACCAGCAGATGCCCATCGCTCCTTGGGCCGCATTGGGCCAGGGGAAGTTTAAGTCAACCGAAGCTCTTCAGCAGGCAGACCAAGGGCTCGTCAAGAGCCTCGGCCGTTAGTGACCGTCACGTCAAAATATCTAAGATCCTGCAGAAAATCGCAATCCGAAAGAAGACAAACCTCCATGGGATCGTACGTCTTTTCGCCTATACTAAAGACAATATGCAAAGTCCGAGAACATTGATCTTTCTTGACGTCTTAGGCGATCGTATACGTTTGGCAGAGAACATCACAAGTAGATCAAGGCAGCAAACTCCGTTCCACATCACTCCTGGCCCTTGTCGTGCTCAGCACTAGTGTATGTACTGTACGTGCTTCGCAGTCAGCACTAGCGCTTAATATAGCAAGTAGCCTCAGAATAGATTAGTCTGCTCCTCTTCCTGCAATTGGTACATACTAATAGCTTAGTAGCTAAGTAAATTTAGCACATTACATACCTACCATAGTCTAGACAATCTCCTACTCAGGTGTGTTCTCTAGATCTGACTTGCCTGAACGTAAGCTGACTCGACTATCAGCCCCGAGACCATTCCTTCCACCAGTATGGCTGTCTGATGTCTCGTCGACCACCAGGAAAAGCCGGTTGCTGCCTGACCGTCGAAGGCAATTTTCCACCACTTGGGCCTCCTTTCTGATCTCAATCTTAGGAATCTTGTTCGGTAGTATCCATATTTAGAGACAATGAAAGGGAAGGCCAATACATCTTCACCCACCATCTTATATACATGCACTCAAAGCAGTAGTATCGTCTACACCCCCATTGACAACCTAGCCCTCCTGGTGTAAATAAAAGAACCACAGAAACATCCACATCTCCATAGACCTCACCCAAGCACAAGCACACCAAGAAGCACAACAAGCCCCAACCCCCTCCACGAGCCCTCCGTCCCCGGCGCAGCCAAATTGCTAGCCACCTTCTGCGCGAACCCCGTCCCAGTCCCAGTCCCCTGCACCGCGGCCGCCGTCCCTGAAGCACTACCTCCCTTACCCCCGTGCCCCCCGGACGCTGAACCCTCATCAATCCCGGTATCCAACCCCGTCCTCCCCAAGTCCGCCAAAACAGTCCCATTATCCGTGATCCTCACCGAACCCTCCAGCCCCGCCCGATCAACATACACATACGACCGGCTTCCGGACCCGGAATCCTCCGGCGGCGCATAGCTCTGCACCGTGATATTCGCAAACTCCGCGGCGTAGAACCCTTGCTCACGGATGTCGGTCGAATCCCAGTCGATATTCCCGCCGGCCCAGTCGATGGTTCCCTGGGCTGCGCCGGTGCGACCACCGGGCCACAGGGAGAGTTGGAGTCGGGAGGGCGTCTGCGGGTACTGATAGCGGTTTGCGGTTGCGTTCCAGGTTGACGATTTGAGCAGGGTGCGGATCACCGTGCCGTCGACGGACCAGTGAATGGCGGACGGCGTCCAGTCGATTTCGTAGTGGTGCCATGTTTCGTAGCTGTTTCCGCCTTGGAGGGGGGCTTTGGCGCCGTTGGTGTCTTTTTTTGGGGTCAGTATCGGTACTCTATGGTAAGTGGAAGTGGAAGGGAAGGAAAGGGGAAATACAGTTGGTCACGCCCTGGAAATAGAAGTTCGTCTGCACTTCCCTCAAATTAGAGCCCACCCACTCGAAGTCGATCTCGTCTTTCACGTCCGACATCAGGATGAACGCCGTCACGACCCCTGGCCCCCGGCTGGTCTTGATGTCCGCCGCCACCTTCCCGTACCAGATGTACTGTGTGCTGGAGAGCAGACTGCCGCCTGTGTCCTTGGGCATGGTCAGGATGACGTGGCCATCTGAGAGTTTGGGCGTGCCGCTGAGCTCCCAGTCTGCGGCGGACGCGTTGCCGAGGTACTTGCCGTTGGCGATCGTGCGGTTGAGGTCCGGCCAGGTGTAGGTCTGGTTGTGACCAACGGGTTTGGGCGTGCAGGCGGCCAGCGAGTACGAGAGGAGCGGCTCGCAACCGCCTAGGCAGTAGGTGCCTGTGCCGCAGGTGCCGCCGATGCAGCAAGGGTATTCCTTCGGGCAGAGCTGGGTGACGCTGCAGGACGGCGGGCTGGCGGTGGTTGCCCATCCTGGTACCGCGGCCAGCGTGAGGAGGAAGACCTTCAAGCTGGTCCGCATAGTGTGGTCAATCTAAAGAATGTTCGGAGTTGGACAAGCGAGTGACAGTGCAGAGGCATGGGATAGAACTCGAAGGAGCGAAACACGACCTCTAGTTTATGAATTAGCTAGACAGAAAAGAATGTACGTGTGCATTGAGCAAACTACCTAGCAGTACGAAACAACAATATATGCATCCGACCCTCGCGGCCGGCTTTGGAAAATTGACCCTGCAGTTAGGGTTCCGCCAACCGATGTTCCGCCCCGCAATAGGCAGCGCCACCGCGTGCGGGCTTGGCGGAGCCTTATACCGACCAAAAATAGACGGCTGAGTCTCTCATTTGTCCCAGCATTTTTTATTTGCCCCTATTCATGAACTGGAGGGCCCGGAACCTTCGGCTTATGGGTATGACGCTGTCTAAATTTCTGGAGCTGGCACCCGCGGGTCCCGGTTGAACGAAAGCACCGGGAGAGCTGGCTCCACATGGACCAGCTCGTAGGATTACATTTCAATTTATCTGCTTGTTCTATTGGCTTGGGTTGTGGAGGAAGTTCGCTCGGAAGTTGATAGCTTTTCCAGGGGCTGCCTCCTTCTTGGTGCAGATGGCTCTAATATATGCTCTGAGACCCTGCCAGTAAGGGCTCGACATAGAAAGCTCATTGATGCGATTTTCATGGTGGTGGCCTACAAGTGAGTTAAGGGGTCTCTACAAATGCAGATGTTGCACCTCTTGCTTCCGAGGAGAGGGGCATAGTATGGTAGAATTGGTTGAGAGACAGCCGACCATGCCATATCAATGGAAAGATCTAACTACCTGGCTGTAACAATTCCTCTCATTGCTTCATATTCTTCCAATGTACGCCCTCGGGTAAGGACTCCTCCCGCCTTGCACCGACTGGCGGACTGGTGGGAGGAAGCGACGCGGAGGCTATCGCCACGACCGAAACAGGAAACTCGATTTCAAGGATGCGTGTGTGTACCTGAGCAAGCGTTAGATGAGCATGGCAACCTGTAGACCCTCCCCAGCATAGACATACGACCCCGAGGAGGATTGGGGCGGGCCTACCTTTTCCGGACCACTGTTAAACCCCAATCGTATCTCCAGCTTATAACTGCGGTGGATCCGAGACGTCTCGAAGCCCGGAACGATATTCGCCGACAGAGATTGACCACCCCATAAACTGTCTGACACACACACTGTGCTCCCAGCCGGTGTGTCGGCGAGGAATATTGTCTGTTGCAGATTACTCACCGTTCGCAGAATTCGAGAGATGCGCTGCACTTGGGTCAGATTCCTCAGTCGTGTGACAGTTTCTTCGATCAGCATCGCTTGGTAATCGTTGAGAACAAGGTTGTGGTCTGCGGGACCGGTCCGGGTGACTTGTATGCTGATCGGAAGACTTTGGCCTAGGCTCAGAGTTGCTCCTTGACTCAGTTCGATGGTAACCAGGTAGGCGGTGTCGGGAATTGATGCGCCAGTGCAGGGAAAGACCACTGCACGGCGTAAGGCCATGGCTGATGGAGGTGGCTGGGGACTGATTGTTGGACTGTAGAACACTCGGCGAGACTGTTGAGACTGTTACTGGGTCATGCTCTTGCTTGGTTGTGGTCTGTCGTGGCGAACCTGCTGGATGGACTGTTTGAACACATTGCCCACTACCACGCTTGCGTTGAGCGTATAGACTATCTCCGTGCTGCTGGATGGATTCCCAGTCGAGGGTGGAAGTTGTCCCATTCTGCCGGTGGCAGGTGGCTCTCCCTGGGACTTGCTCTCCCAAGAATCGCTTGGGTGCCGTCTGTGGCAGTCGGGATCATGAGGGAACTAGGAAGCCAGTCAGCTGGTGCACATCTTCCATGGAGAAGGGCTGAGCGGAATAATACCGAGACGTGGAAGGGAAAGGCGTATCGCTTGGATCCCAAGGTCAATGACTTAGAGCCGGCACTGAACTCCCCATATCTATGGAGCACTTGCCGTGTCTCTTTAAAAAGCTGGGATGGGTCAGCATGCTGGTCAGGATTGCAACATATTGCTGCAACGCACCTGAAGCGACTCGCTATGGCCGGAGGCCTCTATTCTACAGATCGAGTGTCCTGACAAAGTGACTGTGATCTGGGAGAGATTGATGGAAGCCTGGGGCTCTAGAATCACGTGGCCCGTAATATGGTCATGGTTTGTATAGACTGGCTTGCTCTTCTCCAGTTCAAGATTGAGCGTCATTGGGGGGGCCGGTAGAACGTGACGCAGAAAATAGGCCATGAAGAATGAATCCACCACAGCAGTTGCTCTTACTCAGGAAATAAGATGGCGGCAGGCTGAGAGCAAGTTCGACTTAGTGAACATGGAGCAAAGCCACCAACACGAGCCACCGGGGTTTTATCGAGTCTGATTTTACCACGCTCGATATGTGCGCCCGGAGCATAAGAGTGGGCGAGAGCAATTTGTCTTGGCATGCCTAATTTTACGCGGTTTTGCACCGGTGGCAAGAAACCCGAGGCATACTCTTCGGGGTGAGTTTCAGGTAAGTTGAGCAGAGTCAACGAGAGTGAAGCGCCGAGCGTGAATATAGATATCCCTAAACACACTTTATCCCTCAACACACTTATGGTTTATCGCCCCGGCCCAAGAGCGGGTGCCCGGCAAACCTTCGAGACAGGACTTCATTGGTTCGGCATAAGGGAGGGGGCTCGCTTCACCAATGAATACTTACTGCCTCGGACCCGGTGGATCATCAAACCAATCGCTAACCTTCAATCATAATTCCGTACTTCGTGAGAGAGTCCAGGAAAGGAGGATGCTGATCAGAAGGTACATACCTGGGTTCCGGGCACAGCTGAGTCTTCGGAATCGAGCATAGTCTCGATTAACCTGTTTCTCAGTCTCATTGCTCTCCATCGAGTTTCTCACTCAATCCGCTGTTTGTTCATACCCCCGTTCCTGGGATTGCAAGTTGCTGAAGAGATCATGGACCACTCCCCGGAGCACAGCTATCCACTCACCCTCTATCCGGGATCAGGAAGAGCTGGCCCATCCAGTACCTACTCCGCGGACGAGCGTGATTCTCAAGACCACGGAGACCATGAGCTGGCCACTTCCGCGGAATCCGACTACCCCCCATCCTACAACTTGGCGGCCAGCACTTCGTCCACGATACATCCCGGCGGTTATAGTATGGTCGAGCAATACACAGACGACGTCAGTGGAAACCCCTTTGTGAAAGACACAGACGAACCGAGCCGAGAGAACACCCCGGCTCCGCCTGTCTCGCCATCGCCGAGCAATGTACAGGAGACCTCTTTCTCAATCGGATGGCAGCAGCGCCAAACAGTCGGGGCGAGTCGACTGCGACGATATCCAACGCGCAAGATCAACCTGGTCAAAGGGACGGTGCTGAGCGTCGACTACCCCGTTCCAAGTGCGATTCAAAATGCAGTCGAGCCGCAGTATTCCAATGATGCCAGTATCTCACCCGAGGAGTTCACTCACTTACGATGTAAGCCCTGTCGGGACTATTCATACAAGCAAAGGGAACAAGGCTATCGATATGGAGGAATATTGACGTATCAAACTAGATACGGCAGCGACATGCGATCCCGACGAATTCACCCTCCGCAACGGCTACAATCTCCGCCCAGCGATGTATAACCGGCACACAGAGCTATTGATCGCCATCACATACTACAATGAGGACAAGGTCCTCACCGCGCGAACACTCCACGGAGTGATGCAGAACATCCGTGATATTGTCAACCTGAAGAAGAGCCAGTTCTGGAACAAAGGAGGCCCCGCGTGGCAGAAGATCGTGGTCTGCCTTGTATTCGATGGAGTCGGCGCCTGTGATAAGGATACTTTGGACGTCTTGGCCACCATTGGCATTTACCAAGACGGGATCATGAAACGGGATGTTGATGGTAGGGAGACCGTCGCCCATATTGTTTGTTCTGTCCTGAGTTCTCACCCTGCCTGATATGTACCTGCGACAAGCTGACGCTCTTGCAGTTTGAGTATACCACGCAGCTGTCCGTAACCCCAGCGCAGGAGCTCGTCCGGCCGCGCATCGACGACGACCAGGCCCATAACCTCCCACCGGTCCAGATGATCTTCTGTCTGAAACAGCAGAATAGCAAGAAGATTAACTCGCATCGCTGGTTGTTCAACGCGTTCGGCCGGATCTTGAACCCGGAGGTGTGTATTCTCATCGATGCGGGCACCAAGCCGGGCCATAAGTCCTTACTTGCGTTGTGGGAAGCATTCTACAATGATCGCAATTTAGGCGGTGCCTGCGGCGAAATTCATGCCCTCCTGGGCCAACAATGGGAAAAGCTTTTAAACCCGCTGGTAGCCGCCCAGAACTTCGAATATAAGATCTCGAATATTCTGGACAAACCGCTGGAGAGCGTCTTCGGGTATGTAAGTGTTCTCCCGGGGGCGTTCTCGGCGTATCGCTACCGGGCAATCATGGGCCGCCCCTTAGAGCAATACTTTCACGGTGACCATACATTATCTGCCAAGCTAGGTCCCAAAGGTATTGAGGGGATGAATATTTTCAAAAAGAACATGTTCCTTGCGGAGGACCGCATCCTTTGCTTTGAACTCGTGGCAAAGGCTGGGTTCAATTGGCACCTAACCTATGTGAAGGCTTCCAAAGGCGAGACAGACGTACCCGAAGGTAGATTGTCATTTCCCCGATGGTGATCGGTGCTGCAAGATCAGAACTAATGCATCATGAAAACAGCACCGGCCGAGTTTCTGAGCCAGCGACGACGGTGGCTCAATGGATCCTTCGCGGCCGGCCTATACTCGATCATGCATTTCACTCGCATCTACAAGAGTAGCCACAACGCCCTGCGGTTGGCTTGGTTGCATGTCCAGCTCCTGTATAATCTCTGCCAGCTCGTCATGACCTGGTTCTCTCTCGGTCAGTCTCGCCAGAAACTCGACAGACTGGGAAGCCAACGCTGACTGTTTCAAGCATCGTACTGGCTAACGACCTCGGTCATCATGGACATTGTTGGGGTCCCCAGTTCGACCAACAAGAACCGCGGTTGGCCGTTTGGCAACAAGGTAACCCCAATCGTCAACAATGTGATCAAGGCGACGTACGTGATGTTCTTGATCCAGCAATACGTGCTAGCCCTTGGCAATCGACCGAAAGGGTGAGTAAGCGCGTTGAACCGCATTTCTTCGCGTCAATGTCAACTGACGCAGAGTGATCTGTTTCTTGGCTAGATCGAAAATGGCATACCTCTTAGCCCTGGTATACTTTGCCATCGTGCAAGTATACATCCTAGTCCTCTCCTTCTATCTCGTGGCTCAGGCCTTCGCCGGAGGTAGCCTGGACATCGACGTCGACCACGGCGCGGGGGGCTTCCTGTCCTCGTTCTTCACATCGACCAGCGGGCTCGTGCTGATCGCGCTGGTTTCGACGTACGGCATCTACGTGCTGGCCAGTGTTCTGTATGCGGATCCGTGGCACATGATAACCTCGTCGTGGGCCTACTTTCTCGGCATGCCCTCGTCGATCAACGTGCTCATGGTGTATGCATTCTGCAACTGGCACGACGTGTCATGGGGCACCAAGGGCTCCGATCAATCGTCCGCTCTCCCATCAGCGCAGACGCACCACTCCTCCGCCACCGCGGATGATCCATCCTCGGCCACGAACTTTGTCGTCGAGGCCGACAAGCCGCAGGCTGATATCGATACCGAATTCGAATTGACTGTCAAGCGCGCGCTCACGCCCTACCAGCCGCCGGTCGAGCATGGGAAGACGGAGCTGAGCGACTCCTACAAGACCTTTCGCACCAATTTGGTGCTACTGTGGTCGCTGTCTAATGCGTTGTTGGTGCTGCTGATTAATAATGCCTCTGTCACGAACTTGTGTCTGACCGTATGTTTTTCCCTTCCTTTGTTTATTTCCTTTCTTCGGCTTTTCCCGCGTGCGGGATTTATCCTCGTCACCCAGATATAGTGCTGACCATCCAAACAGAGCACATCAACCGTTCGCACAGCCTGGTACTTCAAGATCATCCTCCTGACCACCTCAGCCCTATCGGTATTCCGCTTCCTTGGCGCGTTGTGGTTCCTGGGTAAAACCGGGCTGTTGTGTTGTTTTGCACGGCACTGAGTCTTCCAATCGATCGAAACTAGTCGGGCACGTGAAACTTTGTCCTGTGTGGCGCCGCGCAGTGATCGTCGGAAATATGACTTCAGAATGTCTTTCTCTTCAGGAAAAGAGTGACCCCATGAAATGCAGGGGTCGAATCCAGGATGGTTCGTAGCTTATCTGGCAGTGTTACCCATTGCATCTAGCACCAAGAAGAATCAGACCTTGAGGTTGACGGAAACAATGCACAATTTGCTGTGACCGGAATTCTGGGATCGTGATCGGGATGTAAGGGCGAGATGATATGCTTTTTTGCTGGCTTGGGAAGTTCTTATTGTATGTAGACTTCCATCACCGGTTTGCGTTTTAAGCTCTACATTGCTTGCGGAACTCTGTGTCAACCTCGTTAGAACTTAAGCGTCTGTTACACTGCATAAGCGGAAACCAGACGTAAGATTCAACATCTTTACAAGGCTTGAAATAGCAAGTGGTCGCAGGAAGATCCATCAGCAGCCCATCAGCAGTACGACTGCTTGGCGAGAGAGAATTATAATGAAGGCAGCAAGAGGGCGGATTTACACAACAACGCTGAGGATATATACACATAATCACTCATCTTAAACCAGAATCCCTAGCGATATCGTCATCCCAAAGCCTCCCTTTCAAAGTGCACAAATACTTAATGAACCGACCTGAGACATCGAGAATAAGCTGCAGGTCGGCACGGGATAAATCCTTGCCATTGAATTTGGGCAACTGGCGGCTCGTCGTGATGGCATTGCGGATCTCGCGGCCGTTCAGCGCCTGCTGAGCCAGCTCGCCAAGGTAGCACTCGACGTTGTTGAAGTCGATTTGCGCGCTCTCCAGCCGCTTGAGCCGGGTGAACCAGTTGCGCCTGATCTTGTAGCGCTGTGCGCGGGTCAGATTGGGGTAGTGCAGGGAGACCTGGATGCGGGATTTGAAGGCCTCGTCGAAGGAGCCGAGGCGGTTAGAGGTCAGGATCAAGATGCCATCATAGTACTTGTGTCATAGCACTCCCTGGTCCGCATCAGCTTTCTATTACTTCAATGCATAGGATTCCCTTACGCCTGATGAGAAAGCCTACAACTCTTCTACGCTCAACTATCAAGCAGTATATAGGGTTCCTCGTTTGATCCGTTAGACCATCTCATAGTGGCATTGAATCTCAATCCTCTATATCAATATAGCGCAGCCTAACTTTCAACCACGACCCCCCTCACTCCTCCGGTCTTCCGCACGAATGCCACACCATATGAAGCGGCGAATACCCCATCTCAGGCAGCCAATGATCCCTGACGGTGCGCGCGCAATGCCGCATGTGCTCCATGTCCAGCGTGGTGTTATCCCAGACGCGCCGCTGCCGGAACCCGCGAATGGACATCTCGAGGAAATACGCGCAGTGCGCCATGTGGAACTCCTGGTTCGAGAACACCACCGGGTGAATGCCGCGGCGGACCTCCGTCAGAGTTGTTGGTTGCTGCAGCGCGCGGTCGAGCCAAAAGGGATACTCGACCTCAGCGAGGTAGCTCTCCATCAGCTCCTCGTCGAAGCAGTCCGCTGGTACCCAGGCGACGAGGATCACGTCGTAGCGACAGCCCTTGGAGATGGCTTCCTCGGGGGAACTGCCGCAGTCGGTCCAGTGTGCGGATGGCCTTGGTAAGTGCCCAGCATGGGGTAAAATCGACGAGGAAAGCTGTGGAGGGGAGAGAACTGGGCCCGGGGCGCGGAGCTGTTTGACAAGGTGGTCGTGCTGAAGAATGACAATGTAGGCGATGAGGAAGGCGATTAAAGTTGATAGGAGGATTAGGTGCAGGGCCCTAGACAGTTGCTGTCCACAAGAAAATCCCCACCAGAACTTTCTTTCTAACCTGTAGTAACGACTCGATCTCGAGTGGCCATCGAGTAGGCTTTCAGTCGCAGCATCCGACATGCGCTCGTTTGCCTCTTCTTTCTGGGGGCGTACCATGACTGCGATCTGACTGTACTGACGATATATGCTTGTAGACAGAGCTCAAGAAGAGAGTATGGGAATAGGCCTGGACGACAGATGCAGCACACAAGACAGAATCACGCCGTGCTTCAGGGGACGTCCAACGTTCTCGCGTGTTGGAGGGCCAAGAACTTTTTCCCCCGCAGGCTGCCGAGTATGATTTACCTTGGGCACGGCAGTTCTACAAAATCGATTACCGATCATATCTCTATCTGTGCTATTAATCGCAATCCTGATTTCAAGTTTACCTAGTGCAAGCCTGAAGTCAGTCCGACCTTGCATCCATCCATGCATGAGAGCCTGGTACACTACCTATGTGGTAATCTGAGAACGCGGCGTACTGTATGAAGTGGACCTGTACTGACTTACCGCATGTCACATACAGCTGGTAATCTAACCGTCACTCTTACGCGTCTTATCGGGTACGAAAGATACCACATTGACGCCCCACAGTTGTGAGGCGATCACTTCGATCGAAGTCGGAGTGACATTAATACAGGCTCTCTGGCAAACATCGGCTTATGGATTCGGCCGAGTTGATGGAATGTCTCAGTCGATGGTAACTAATGCGAGCTGACATAACTGCTGCGAGGGCTCATTGCGAGGGCTCATGGAAAGCTTCGTTTGGCGGTACACTTTCTATTCGAAGAGAGGTTTGCTCTATCTTGCACGCAAGTGATTGTTTGTGCATAATTCAACAGTGAAAAATTTCATCCAATTGCTTTCGCATTATTATTCTGTTGCGATCTAACGACTCTCCGTCCATTCGAGAATCCGCTCAAACTTGCGACAGGTATGCGTGGCCTCAATATCAGCTAACAGTTGCCCCGCATGTTCATTCCACACCTTAGGCACCGGGGTTAGATCCCCTGCGCACTGAATCTCTTGTCGCAAAGTTTCGATGCAATGGTCTAGTTCGACCGACTGCTTAGCTTCAACTTTTCCCCTGCACTCAAAGCTCGACGCGGGTAACTTACCCACATGCAACCAGTATTCGGGGATATGCGGACGAATCTCATGAATGGAAGGATAGTAATCATCGTAAATAGCTTGCCGTAGGTAGTTCTGGAGGGTGTCAATCATTGGCAGCTGGTGGGGAACAAGGGGGGTTTGCATGGCCTACCAGGCAGTGAAGACTATGCTGAACGGCCGTGCTTTTTCAGGGCAATCAATCGTCAGCAAACAAGGTGCTCTGCTACCCGGGAAAATTTGGAACTCTGCTCACGCAGCCAAGTAGATGCCATCGTGCTCCGATATATCTCCCTCCACACTCTCGGATTCCTCTTGCGTGAGAGGAATGAATTGTCCTGCACAGTGGCGGAGAAGTCAGTACTTTCAACTTTATCACCTATATTTCCGTGTCAAAGGCCCGACTCACCAGCCAAACGATCCCAGGCCGCATCCAACTCGCGCGTGGGCTTCCCAACGTATCGCACGTTATCGGCGGGATTGAAATGCATGTAGAACGTACCGTTCTCATCGGCTTTGATCCCGCCCCAGAATCGGACTCGTTCCAGCTCGATCTGCGGTATGGCAGCCTCTACGGATTCAGTCAGCGGCCCACCCAACCAGATATGTTGTGTTTAAAGTGCACTTGATGGGCAGGAACTCACGCATCTCGGTCGCGTATCCAACCTCGTAGCTCTGACCACCGGACGCCGGATATGCGAGCAGAAGGAGGACGAGGAGGCATGCGCCCATTGTGAAAGTGGAAATCATCCATGGCAGCGCTTCGGGTCTTGTCTCTTCGAAACGTCTCTTCTCGTGGGGCTCAGAAGGAAGAAAGAGTTCCTCCTCGCCGTCCTCATCGCTCGTAGGAATGATCATTCGGCTGGGCTGCGTACGTCGCCAACCCAGTAAATGTTGGAATCCCATCATCTTGGTAGATGATCCTGCACAATTCAACCTTTGTAAGCTTCTGGGCAGTGGGAGATGTTCAGTTCAGCACGGGCGTGCAATGCAGTAAGGCACGATTGAAAGTTGTGAGAGACATCCAGTATCATAGGCTGTGGGGAGAGGGTCTTCTCGTTTCCGCTTCACTTGGACTCGGGACCGAGCCGATGTGTCGTTCTCGCACAGCAAAACTTCAAGACGTAAATCGAGCCCTTGGGCAGTTACTCCTTCGGGTTAATGCCATGCCATGACAACGAAGCAGGGTTGCATTGCAGTGGAGTTAGTATTTTTTTTTTTTGCAGCTTGTCCCGTGTTTAAAGTATTACCCCGATGTGGTAAGACGGTAATAATACCACCCCCGGCAACAATTCTTCTGACAGATAAATACAGGATGCTTAATGCAGGGTATTATGCAGGCTCGGACATGCATGGTGTCAGACACAGTAAAACAAGGCTTTTGGCGAAGCTTGTTATCTCTAGCAAGCACAACGTGCGGGGTCGATTTGCGCACAGGAGTGAGGGTAGTCGATAGCCTCCCCCTGTTGCCCCCGGCGAGCAGGGAGGGAAAATACTCACCACGCACAGTGACAGCCTGTACCTGGGTGCATTGTATCTATTCGAGCTTTCTTCTCTAGCAGAGGTCCATGCCCAAGGAAAGCCAACCACCGCATAATTAATCATGTCACTCAAGATGTCCATTGCACGCCCTTTCACCAAGACCGATTATCACCGTGCGCCATCCACCGAGGATGCTGCAGACGTCCTGGACACATCCGAACGGCGTTCCCCCCACCGTAAAAGGCTGCGGGGAGCGGCCTTTACACTTATCAACATAGTGTTTCTCGCGATGAATCTCGGCTTCTTTGTATTGATCTACAAGCACAGAAATGGCAAAACACCGGAGATTGACTTCGTCATCCGTACGTCCCCCAGGCGTGACGGGTCGGGGTGCGAGACTAACTGAGTATCATATAGCGCAATTGCAACGGGTTCTGAATCATGAAGTCGAAATGACCGATGTTGGGATCGGACAGACTTCGCCGTACGCCCAGGATACCCCGGAGGCCGATCGACTGTGGCGTGAGATCAGTCAAGATGGGCCATGTACGTTCATTCCTGGGCGAGAACCGCTCTGAACAAACCCCATTAACACCATTTCTCCAGACGGATGGATCAAGGTCGACAAGGCAGACCTTGATCGCATCAACCAAACGTCCGTGCGCTTGGAGGACGGATCAGGGTATCTTGCTGGGCTGGAAGTCTATCATGAGCTGCACTGCTTGGTGGGAATGTCTGCGTTGGCCACGTCAAGCAACTGCTAACCATATCAATCTAGAACTGGTTTCGCCGCAAGATTCTGGGCCGGGAGATCAAACTCCAGGAGGATCCGAACCCCGAGTACCATCTGGGCCACTGCCTCGATATTCTGCGACACAGTATCCAATGCCACGCGGATCTGAGTCTGATGCCCGTTCGCTGGGTCGAGGGCTATCCCTTCCCGTGGCCGGTTTTTCAAACCACCCGCACCTGCCGGAACTGGGACGACATTTTCGCCTGGACGAAGGAGCACTCCATCGGCGCTGCCGGGCGTGTGGTGCATCCCCATCTCGGGCCCGTCGACGGGAAGGACTTTGACCCGGAGACGTTGCCTCGTCCGGGCCATATTGTCTACATCGATGAGGAATAACTGACAGGGGAAGGTTGCAGAAAGTAGTGCTGGTGTTGGTTGTCGGACTGAATGCTAGAATACACCCTTCGCCACGATCTTTTCACTAGTCACATGGTTTTTTCTCCACGCGATCAATATCCCCATTCCCAAGAACTTCTAGTCCCTCGTAAACACGGCTCCCGTAGCAGAATGTTTCCGACTCCAATCCAGCAGCGTCTCATAATTTCTACACTGATGCAACACACTAAAGTCCGCCTCGTAGCTCTCGGTATCATTCCCCCATGCGTACGTCACGATACTCGCATCGGCATCACTGTCGCTAGATTAGATAGAGCGGATCACGACCGGTGAAGGACAACACATACCACATAAGCTTCTGCCTCAGGATCTCCGTACAGTGGTCTCAGTCCGTCGTCAGCCCAACGCAACCAGTACAAATTGCCGGGGAAACACTCACCCAGACGGGCGTGATACTTCTCCGGGTTGTGGAGCAGGAACTTTCTTTCTGGTTCATAATAGTCCACATGCGACGCGCGAAAGAGGTTATACTAGCTGGAATTAGGGCGATGCCGGCATTTGGGCCATTTGAGCGAGGTAACCAACCAAGCAATGTAACTGATGGGTCGACTCGAAAGTCGCGAAAAAGCCCTGGCTCGTTGACGAGACACCGTACACCCCCGCCCGGCGGTCCTGGGGCTGGGAGAGCGCATACTCCTGCTCGGAGACCAGCATGTTGTCGGCCCACAGACTGTTCCACATTTCGTCGACGGCGGGAGAAGGTGGTCCTCTGAAGGGGCTGGGGGCGTCGGGATGACCCACAAAACGAGCGAACTCATACTCGTCCTCTCCGTACACGGGCATCTCGAGCGTCGCTCGTCGACTACTGACTCGGGCCGTGGGGAGCTGACAGGGAAGTCGATTCGACGCCATCCAAGTGCCGCACAGAATGGAGAATAGAAAAAATGCCAAGTGGAATGCCCATTGTACTGGCGACACGTGGGGTGGGTTGAGCCAAGAAGGAGTTTTGAGGTGCATGGCGAGGTGGGATCAAAGGCTCTGCGGGTGAGGGTCAATGGTTGGAACACGCAGATTGACAGATATGTTTCACTTCGCACAGAATAATGCCGCTATTTATGGCCAACTGCAGTAAGACTGGGCCTGACTGTGACTACGGCCCACTCAAAACTCCGATGTCAATGTCGGTATCACCTTTACCACTCAGAATACAACTTGCTCCTTATGCTGTTGTTCCAGTTTTTCAGTGGGCTATCTCGTCATCTAAGTGATGGCTCTTCCAGTCACCTGATGTCCATAATGCTCAATTTACCGAATCTAACTATTCATACTGAAATCACTGTCAAACCACAGCTCGAACTATCTACTGTAGTACCTATGCTGAGAAAACATCAGGAATGACCGTCATGCGCAGACGCGGGATCCACCGTTCTGAAAACCTCATGCTGCTTGGCCCAGTCCACCAACCTATCCCACTTCCGGCACTTGTGCAGCGTATTGAAGTTCGGATCTTCGCCAAGCTTTCGATTGGGATTGAGCTGGATCAGGTATGGGGTCACGTCCGCCGTGCACATGAGATTGATGCGCAGGGTCTCGATGCAGTGATCCACATGGTGCCGCACCAGCTGAGGGGTCCCGTCAAAGGACGGAAGAGCGCTATAATCCCACTGGTCGCGGTATGTGTATTGACGGATCAGATTCTACGTAGTGTAGGAACACCAACTCGTTAACTCCCGTTTTCGACCAAATCGCTGGAGTCACCACATACCAAGCAGTGAATCTGATGGAACCCCTCCAGCAGGCCAGCCACACCGCCGCCTCGCTCGTGCGATATCTCACGCCACCCCGTGGTGGACTTGTTGAGTTTGGGTAGCATCTCGTGCGGAACGCTGAAGGCGCCGTCTGGAGATTTGTGAGGACATGTGTCAGAATACTTGGACAAAGAGAAATTGTGGAGACCTACAATCCCAGAGCTCATCCCACGCCTTCTCCAGCTCGACGGAAGGAGGACCGCGATAGACGGACTGGTGGAAGAAATCATTCTCAAACGTCTTCCATTCATACTCGACGGCCTCCATGGCAGGTGCTGGGACGTGTTCAGCGTTAGTCACTCACATTCGTTTAAACAACGGAGCATATTCTTACAAACAGCATTCATATGCTGCGCGCATGTCCGATCGTTGACACGATACTTGGTCGCTACAAACAGATTCACAAGAGACGTCAAAAAAAGAACGACGGGCAGAACCAGACAGATCCAGCCGCGATAGCGAAATTTCGCCCGCCAGCCGGATGTGGGAATAGAGGTCTCATCGCCCAGGTCCGAGTCCTCGGAGGGGACTTGAGAATAGCGTTGGGATTGTTTCGACATGATCTCGAGGAGAAAGGGGAATGGAGGATGAGGTGGCCGTTGAGAATGAGCAGCAAGCGGGGAGAACGAAAGACCCTGTGTTCATCTTGACATTAGGGCTAACTGAAGTATCGTGAGGTATATCCACTCACAAATGAGGCATAGGCTCCTCGGACGGCTCGGAGTTAGGCTGCGTCGATCAATTCTGCACCGACGGAATCCGATGCATGGCCCGGACCCTGAAACTACTAAGGTGAGCTCCAATCAGGGTCCGCTGATAAGGTGTTTCTTTACAAAGCTAGCGGATCACGTCAGAACGAAGAAACACAATACCTGTGTGTATCAGTCACGTCTCGTCTCGTTGTAATACTGTAGACCGCGCGGCTGATCCAGACCGAGTACGTGACTGTCACAGATGCAGGTAATAGCTTGCTCACTACTGCTGAATACCAACCGAGGCTTGCATGTAGACACGGATTCGGACGTTGCAATGGCAAGGAAAACTTGTAAAAGGTATATGAGATTGAGCCAACGTGGGATACCCCAAAGCATTGCAGCGTGCTAAGTAGAAGACAGCCATGCATCACCTCACACTCTGGCTCTCCTTGATCCTCAACATTGCTGATGGTGCTATGGCACAGCGGTATCAACTGGTACTTTCATGACTAGCACTTCCGGGCTCTCGACGGCATGATTGCTAACTATACTAGAATCAATCGCACTGGAGACAGTGTGTGGAGGCCTTCGGACCCGCCAGCCTTTCGCCAGGCACCTTGACCTCCGGGGCGTATCCGCAGTCTGCCATAACTCTCAACTTTGCCAACCTGGTGACAGCGGAGAAAGATCCCATCGTCAGCGTTGCTATTTTCCGCAAGAGTGACGGACAGTTGGGCGGGAAAGTCATCAACGGAAAGGTGAGTGGTGCGAACCATGAATCAGTATTGAACAATAACTAACCGCTGATAGATGCACTATGTCTGTGACAGCATAGCAATCGAAGCTGGCGCATGCCGCCCAGAAAGCTACGGCGCCTTCATCGGCCGGTTAGAAGACGCAAAGCACCCGATCTTGACGGAGGCTGTACACATCTCACAGTACCCTAGCACCATCTATTTTCCTCTCACGGGGTCTGGCTCATACTGCGTCGAAGCAATTGGCTTCACGGCGTCCACTTTTAGCGCTGTCATGCGCTTGCATTCCGCGCATGGCTATCTTCCCGCTATACAAGTGGGAAAATGGCATTTCATGGCGTTCTGCTTTCTGACCAGCTTGTGCCTGAGCGTTGCGGTCGCAATCAACCATTTCAAGAGTCGACCGTCGATGGAAGTGCACAGATCTAGACTGTTCGTCTTGGTAATCTGCTTGGTTTGCCTCGACGCCGCGATCGCCTGGGCGAACCTCACTTACATCAACCGCCACGGTTACCCGTATGCCTGTGAAACGATTTGGACCCTGAATATCATACTACGGGCGAGCCGGAATGCAGCCGTTGTATTCTTTGCTCTTCAGTCCTTGCGACCCCGACCCAGTCAAGACAGGTCGTCTCCGTGGGTGGCTTACGTCCTCGGCGCAGCTGCATTCGCCTTTACCGTAGGCCGCGAGAGAGAGATGCTACGCGATCGGAACGAGTCTCGCGACGCGCTGCAACTTTTGTGGACTCTCGGAAGCGGGGTCGTCATTGTGATCTCCCATATCGAGTGCCTCCGGAAGACGATGAGTCTGCGCCGGCAGCCATTCAGAGAAGGGAAGGTCACCGGATCTCGTGCAGCGCACTGCACATCGTTGGGGATGGCGATTTTCACATTTTGCTTCCTGGTACTCGATGCCGTGCTTCTACGTTCGTGGAGCAGAGCCGACGAGTACGGACACGACTTACTAACCCGACTTTGGTGGGCGCAATGGTTTCTGGTCGATGAGTGGCAAACCATCTCTTACTTGGGCTTAGTAGTTGTTCCTGCTTTGGGCGCTTAGCTGCTCTGGATTTGGAATATCAAGAGCATGAAGTATAGTCGGGCCTTGATTGAGATGTTGACTGTGTAGTCTAGCTGATCAATTGACATCATGGTGGACAGCGGCGCGACAGCGGGGAAGTCACAACATTCAACCCTCAAGCCAGTAAAGGGGGGACCTTCCAGTCTCCTGCTATCTCTTTCCACTGATGCATAAACTGTAGAAGCTTTTGTTCCCCCCCAGCGCGGCTTATCAACATCAATCCTTGAGGCTGACCCAACCCACCTGGCCCTTCCAAGCGCCCGAGAGGAACCATACCGGTAGGGTATCCCGCAAGAGCAGCAACCGCGCAGATAGCGCAGTCTCCCGGTCCGATGATAATATCGACTCCGTGCTTTTCAAGCGTTGCGTCGATACCCTCTGGTCCCGCGAGTCGTTGAGCGTACGTCTTTGCTGCGGCTGCTTTCTCATCATCCATGGACGATTTTAGCGTCTCCAGCAGGTCATTTTGATCAGTATGTGCTATAATAAATTAGCTCCAGTATCAGTCAAGGTACCAAGTCTGTTAGTTTTCTTACGTGGCGGCATCGCAATTGAGGCATGATCCTTGTTCCATTCGATCAGTTCCGGAACCGATTGCACTTTTGGCTCCTCTAGCATGGAGCAGAATGTCTCGAACAGCTTCGGAAACTCATAGACTGTCCCACATTAGTTCTGTATTCAGAAGTTCCGCAGCAGGTGTTCTTACATGCAACGGAGTAGTTCACACTCTGGCCCTCGTAGTGCAGCCTCTCCATCGTCGGCAACTCTACCGGGTAGACAACGCGGCCTCCTCGCTGCGCAATCTGCGATCTCGCCCACTCATAGCTACTCAACTGTGGAGCTTCAGCAGACAGCACATCAAGTCAAACAGGGACATAACCTACAATTTGCCGCTCTACATCCGGGTCTGGTGACTTCTGAAACGCGAAAGCGTCCCATACGAGAGGATCAACGAAACCGACCGACACGTCCGTCCATCCTGCCGGCGGTGTATACTCCACTCCACTCAGAGCGTGTGCCACCACCGCGAGGTCCCCGGGACACCGCGCTATAGCCCCTATCTTGTCAAAGTCCCTACTCAAGGAAAAGACCCCCTCAAGGGGGACCGAGCCCTGCGTGACGGTGATGGAATACAGCCCCGCGCGGTTGGTGGGCATGCAGACAGAGCCCGAGGTCTCTGTGCCCAGAGCCAGCGGCGCAAAGCCCGCGGCAACGCCCACGGCCGACCCCGACGAGGACCCGCCGGGCCCCGAGCGACCGATAAAGAGATCGTCCGGGCGGAACCCCCCCGCAATATAGGGGGACTGGGTCTGGCCGTTCACGGCCGACCAGCCCGCGGTGATACAGGTCGCCTTGAGGCCGCAGAACTCCGTCATACTCGCTTTGGCGAGGATGATCATTCCCTGGTCGAGCAGAGACTCGATAATCGCTGCGTTGGCGCGTCCGTAGGTATCCTGGAAGGCCACGGCCCCGGCGGTGGTGGGGAGTCCCAACGCGCGCGACGTGATGATAGCATCCTTGACAATGATTGGGACCCCGTGGAGGGGGCCGCGGATGCGACCCTCGGCTCGCTCGCGGTCGCGGTCGGCAGCCTGGGCCAGGGCCGTCGCGGGGTTGACGGAGATCAACGCGTGCAGCTGCAGGCCGGCGCGATTGTGCTGGTCGATCTGTGCCAGATAGGCCTGGACAATGTCGTGACTTGTCGTGTGGCCCTCCTGCAGGAGACGGCTCAGCTGCGTTGCAGTTGCGGTCAGTACGTTCCACTCGGTCATCTTGCTCGAGCAATTAATTCGTGATTAGCGGGAGGGTAAGTCCAGAAGACTGCGAAGTGCGCTGATGGAAGTACGTCACTGGTTTCACAGAGAGGGTGAATGGAGGTTGGTGCAGCTATTCTCGTATCTGACATGCTTGTTTATGTGTTCGACCCCGCATCGGAAGGATCTTGTTGTGATTAGTCTAGTGCTTATTATTGTTGCAGGTGGTGCCATCGAAAGATAAGGTTAGGAGGGTAAGCTGTAACTTATGCATGAAGTGTACTGTATTGTCCCGTGGGCTGGCACGTATCGTAATACACGACGTACAGTACATGTCTTTTATACGGTCACAAACCTCCACCACAACCCTAACTTGTCAGAGGCACGACGAGCTTGAAACAGCATTTGGCTTGCGGAAATCGTCATGAAAATCCCTCATCAGAAAGAATTGAACTTTCCGTGGGGATCATCACGAAGCTACCTACTCTGTAACGGAAACCGACATAGTGCGGCCGTGGGGGGCTAACCCCGCCGCCTGGATTGCTCGTGAGTGCCACGACACTGTCTGCGGCCGTCGATGATCACGCAAAACATCACGGAAGATAGCAGAGTACGAGGGGACGAGATCGCAAGTTTTACTCATACCAGGACTGCACCGGATCCAGGTTCGATATGGAAGGCACACACTCCCTGCAGTAGAACCAAGTAGTTTCCTTTGACCAAATCTCCGAGCCTCGGGCCCGTCACCCATTGCCCGCGTGCTCTGATACCTACCAGGTTGTCATGTCTCCATGATCCCCGTATTCTCTTGAAGCTTGGAAATATAAAGTCCTGTGTCTGCCACACCTTGGTGGAGAGTATCATCCATCCTGAAAAGGCCGTGAAGCGGATTCATCTTAGACTTGACCTCATCTTCGAAGAACCCAACCGTATTACCCCTCGTCAGCCTTCGATATGCTTGCTAGAACTCTTGTTCTCCTCTCGATCGCCTCTTTGGGTGCTGTGGGTGCCCCGGTCAAGCGCGACGAAGAGGGCACCGTCGTCGACCCGGCGCGTGAGATCATTTGGACGAAGAACTACGGAGAGTATGAGAAGCGCGAGGAGGATAGCACCGTTGTTGATCCCGCTCGTGAGATCATCTGGACCAAGAACTACGGAGAATATGAGAAACGTGAAGAAGACGGGGCTGTTGTCGACCCCGCCCGCGAAATCATCTGGACCAAGAACTACGGAGAATATGAGAAACGCGAAGAAGACGGGGCTGTTGTCGACCCCGCCCGCGAAATCATCTGGACCAAGAACTACGGAGAGTACGAGAAACGCGAGGAGGATGGTGCCGTTGTTGATCCCGCTCGTGAGATCATCTGGACCAAGAATTATGGAGAGTATGAGACCAAGAAGCACTAAGCTCAGCCACCATCGGTAAGACCTGGTTGGAGTCTTGGAATGACAGCTTGCTGATGCTTTCCAGAGTCAAGGTGGAAGGGCTCAAATCTGGAAACTGAACCAAGAAATGTAGGAGACGTTGTGTGGCTGTTTCGCTGGGTGTGCATCAATTCGATAGTCAGAGTTGTCGGGAGATGGTGTGTTCAGGTAGCCGTCGATGAATGTATGCAGTGACGGCCAGGAATGTGCATAGCGAGTCATGCAGGCCAGCGTACATAACTGTGCATAGATTCTAGTTTGCCGGAATCCACTATGCAAGGACAGACTTCTCCACTAGTTTGCTTTATTGTTGGCGTAAATTGACTGAGATCAAGCAAGCAAGCATTTCGATTATACCAATATCAGACCATTTTGATGGTAAGATAGGCCGCTATCAGAGGGCCTGCCGCTCCCAGTCTTAAAACCCAGCCGGCACTGTTCTGGGACCCCATTTTCCCCGCGGCCCAGATGATCCCCCCATCCAGCACGGCAGCAAAGACCTGTGGCAACGATATGCAGATGTTATGTACACTCAATACTACTCCGATGTCAAGGTTTCGCGCCTCTATACCCTCTTCGCAGCCATCTGGATCCCCGTTCAATCCCGCAAACTCACTTCCGATAATCGTGTAAGGTGCCCAAAGCAGCAATGACCAAGGTATACCGCAAAGACAGAGAATGACTGCTGAAGGGATCCACTGGTCTACGAGTATAGTGGCCAGCAAAATACACCCAAAGATCACATGGCTTCCGGCAAGAAGCTTCCATATGCCGTACCTCGCAAGAGCTTGCTCATGCTTGCTTTTTGACCGATTCATGAGGCCGTGCAAAGTGAGTGCGGTGCACAAAGCCACGATGGCAAAGGCGAGTCCGAACACAGCTCCTTGTTGCATAGATACAAAGATGATGCTGCTGGATTGGAAGGACATCTTGTCTGGATGAAGGTTAGTATAGAGAGGCTGTCTCGTTGACGATGTACGCACTGAGCTTTTCAATATAGCTTTCCCCCGGTGTCAGCCACGCAGTTCGACATTTTTTCATTCCACTAAAGGAGATAACTTACATCGTGGAATAATACAAGTAAGAGAACCATGCTGTCCAAGCACATACTTGGGCTTGACAAAGGAGACGAACACCAGATGGCAAGGCACGATAAATCGAGAGCCAACGTCTAGGCGACATCGCTAACCTCGTAGAAGTGGCCTGGGGAGTATGAGGCGACTCTTCGATCACCGCACAGCAGTAAGCGACTGTAACACACAGGCACAAGATTGCTATGAGAGCCATCGCCTGAAACTGCTCGGCAGGCGTTGAGCCAAGCCCGACACTGTATGCGGAGACATAACCAAGGATTCTGCCGACTCCGATGCAATTTGTTGCCCACGCATTGGCTCGAGCTTGCTCGGCCCCGGGACAGACGTCCACACTGAGAGCGCGCAACCCCATCTGAAGGGGCTGGATGGCAAAGTTCAGCAACCAGATCAGGACCAGTGCAGTCACTAGGATCACTCTCTGCAGCATAGATTCATCCACTCCCAAAGGAAAACAGACAGCACGAGTCACAGTCTCCACCCAGGCCAACGAGGCCAAGAGTAGGACCGCCCCGACTGCACCGAGCAGGATGAAGGGCCGGCGACGACCGTAACGAGACTTGCATCGGTCGCTCAGGCTTCCCATCCAAGGATACACAAAAGTACCCGCGAGAGGGGCGGACACCCAGGCAAAGGCTGTGAGGGGGGCGGGCAGCCCGAGAGACAGGAGGAAAGACTATCCGGGTCAGTAACAGATTACAGACGCTCTGGATTGGAAATCTCACCGTGCCACTGGATTGCATCATCGTCCAGAGCACCTGGAGCCTTGAGAGATTGTCAGGAATGGCTTCGAGGAAAAGAGGGGTACGCGCACCCTCCAAGGCCACAAGTCAGCGCCAGCATCCACCACGGGTCGGCGGCTGTCTTCATCTTCGATAGTGGTAGTTCTTACACCTGTCGCGGGTTCATCCGCTCTCTGCTCTGCCGGGGAATTTATTAAATCTCGCCATATCCGTACTGAACGCCAAACCGAGCAGATGAGACTGGATTCGTTGGTAGGTGCATCTAGCCTGGTGCTTGATTGTGCGGCTGCGATATTTTTCATGGCCAGACTGCATGTCTCATAGTTCAAGCAGTGCTCCGGGCCCGTTGTTTAGTCCGAAATTGAGACTCGGAGCAAGGTATGAGTATGCATGCTTACATGACCTTAGTGGAAACAACCCTGTAATTTACCACGTATGTAATTAAAACAGACTGGTTGTGCGCATGATACTTACCAATAGCTTCATGCATGGTTCAGACAGTGTGATGTGTCGGAATGAAGCGGCTGGTCCTGCAGGATTGGCGCCGTCATGAACCTCGTCTCTTCTGAACATCCATTTATTTACCGAGGCGAAGATGAACCCGACCTTGGACAGCATCGACAATGCAGACAGACACCATGAATCCTCCAGCCCTCGAAGAGGAAGAAACGCTTCTTGGAACGAGAGATGGTGAGGTGGCTTGCCCTCAGTGTGATCATCCCCCCAAGCAGAGATCTGTCTTCCAACGCACCCTACCCTTAGCATTGCCGTGGTGTCTCGTCACAATTCTTCTCATTCTGCTCGTTACACCCAGGCTCTGGGTGCCCGAACAACATCCAGAACTTCTTCTCTATTGTATGTAACTTGTGAAAAGAATGAGTGTATCTTGAGTGCCATGCTCACATCACAAACAGCACCGGTCAACCCCCTAGTGGAGTACGAGACCCGCACCTTCTACCGCAGCCGCGGGGACAACAAATCCCCCTTCCAAGGCTGGCCCGATGATGAGAAAGACCGACTCTGGCTCGAGTCCTACCACTGTGAGCCCACCCCTTGTCACCCATTGTGTGTGGAATGCTCACCACCAGTGTCTGCGAGAAACAGCTGGCCTGTTCACATACGTGGACCGGGAAGCGGCCATGAAGCTCCCCAATGTAACCTCTCGCGTCGCCGAACCCGGACTCGAAGACCAGTACATGGTCGTCCTCGATGTCTTTCACCAGTTGCATTGCCTGGTATGTTGGTTCGTTGCTGCACGATAGCGAGGCAATCTCAATTGCTCATTCGTCGCTAGAACTTCATTCGCCAGGCCTTTTATCCAGAGCGCTACGGCCGGAGCATGTATCACAAAGATGGAACGCTGGATTATTGTACATGGCTCCACATAGGTATACATTTCAAGAATACGACAAACCCTGCGTGACAAGCTGCTAACTTGCGCCTGCCAGATCACTGTATCGATCAAGTCCGCCAGTCCCTCATGTGCTCGGCCGACACCTCAATTATCCCGGTGCAGTGGAATGACGCCACCAAGAGCATGCGACCTCGGGTGGACACCATTCATACCTGTAAGAAGTATGACCAATTGCTTGAGTGGACGATTGGGAGGAATCTGAGCGATTTTCGCGGGGCGGCGCTAGTTGTGGAGGATGAGGTGGGGGGGTTGCGCATTGAGGACTATCTGGAGGACAAGGCAACCGGGAAGATCCAAGTCGCAGAGTCCGAGTGTCACGCTATCTAGTACAGACCGAAGAGTTCACTTGCATAATTGCAGTTTACACAGTCTGCCTCCTTTGTGTGTTCCTTTTGGCTCAATCCTGCCTTGCAGATCAAAACTGTACGTACTTTAATGCCAGCTGGGGAGAACCCAACAAGAGGTAGTAGATAGGGCCTCAGCCAAACAATTGTCTGTAGACATTCCCGAATGCGATGACAGTGTGACTCCGAGCATAGACGGTGTATCTATCTGCAGCTCCAGATTGCACCGATTGGCTGCTTCTAATCAAGAATTGGAGGTGGAGAACAGGGACATGACCAAAGCTTGATTTTCTGCAGTCGCAGCGGCTCTCAGACCATGAAGATAAGCTTGTCGCATCTTCCTCCTATCACGGAAAAGTACTTTACCGTACCGTCATTAATACCTAGCGCCAGTATGATACTTTACATCTTTCAAGGTAACTTACCAGGATGTATCGTATTGCGGCAATACCAGCATTATGCATCAAGGTGGATATGATGCTTCAAACTGGGAACCTCGTACTTGCTCATGTCTCCTCAATCTAAGACATGCAGAAAGACACGCAATTGATTTCAAATCAAGACCTTCTGACCAGAACCCATTCTTCTTCCCAATAAGTCATTTGGGGCTCGGGACGACTGCTTCCTGATCGCTTCTCATTCGAAGCACAAACACCACGATGGAGGACTCGAAGGCCAAACAACCCTTTCTCTCCTCCTACGCGGAAGGGGGTCAAAATGAAGAGATCGAAGCAGCGGACCTCGATCTGGAGAAAGCATCGGAATCCTCTACAGCTCGCTGGACAACGGTTCAGTGTGTCCTCTACTTCCTCTTGGTGGTGGGATGGCTCCTGGCAATCACTCTCTGGTTTCGGACAGCACCCGTGCAGACCGCAGACCGCAAGTCCCCCCTGCCGGCCTCGGTGTTCAAGACCGTCAAACGCAGCTTTCAGATGGATGGGCGCTATGTTGGACCGTCCGAGGAGACGAACGACCACTGGGAGGCTCTGATCGCCGGTACATTCAGTTGACGACCGTGGTAATCAGAGCGATCAATGCTAATAGGTTGGTAGCTCACGACGTTCTCTATATGACCGAGCAGGAGCAACGGGACTACAATCTGCCGCCGGGAATGCCGTCGCCCTACTACCACCCCAATCGACCGAGTCCACCCCCACAAGATTTCTACGTCTTGTCCATCATGCACCAGATGCATTGCTTGGTACGTTTCCTCAGTGGGCAGGTCTGAGTTCATTAAGGCTAATCGATTCAAAAAAAAAAAAAGAATCACATTCGCGCCCACTACTGGCAGATCAAGACCGGCGGGCCCAGCACGCCCCAATACACCGAGAAGAAATGGAACGTGCATATCAACCATTGCTTTGAGTACCTACGACAGAGTGTCCTCTGTGGCAATGCTATTTTTGAGATTGAAGGATATACACCGCTGTTTGTTCCAGACGAGGGCGTGGCAACGACGGTGTCTGGCTGGGGGGTGGAGCATGAATGTGTCGACTATGACGCTATTAGTCGTTTTCAAATCGATCGCGAGCGCCAGTACAATCGCACCTGGTTTGATTATTGAGATGTGACAGAGTCGCTTACAAGCGAGTAGGTTGGGGATAGCATTGTTCTAATTTTTGCGTACTCCGGAGTTATATTGGGCTTTAGGCTCGAGATCGTGATCTTTATCGAGACTAGGTCAATGAGCATGATCAGAGGACTCGAGATGACGCGTTTTGAAATATACGCTAGTCAGTAGGTTCTGATTGATAACCTCCCCTCACTGCGCAAGATGGCCCTCCGTATCAGCCTACCAGGTTATAAATAAACGTCCCTGCCCACCAACAATCACACGAGCGTAGGTCGACCTCCCACATAAGCACACGGCTCTCGCTCGATGCAACACTTGCCGCCAAGACCTCAACTTCGTTGCTTCTGAAACCGTCACAATGGAGTTCCTGAATCAGCCCTCAGAGTATTCGAAATTGTCAAACGAGACTGAAACCGATGATGCCCTCGGTCCACGATCCCCGTTTCACCGCCCGTGGCTCTCCGAAGTGGTTCACGAATTCTGGCGCAACTACCAGCTCGTCGTAGTGAAGAGCATACTCGTACTCGCCCTGATGCTCGCCTCGGCCGCCCTTGGGGCGATTTGGTCCCGCAGCTTCCCGCACAAACACATCCCAGTTGCACCGCCCACGGTCGTGCCCGATGGTGACTTTCCCTCTTCTGCACATGCGGCCAGGCAGTCTTTTCCTACGCTAAGAGGATGCTGACATCTTCTCCCAATTCCAAATCAGTCCCATACGTATTGGAGAGCTTCAAGCACGATGAGGTCTTTGGCGTTGAGCCTACCCGTGATGGTGGAATGTTGAACGAGACATGGGATGCACTACTCCCTCGTGAGTGACTACCGCAGACAGCCTTCCCCTTCCCAGAAATGCCACTAACATGCCCTGGATGATACTTGCTACAGCGGGCCGCGGTTTCGTTCTCATCCGCGACTACCAGAAATACGAGCTCACCCCCGGCCTCCCCACTGGCGACGGGTATTCACGCTTCTCGATTTCGATGTTTCACCAGCTCCATTGCCTGGTAAGACCTTTGAGCCTCGTCTCCGCATCGGCTAGCTCTTTTCATTCATTTTTTTTGCATGTTTCTAATGCCGTGATGCTCATTGACCTTGTTCCTTGTGGTGCAGGACTACGTCCGCAAAACGATCTACGAGATCATCCTCAAAGTCCAGGAGGGGCGACGGGAGGAAATCGACATCTCCGAGCTCGATCAGGTCGACCACCTGCCCCACTGCATCGACTACATCCGCCAGGGGATCATGTGCGCCGGGGACACGACGATGGAGGGGGCCGTCTACGACCGGCATCGCACCGTCGTCTTCGGGATGGGGAACCCGCATCTCTGCCGCGACTTCCGCGCCATCTACGAGTTCACCAAGGACAATTTTGAGACCGTCTTCTAATTTGTGTCGCGCACCGAAGTGGATGTTACCTCGAGTGTGTTTGGCTGAGTTCTGTGGCTGGACCGGTCGGACGGAATGGGGAGAGGGTAGTCACCTCAGTTCACGCCGTGGTTGTATTCTTGTGTGCTCGAAGGATTATCCCGGCGGGCTTCGGCCGATTGCGTGTTCTGGTATTTGTCTCGACTCATGGACTTGGCCGGTGCACATTCTGCATAGTGGTCGCTGGTGCTAATTTAAAAAGTGGATTAGTATGCCTATTCATCCACCGTTGGGTTTTAGGACTACAAGGCTATCATCACTCTCATTGTTGGTACTTGTTAGCTTTATCATCTAAATCAAGCACATACGACCACAGGGTGTGGAAAACAGGGCTTCCCGTCCGCTCAGCCGTACTTAAGCCACACGCCGGGAGGTTAGTAGTTGGGTGGGTGACCACCAGCGAATCCCTTCTGTTGTATGTTTTTATTCTTGTCGCTAGGTCTTGTCCTCGGCTTTTTGGTCGATTGACCAGTTGCGCGCGAGGATAGAATCATCTTGACAAGCATCGACAAGTCCATGGCTCCACAAGGTTATACCAAGTCCCTGCGTATGTTGGAGCATGCCAGATTGCTCATCGTCATTTAGCTAGAACATGTAGATCAGTATTATTTTAAGTCCGGGTATGATATGATCTATCTTTCTTTCTGCTCCCCCCTCTTGATAGAACTATTCTATCCTTGCGTGTAGAGGTGGTTCTGTGATCTAAACACTATTTGTCTCCATGATTGGGTCTAGATTGTAGTTCGGACTTTTCGGACCTTCTTTTACTATCAACAACCCTTCGATGTACAGTTGCAAAAGCCAAAACGCCGTCCGAGTTAGAACACGTTCCCAAACAAGACTCTGGCCTCCCTTCGACGAAGGCGGACTCTTGAGTTCCCGATTGTCACCTTCTGCAGACTTGATGTGAGAAAGCCTCTTTCAGACAACTCTCCATTCCTACCTCATAGCATAGACAAAACTAAGTTTCTGCTATCAGTCTCGTACCCATCCATCGTGTCCACTATAGCTACGAACAGAACGTTCGAAGGAAGGGGGGGGGGAACAGTGAAATCTGGCTAGCGACACGGAATTTAGCTTCGACTCCCAGTCCTCCTTGCAAGGGACCGCACCTCGATCCACGCGAGGTCGATGCTCTCGTGGGCGCGGACCAAACCAATAAGAGATTACCTCTGACCATTCCCGCACCGCTGTGGATTCTCTGCGAATGCATATGCGCGAAGCCCGTCGTTGCACGCGTCCATCTGTTGTACTCACGCATGCCGAAGCGGGTGCGGGGTCGCGGGCGAGTGTTGAGGCAGGGGCGGAGGTATATGCGCGGCACAGTAGACTTACAGAGGATCAGGGGCTTTGATCATAATGCCGGGGCTTGGATTCTGGGGGCTTGTAGGCGGGAAATTGCTTTGATATGGATGGCTTCAAGCGCGACCGGGCGTTGAAGACTTGTAGGAGTTCTTCTGGCTTGGGCTTGGTTAGTTGCGCACGTTACCAAAGCATGAGGCATTGAGATAGTCCAATCAAGCTTCTTTTCCTCTCCTTTGTCTGTTTGCCTGTTCCCCCCTCCTCACCGGCCATGTGGGTGCTACGGTGCGGGTGCTATTCTCTGCATGATTGCTGTCACATATTGTTGTTGGATGCTCCTTTTGATCTTCGGGCCTAGGGGTTGGGCGGTATATAGACACCGAGATCTGAGCTTCTCGTATGTATGGATAGGCACTCTGTGTATGAGGCGAGGTTCCCGGAATATTGATGGTGTGACTTCGGAAACTGGGAAGTTAAGATATGTTTTTAAAGATCTGTGATTGACGGGCTGCTTAACTGGTCGTCTCATGCTGCCTGCTAAATCACACGTAATCTTAAGCTTGTTTTATAGCAGATGCTTAGAAGCGGTCTTCTTTGTGGTTGATTTCTCACATAGGGGATGGATGGTCCTACCGATTTATTTTTCTCTGGTTCAGCGCTCAGGAGCAGGAATTGCTATGAAAAAGTTGGGGTGAAAACGATGAGCAAAAAAGAAAGCCCAACGCGGGGCTCGAACCCGCAGCCTTGAGATTAAGAGTCTCACGCTCTACCGATTGAGCTAGCCGGGCTAACTACGACGGGAAGTGCAGATTGTGGACATTATATTGTAAGGAGTTCTGCATAAATCTAAATAGCCCCCTTATCTCACCATGTGTCTATTATTGCAAAGCCAGTGTGGATGTCCAATGCAAACTTTCTTAACGAGAACCCTGCAATGTCTTACTTCTACCAAGCTTCGCCGCCTTGTCCTTTTATTACATCCATGTTTCTTTTCAGTCCAAACTTCATAGACAACTTCGACCAAGGACGAGTATAACATCCAAGGTAGGCAACCAAGCCGTCGATCTCATGCACACTGCCGTCATCTCACCCGTCTCCATCACATGGGAGAGGACGAGCAGAATTGCAACATCGACCAGCTCCATATAAAGCCCAGCTCGAGTCAACCCAACAGCTTGGAACATTACCAGACTATTCGAAATGCTCGATACAAGCAACTCTATTGCTCTAACCGCCTTTATCGTCTCCTTGGTCGCTCTTACAGTGACTCTCCTCCAGCTCCTCCAGCAATACTTTGCAACAGCGCAGGGCTACAACCGATGTTCCAGACGACTGATCGGCGACTGGTCGCGCTTCCGGCATCGCCACTATCTGTGGCGCGAATTTCGGTTTGAGGTCACCTTCGTAAGACCATATATCTATCTTGGGAATCTTAATCCTTCTCACCCCATTCCGGATACTGAAGGTCCATCGGCAACATGGCACAATCTGTTTTCTCCCTCCCGAAGAGACCAAAAGTGGCGAGCGAAGTATCTTGGAAGGTCCATGAGCATAAGCGAGCTACCAGGGGAGTTAACTGATGCCTGCACGCAGGCTTCCTGGACTCTTTTTCTGAAGCACTTGCAGGAATACAACAGACATGCTGCAAGGCGTATGCAGCATGCCTCTTACGAACCACCATCACCATCAACAACGACACATTCTCCCTCATCGACCTACGGTATCTGCATCAAATTCGAGCCCTGCACGTGGGACGACCTCCCAGGAAACCCTGGCACACTGACAGGCTCGGTGTCCCTCCGTGACCTAACCATATTCACTCGCCTTTTGGGCTTGAACTGGTCAGGTGGGCCATTTATGAGTAGCCTACAGAGATCAGCATCTAAAGAGGAGAGTAAATCGAGCACGAGCTTGTCTCCCAGAGGCAGCCTCCAGGCATCAGGAAACACCCTCATCCTCGCAGAAAGGTCCACTCCGCTGCTGCGCTACGAGCAACAAGACTTCACCCCGCCCCGGCTCCACCTCTCCCGCAGGGAGACCTTCATCATTCATCCCGGGGCGGTGGCAATGTTCTACGGACGGATTCTCCTAGACCCCGTTCTCTTCCCAGCCCACTCCCAATCCGTCGTTCTGGACGGTGACCAGGCCTGGGAGACCCTCTCCAGCACCATGTGGCTTCCACTCCCACCACGAGCAAGTCTAGTCAACATTCTCCCAGCCTTGTGTTCCGCGATTCTCAGCGAAAGAGATCTCTACTCAGTGCGCGTGCCGAGACCGCACCGGTACCTCCTTGGTCCGTTCACCAGACCCAAAATTGCGATGATCTTCAAGCGCGGTGTAGAGGGTATACAATCCCAGCAGCAGCAGCAACAAGAAGGGAGTCCTTCGAGTGTTGTGGACGGAATCTTAGAGGCTATCAACGAGCTAGAGCAGTTCCCTCGACCACAACAACACCCCGCCCGTCCTTTTTCCACCTCTTCTTCCCCTTCTATTACGACGACCACTCCAGCCCACGTATCAGACTACTGGACCGTGTCGCAAGGCGCATATCCAGCCTGGGCCACAGACTTAGAAACCTCCCCCGAAGCCAGCTTCTTCAACGAGAGGGTTCACCACTGGTTATCCTGGATCCAGCAGGAACTCAGCCAGCTTGTCTCCCGGGAAGATGATTATATCAGACCCTACAGCTTCTTCCACTGGGATCTGGTCTCCTCATTCCTCGAGTTCATCGTCGCCTTCGAAGGCGGTGGCGAGGAGGCGGCAGCGCAGGACGACCATGATGAAGTCGAGCAAGGCACGACAGAAGCCAGACCGACAAGGCAACGACAGCCG
This sequence comes from Aspergillus brunneoviolaceus CBS 621.78, assembly GCF_003184695.1. NCBI lineage: Eukaryota > Fungi > Ascomycota > Eurotiomycetes > Eurotiales > Aspergillaceae > Aspergillus > Aspergillus brunneoviolaceus. The sequence continues at coordinate 96,587 of NW_020290760.1, read as the reverse complement.
CATCCGCAGCACAAACCAAAGCAGCGGCCCCACACGAATAGCAAGAACCCCGTCGCCACCTGGCGCCGAAACATGCACGCCCTCTTCGACCACCTCCCCACTATCGAAGCCCATGTTCGCAGGCGCGGGAGACGACGCGCCGAGATGTGCGCCAATGGATACCACATGTCCCCAACCACCGGCCTGGGGGACCAGTTCGATGTTGTGATCTCGTGTGAGGGGGTGGTGGGGTATGACCAGGTTGGTTCGGAGGAGATTCGCGATGCGTGTCTGGGGATGATTTTTCGGGCCATGTGTTGGTAGGTTGCTCTTAGCGTTTCCTTCTCTCTATGTTTAAGAGACTTGCGGTACGGTTTTGTGGAGGAAACGCTGCTGACAGGATCATCTCTGCCAGGCATCGGTGTCATTATATGAGTCCGGAGGATGAGCCGTTCCGGTCCGACTTTTATGGCAACATACAACAGGTGGGGATTGAATAAGGTGACTTGTAGTCTGAAGGGATAAGGTGGGTCAGTTTAGCATGGCTCAACCTGCATGGTGTTTCCTCAAGCTTGGGATCAGAGAAATCCGAATAGTCGCGGTATGGAATGGTGAGGCAAATTGAAAAACTCAAGTGCTTTCAAAACCCGCGAGAAATGCAGATATCGCCGGGTACTCGAGCCGGCCATGCGATCCCGACAGTTTGCAGTATCCATTTTGACAGTATACAATAATCAAGCATTGAGACGGTGCCCAGAGTGTAAGACTAGCTAAGCATTCCTGAGCCACAATCTCATTTGGACCCGCTGGGCTGGGGCTCGGGATGACCTCTTGGCTTTTCCGGTCGCTACGGAGGGTCCGGACTTGCTCAGAGACGATCTCATTCCCTGCAAGTTCCGCACAATGCAATGAAGGGTCCGATCGAAACGCATAATAAGAGGTGTCTTGCGCGGTCAGATACCCAATTCCAGTATTTATCTCTGAGATTTCAAATTATTTTGTTCAGAATCACGAGTCTAGAAGAGTAAGACATCTAAGGAAGATCAAACCTCTGCGCCGATACTTAGGTTGATTACTACGATTCTTTGCCGTGATGCTGGAAGGAGTTCCCTGTTAGATGGATATTACTGGTGGAAAATCAATTTCATACAGAAGATACGGGTCCTGCATGGAGTCGAAGTGACCTCTAGAAGAGTAAACACTGCATGATTAAAGGCCCACGATCAGGACAGATGATATTGAATGGAGCAATAGCAGGTTAGCCCTGTAGCTAGTTGAATGAGGTTAATCCAACCGATTTGGGCAAGCTCTGCGAGCACGGGCGAAATGAACCTCCTCCTTCATACGGACTAGTCCCAGCTATTATTCTATGCCACGTGAGCTGGAGCCTGTGGAAGGATGCCCCGCTAACCAAACCTGGTATTCTTCCCTGCTCACTAAGGCTTGAATTGATCAAGCTTCGGCCCCCACGCCGCTCCAACAACCCCAACTAACCCCAAAGCGCACAAGCATGATCCTGATGGTGTGGATCGCTCACCACCTCACAAGATCAGATCACTGGCAAAGAACACTTTCATTCACGGATTCAACTCCATAGTCCCGCTCACCATTAACACGGAGCTGAAAAGCCGTAGGACAGCCGAGTGCCGTTGTGAACAATCATCTCCGGGAGAAAGGATAACCGGTTGGGAAAGATATAAAATCAACAGGCGAGGCAAGGGAGGAATGGATAGCATTGGAACTGGATCTCGTCATCTCCGTACAATTCCATCAATTTGATTCCTTAACCCAACACAACAAATCGAATCTCTGCTCCTCAGTCACCGCCACCTCTCTCTCCCATAACTCTCCCATAGAACATGAAGCCCATCTTCGCCCTCTGTGCCTTCGGCCTCCTTGCAATCCAGGCTCGGGCCGCCTGCTACAAATCCGACACTTACTGCTCTGACTGGGGAGCCAAGGTGTGCGAATGTGATGAAGGGTATCTGGTACGAGATTCCATTGAAGTCGGCGCAGCCTTTCTCAGCAGAGAAAGTTGAGATGGTGTAAAGCTAATATTCGTTGTCTTCTGTATAGATGGAATGCGAGGAATACCTCGTCTCCGAGGTGGATGGCGAGGGCGGCGAATCGTACGCCTTGTGGACAAGGATCAAAAATTGTCCCGTCCCGGCCGACGGAGGGCTTCAGTGTGTCGATGGGGCATGTACCTCTTGAATGGCTCGGGTACGGCATGTTCTCTTCGTGTCGTTTGTTCACGGGTGACTGGGCGTGTCTGGACGAGCCCTCGGCGTGGAAGAAGAGGGACGAAGCCACCGGCAAGGAGAGGCCGGGAGGGTAGAATAGTTAAAGCCCAGAGGTCGAAGCTTTTCGAGATGCGACAGATGGAATATCAACAACTTAGTCTCTCGGTGGATAATAGGGATTGGTAGTGAGAATTATCAGAAGACAAAAACTTCTTGACATCGTCTCCGGGTATATTAACATAGATCTCGACAAACTTAGTCATATCTATAGTTGTTACGAGTCTGATACTAAGATGGTCTTTAAACTTAATGCATCATACAAATATAGTAGCATCTCTTAAACTTTCATCATAGAACCGTTGTTGCTACTATGCTCCTTCTCCAGACGTTAACTAACAAGAAGACCTAAGCATGTCTGAACAGGACTAACAACAGCACAGAATCAAAACTAGATCGCCCACCGCATGCTCACACTGCGACTCACCTGTCAAAGCGATGCTATATATCACAGCAAGAAGATGCGAACTCAAGGCAGCAAGAGATCTCTATAGATAACAGATATATTCGTCGAGTCGAGCACGTAGTTTTTACTTATCCTGATGGTGTTCCAATCGATATCAAGAGCTTTATAAAATATGATTTAGACCTTTTGGGCTGTCCAGGGACAAAGATAAACTGGGGATAGCTATTCTGTGACGACAGGGCTCTCAGGCAACTCATGTGCTCTTAACTTAAGATACACCGCTTGGCTTGAATGTAATATCAGATAAAATTGGTTTGTACTCTACAATTTATTATCTTGTTGAGTCGTAGATTCGGCGATAGTGCAACCCGTTCTGATATGATAAACCCCTCTCCGAGACGGGGCTAAGATATGGTCATATTCACTAGAACAAAGAAAAGATCAAAATCCTTCTTTCCGGAACCTTAAGCCCAAATTCAAGGTGAATAGTACGCAACGTTTTAGGTCAACATTCACAAGAACCAGGTTTCCAGATAGTTCCATATAGTGGAAAGGCTATATAAGAATCATCCTCCACTTATGTCAACCTCAACTGAACTTTTCTTTCATCCCCATCCACAACACCCACAACGCCCACAACGCTCACAACACCAACATCACTTCCTCTCATCCAACCACCAACGTCTAGCACCATGTCATCGTCAGAGACCTACGAAACTCGCTACGGCCGATACAAACGATCGACTCGAAACGTGGCGATATGGCTGGCGGTAACCGACCTGGACTTCAAGCCTCCCCAGCAGGGCGAGTACATCCTCACAGCGAGTCAGTTCGTGGAGCTGGCGAACAACATCGTCGCTTTCAAGTATGCAGACCACGTCCCCAGACCGATCATCAGCGACCTTCGATACACCATGGACAGCCGTCGGGCCCAGTCCAAATTCTATCAAGATGAGGGCTCGGCGTCGTGCAAGTCTCACCAGCACTTCATCCAGCAGCTTGAACAACTTTACCAGACCTTGCGTCCTCTTATACTAGACGACGAGGAGACACCTCTTGACGGAGACAATGAGCCTGACACGGCTGCGATGGCGAATCGGTTCGATGGACTTAAGATTGAAGAACCCTCGAAGGAGTTCCTGGATGCTCCAGACGCTCCCACGCGCTCCACCTGTCCTACTGAGAATCTCACCGTCGAAGATTCTACCGATCGAGTGTTTGGAGTCCTCCTCCTCCTTCAAGGCCTCTGGTCGATCCGTCATTCCACCCAGAAAACATGGGTGGATTACCGCCAGGGAAAATGCACCCTCGAGGCCGCGGCCGTGACCACCGATATTGCGCTCCACGTCGCTGCCGAATTATTGCAGCAGGGCCTGAAACCTTTCAGCGAGGTCCTCCAGGGCTTCGAAAAGATCATGACCAATATATTTCAAGAAATGTACCGCACTGCGCCGCAGGATCGACCGCACTGGCACGAAGTGGTGAGGAACTTGCACATGGTGGCGAAGAATCTACATTTCGTCGTCGGAGGCTGGAAGGAGGATGGTGATGGCGTGCTGTCCGAGGGGACGGCGCCGGTCCTCGATCTCAGCCGAGCCCTCGATGAGATGACGGACAACGAGCGAAGTGTTGTCGCCTTTGTACTGCTAAAGGAGGTGGTTCGCGAATGCGGCTTGTGGGGCCTGCATCACCCGCGTCTCTGTGCTACGATGGACTGGTTCACCATGATGCTGGGCCACGGATTGTCGCAACGCGCGATTAACTACGAGCTCGCATTTGGCGGCATTGTTTACATTGACATTCGTCTCGCGATGGGTGCGGAGGTCGCCCAGCCCCGTCTGCAGCTTCAGGAGTGGACTCAGTCGACCACCGCTCTTATCAAAGCAACTCTCCAAAACAGGCGCTCCTGGCTTGGAACAGCTGGAAGATTTCATCAGGATTACCAAGAAGACACTCGGGAAGGACCTTGTCAACGCTCGACGCGAGTCGCTCGGCATCCCAACGGAGCAGCCTTTCGGACTCTTCTCGAGTCAGCCCCTGCTCGCCGGGAAACTGCTGTGGCTCTGGAAGGGCTCCCTGTATCGACACCTCCTTATTTTGACCAGATCCCGGGGTGTCCTCTTGGGGATGTTTCATCTCTACAACGCCGTCGCCTGCGAGGGCCTGCTGCCAGACGGTTGGACCTGGCCCGCCCTGCAGCAGCTGATCGACACTCTCAATCCTGTTTTTCTTGGAGGGAAGCTTCCCACAGAGCGTGCGCGGTACAGACCCTCCCTGCAATTCAGCCTCAGTCCGAAGGGCAGGGCGCGCTGGGTCGACGACGGTCTCATTCCGCTGATGAACCAGATGGTGAGCAGCCTGCAAAATCTCCAGCTGCACTGGACGTCCCAGGATATCCAGCGCGTGCTCGCCGACTCCAACAGGTCCACCAACACAAAGAAGACCGATCAGGGTCCGCCGCCGCCGGTGTATGAGGTCCTGGACCAGCTGCGTCGCAACCTCAATCTCGAAGCCAATCGACTCAGTCTACACTGGCTGCAATGCCACCTCGACGCCACCAGAATTCTCCAGCAGGTTCTTGAGAAGGAGAAAGAAATCCGCAGATCCCCGCTTATCTCTCAAGATGTTTCAGTTGCAAGGTGGAAGTTGGGAGAATCACCGTCTTGGGTTCGTGCGGCGGGTTTCCCTTTTGGGTAATCATATTCCGCTCCGAGGTCAGTGCCGTAGTTAACCGGACAGTATGACATGCGCCATACAATTCAGTGCGGAGTCCCCAATGGGATATCCGCTTCAAGAATGGTTTTGTCTGTATTGGACCTTGAGATAAAAGGAGTCTTGCCGTGTTCACATCCGACGCTACGAGCTAGCACAAATATTCCCGTGCAAAGCCAAAGACACGGACAGAACACGGTCATACATGACAGCAATCACCGATTCAAGATTCATAGACACCCTCATATTCGGCATACCTAATACTAACGATAAATGTACTTGTTACAAGAAGAAGACAGACCCTCCACCACCCGCTCAATTCAAGCAATCCACAGTAACAGTCGCAGTCACGTAGATAGTCGAGACCACCTCGTCAATCTCCGACGCGGGCTGCGTCACTGCCGGCGCCACCGCCGACGAGACCGTATGGGCTGCAGCGGTAGCAGCCGAGTCACCCGCCGACACGGTCGGTGCAGGCACGACGGCCGTTCCGGTACCTCCAACCCCGGCACCCGTAGCGGTGGGTGCCGCGGTTTGGGTGGCGGTGATCGGGCACACCGTCGTATAATCGACCAGAGTCTCGGTGATCACGTACGTGCTGTGCGCGGAGGCCGGGCAGTTCGGGACGGTGGACGGACAGGCGGTGACGGTTGAGGTGCGGGTGGTGAAGACGGTCGAGGTGGTCAGGAGCTCGCCTTCGGGGCCTGCTCCGGCAGAGGCTGTAGGCTGGCCGGCGGGGATCGTAGCGGGGCAGATGGTGGTTCCGATGACCACGGTCTCGGTCGTGAGAGAGGTGGTGCGCTCGCGGGCTGGGCAGTTGGCCACGCTTGACGGACAGGCTGTCACGGTTGCGGTGCGGGTGGTGAGAAGCGTGGAGGTGATGAATGCGCCGGTGTCTGCGGATGCAGATCCGATGGTGGTTCTGCTCTCGTGGCTGGAGATCGAAGGAGTGACTGCAGGGATGCTGGATTGAAAGGGCCCCACATTGGGTGCGCTGGACGGGATTCTGCCCGGTTGGGAAATCGAAGTAGCGAATGTCCGCACTGGAGATGAGGTGAGTCCGGGTGCTGAGGACTGGCCGGCCGAACGTGTCACCACCGGGTGGGAGGAGGCAAAGGAGGCAGCTGGGCTGGATGATGGGACGAAGGAAGACAATGATTGTATGGGCGAGCTGCGTGGCGGGATCAGGGAGTCGGCCGTGGATTGGGATGGTCGTATAATAGGAATGGAGACACTTGGACTGGCAGAGATGATTGACTGAGACGAGACAGCAGGCGTTGATGCAACCACACTTGAGCTTGATGCCACGGACGCTTGGGGAGTCACTAGAGCAGAAGATGACAAGGTCGTGGGTGTATATGCCGGACTGCTTGGTACTACTGGAGACGAAGTCGGGATAGCAGTACTGGAGATCACTGCCACAGACGAAGCAGGCGACACGGATGATGGCGTTGGTGTGGCGCTCACGGCACTACTCGGAGGAACGCTGGATGGCGAGATGGCCACCGCACTCGTGGTTGGGGTAACCACCTCCGCAGAGGTGGTGCACACCTGCTGAGTCGACAGCGGCAGGACAAAATTGTCCAGATCAAAGTTGAACGTAGTATAGCCGCTGCAGGCAAAGAGGAACATCATGGTGTGCGAAGAGCTGGTGGGGATGAAGGAGTAGGTATAGGTCTCCCACGATGGGTCTAGACCACCGAGGATCGCAGGGACGGTGATTCGATCCAGCAGGCTGGACCATCTATCCACCATCCAGCCCATATAACACGTGTTGTAAATGGCGGGAATACTGGCGATTGCAGCCGTGACTTTGTAGTCCACCGACAGGGTGTAGGTCTTGCCCACCTGCAGCCCGGTGACGGGTTGCTGGATGTATTTCCATACCGAGTTTGCTGCACCCACGGACCTTTTCATTCAAGGTCAACCCTGCCCGTTCCCAGCTCCAGGCCCACATGAGCAGATGACTTACAGGTAGTAGTTGCCGTCCGACGCCTCCCCAGAGAGGACATTGCCCATGGTCGCGGGCGTTGCCGGGGCGGTCCAGGCGGTCCAATCCGTGGCATCGCCAGTCTCGAAGGACGGGTTGGAAAAGGCATTGACAATCTCGGTGCTGCAGGTTACGCTGGCGGCTACCGGGTGCGCCAAAATGCCCGCGACGACGGCGCCTGTAAAGAGTGACCTTGCCATGGCCTGTTCAGAAAAGAGTGACAGAGCAGTTGGAGATGACGGCAGGCATGAAACAGGGAATTGGGCCAGCAGAGAAAAGGCACACAGGCTAGAACATCAAGAAGCACAGAAACTCGACAGTCTTATATAGGGGCGAAGTCTTTCTTGTTGTCTGGACCCTAGAGATCTCGAGGCAGTAGATATAAGCGATGCCAAGGCGGACCCTGATTGGTGAGCGGAGACCCCGAGACTCTAAGCCGAGGGAATACGATCGACTATTGATTTGGAAGTGGAGAAACGTGGTGCCACAACCCACTTCGCAGTGGCAGACTGTGCCTGGCCAGAGGGAAATTTCCTAGACAGGCATAGTGGAGGCTGACCTCCCACTAAAAATAATACATAGGACGAGGGGGGGGTTTGCTCGGTTTGCATGTGCCGTGCCGGCTGCGATTCCACTCCGATGCTCGCTCGGCTCGGATTACCGCCAACGGGCCCCGAGTCACGCTACTCCGACACCGGAGTGATCATGCTGGGGATGATTTTGGTCTCTCCGATTCCACCGACACCACCACTGTTGTCATCCCGTAAAGAAGCGTCGCTGACCCCAGATCCGGGGTACTCTCCCACCTCGGCTCTTGCGGCAGCAGCCTTGCGATCTCGCGCTACCAACCATTGAATGACGCCCGTGACCCCAACTGTACGCAGAGTTATCAGGTTAGCCCGTGAATCTAATACATCCACATGCTGCCGGGTTCACTCACTGCTCAAGACCTGCAGAATAATGCACCACAGATACCCTTTCTTCGCGGCGGGGAAGTCGGTGGTCTTCCACACAAAGTTCGGTGCCTGGGGCATCAACCATCAGCATCTGAATATTCCACGCTCTGATCCATAGGACTTACGACAGCCTGCACCACATACGCGAGGTCGTTCGCGAGCACAATCACCAACGCTCTCTCTTCGGTATCGGCTGTGCAGATCTCGTTGGCCCAGCTGAGAATCAGAGGACCAGCGCCCAGCTGTGGTGATAGTGTTAGAACGGTATTCTTAAGACTGGACTTAAAACACCTACCCCGATGTTACTGAGCCAGTACACGGCCATCCGGCCTGTGATATTCGTATAGAGCGGCATCTGTCGCAGAAGCGCGCAGAAGACGATCTGCGTCACAAAAGAAAACTTATTAGCCGCACTGAGGTCCATATAACCGCAAAGGGTCCAATGCTCACCGTAATCACCGCGCCAGCGTAGATGAACGGCCAGCGAGCCCCTCGGAGCGGTCCGTCGGACAGCCAGCCCCAAGTCAGCGACACGATGATGAACAAACCGGTCGTGAGCAGCGGATCTAAAACACTAGGTTAGTCCACACTGGCATTTGTCCAAACACTCGAATCAACTCACAGTCGTTGATTTGCGGAACAGTGTAGCTTGTTCCTGGGACAGGCGCGGGGTCCGCGTTGAAGCTTTTCAGCCAGTAGCCCATTCCCGCCTGAGGGTATCCGTTGTTCCACACGATGTAGAGCAGAGCTGAAGCAGTCAGCAAGCATTCAATTCGATTAGACAGGGTGACGGCGTACGCAGAAGGTAGATGTGCCAGCTGAGGAACATCCGCTTGACCTTGGCCTTGGTCCAGGGCGACTTGCCCGCGCGGTGGACGGCATCCATGCGCTTGACGGAGAGGAAGTGCTCCTCTTGCGTGATCCACCACGTCTTCCGGCCGTCTTGCGGCAGATTCGGGAAGAAGATGTATCCCGCCAGCGCGAGCGGCAGGGTGATGATTCCGTCGATGATGAACAGCCATCGCCAGCCGGCCAGTCCGTTCACGCCGTTGAGGTTGGTGTAAGCGGCGGCCTGGAGAAAACCACTGAACAATGTCCCCATGGAACCCGCCAGCCAGAAGATCATCGCGCGTTTGCCGATCTCCTGCGGGGTGTACCAAGATCCAAGGAGGTAGTGGATGCCGGGGTAGAAGCCCGATCTTCAGCACGAGTCAGCACCATATTGGAGGTGTATGCAAGGGGCCATGCTTACTCGAACAGTCCGACCAGGAATCGAATACCATACAGCGCGTGGTAGGATTTGACCGTCGATGTGCATATCGTGGCAATTCCCCAGCCCACCTCCAGCTAATGCCTGAAGTCAGCCATCGTGGTTTAGCAGCACCGCGAGAACGGCATACAGTAGGGATGACCCAACGGGGCGAGACACGAGTCAGCAGCAAATTAGAAGGGATCTGTCCGATGACGTATCCCACGGTATAGATCGAGGTGCTGGTCACCAGCTGGTTGCCGTACATCTTCATATCCTCCTCCATGCCACTGAGATAGGCATTATTGATGTTGTTCAAATCCAGATTCTTCAAAAAGTAGCCGATCTACCAAGCCAATTAGCCAGCCGCATCGCAGCCCAAAAGACGAGACGAGCGCGTACCGACGCGAACGTAAGGACAAAGGCATCGACCTTGAACAACAGCCACCGTTGGTCCCGGGGAAGCTCCCAGGTGTCCCAGAGGTACCCTTTCCAGGAGCGGAGAGGCCGGACCTCGAGCGGCTCGCTGCCATGGCTCACTCCGGACTCCTCATGGGGGCTCTCAGACCGGCTGGAATCTTCTTTCTCGTACCCCATGGTTGCGGATGTCTGCTTGCCGTTGAGATCGCATGTTGAGATATGACAGCAGCAGCGTATATGTACCCAAACCGGCAAGGCATGGTCTCATTAATTGTGGTCATGACGCCATCAGCTTATCTCTTGATCTGTGCTGCTCTTAGCCCCACGCTTCATACCTCGTCCCCTGTCGCACATTTCCATGGCGCACGTTCGGCACGTACCACCTCCCGAATTAAGAATATTACCCAAGAGGAACAGCACTCTATTTTCCGTGGACAAACAGCCGTAGTCCATTCCTGATGGTCTGCTTGCTTTTGCAATGATGGTGAGCGCGATATGGTGGGAAACCGATGTTCTGCATGGTTACTAGTGACCCAAGGGATTGCGCCATCGTGTGCATGGATGGTCTGCTCCGGTGGCTAATGGCTAACCCCGACCTGCGTCCTGCATGTCGTCTCCTCGCCCGTCTCATTGCCACTGCGTAAACTCTCAGTCCGTGGGAAAGCATCCTGATTCATGATCCGATCCATAGCCTGCTTCCCTGAGAGATTCTCAAGTGCCGGGTTGCTGCCTCAGGCATCAACTCACCATACTTGGTATCAGCAGTAATTCGGCATGGGAAGGCGGAGGTTAGATTCCTGTCACTGCTCTGATCTCTAAGCAGCTTCACTATACAGAGTGACGTATTTACGAGTATCCATATGGGGGTGTGAACGTGGAATGGTCGATGTTCTAACACAAGCAACTACGATATATTCCCCGCACAAGGGGTGCAGAACAGCAGATCGACCACACCAGACTAAGTTTTAACGCCAGACAGATTGCACAACAACACCATGCTTGAGATAGAACGCAAAAATGATGATCAAATAAATCTATTGACTTTCTAGGATCTATGTATGTGTGAACGCCAAATGCCTGCAGACCGCCTTGGTTACGCTCCCAAGTGCCGAAATTCTGCCGGATCCACGGACCATTATCGGGATTGCATTGCGCTGAGCCCTAGGATCAATCAAGGGCGGGTCTTCCCCTCGAGCTTGGTTCCATTACCGGTATGAATTGGCCAACCTGATGAGCTGATTGGAGGGCACACGCAATGGCGAAACGGAATGGTGAGTTTATGCCGGTCGGAAGCTTAGTGCTGACGGTGGACCGTCCAACCAGTCCCGTCCAGGCTGGATACACGAGTTGATAATCTAGACCCGGGTGTGCGATCATTTTGCTCCAGTATGATGACATAGCTTAAACTGACGCCCTCCCCGCCCCCCCCGCCCCCCCCTACATTCGGCCAAATTAGTCACACTCTTATTCCCAGATGCGCATGGACCTCATTTCAAAGCGAACGAGAATTTTATGCGGATAAGACTCGCCTCAAGTCGAACGAATGGGCGTGAACAGGGTCTTTTGGCCCCTCATTCGCACAGTGAAGTCAAAGTTGGGCCGGATGGATCATCTTCCATACGCGCAGCTAGCAGCGTTTGTCGGAGCAACGCGGAGCAGAGCCCTAAGCCGATAAGATAGTGCTCGGCTCATAGGTGGTCGGACCAAAGGTGCATTGCTTGGCGTAGTAGATGTAGCACAATCAAAATACTGACTCGGATCGTCTTCACGCTGTGATATCCATACTTCAAGTATGCATGCTTAGCTCTCGGCTGGGGCTTGGGTCTGCGGAGCCATGAAGGCGGGATGTATACGCATCCAGGATGCAGCCAAGGTGGTATGGGGCATCGTTCGTGGATGTTTGAATGCCTGTGGTGTCGGTGGCGAGCCTCAATGAGCTACAGCGGCGATTAACCGTTGGATGAAGTTGTCCATGATGTAAAAAGGCGGAAACTTGCTGGGATCTGTCGTTTCCTTCAGCTTAGTGAACAGGCCCCTCGTGTGCTGGATGAGATGGAGGTCGCTGGCGGCGGACGGGTGGTTGGGTTCGGCGACGAGCTTCCAACCCAGAGAGACAACAGCAGAGAGGATGAACTGCGCATAGATCCTAGACACAGAACACAAGTCAATATAACAGTTAGAGAAACGAGAGCAGATGCATACCAGAAGGTTTGGGGGATAACGAGATGGCGTAACCGATGAATGTAGAGCAAGATCGACCGCGCAGCCTGATAACACAGCTCCCGACTTGAAGACAGGGGCGGCAGGTCGTCCAGCGAGGGGAATCCTCCGCCAGCGATGCGACACGCGCCATGGATCTTGGCGAGACAATAGTAGTATTCCAGATGCATGTTGATTCCCCGCAGACTGAGGTCGAGAACCAAAGAGTCCGGGATACCCCCCGGGGACAGGTTCTCCGGGCGGCAGTCGGCGGGAAATTGCGCTCTCAAATTACTGAGCTCCTCGTCCAATTCGCGGACATACTGCACGCGAATGGAAGCGGGCTGCGCCAGGCCGTAGTCCGAATACAGCAGACGGTAGATTTTGGACTTGATGACGCACATGCGAAGGTCGGACGGATAGAGTAACTCGTCCTTCGACAAGGGGCCCAGGCGGAACTGGTTCTCGGACGAAGCTATGACGTATTTCTCTGGCAGGTCGAGGTCACAGTCGGTATCATGAAGTAAGGGTGAATGTGAATTTCGGATCGACATTTCCCTGTCCACAGAATAGCAGAGCCAGAAGAGAGCCCGAAGATGCCGGCCGTGATGGTCATCAACGCGAGAACCAGAGGGCATAGGAGCGAAATTGCCACCGAGATTGGTGAGGAGCCGGATTGCCATGGCCAGAATCAATTCGGCGGACTGAGGTGCACCGAGGGGGGCCAGGTACAGTACCTGGGGACGTGACGTCAGAGAATGCATCGGGAAGAGATATGAGGAGGCCAGCTGCTCACCACCAGGATCAGGGCTTGTAGAGTCCAGAGGTCATTATCCCCTGACATGACCAGCTCCGGCAACTGTGCGAGCACGGATTGCAGGAAGGCTTCAGAGTCGACTTCACCGAAAGCGGGCTCATCATTCCGCAAGCGAGTGACCAGGGCTGTCAAGGCCACCAAACAGGCTTGGACACTTTTAGGAAGATGAGCTAGATCTGGTGAGGATGAAAAGAGATCCGAGTTCCGGAGTGATACCAAGGTAACCGGGTCGATCACGGGAAAGACCGAGTAGAGGCTGTTGGTTAGGAAGTAGTCGATGACGGTGCAGATCAACGCGGGTGGGGGTTGCTGTGGATGAATTGTCCTGGAGGCATGGTGGGGAAACTCCGACTTAAATGAAGAGGCCACATCCTGAGCGAAGCGATCCAGGTCGACGAGAGAGGGCATGCGATGCTGGTCGGTGGGGAAGAGAAATGGGGTCGACTTAGGGCCGAAGCCACAGAAGTCGAGAGTCCGCAGGAAAGCGGTTAGAGCCGCGTCGAAGCCGTGCAAATCCGCCAATCCCCCTTGAAGAACAAATGGGCTGGGGGCATTCTTCTTGGTCTGGCTTTTGGCTCGCTCCACTCGCAGTGCTTCTTCCAACTCCTGCACTTGGACTTTGCACTCGGCTAGTTGTCTGTTGCGTGCTCACAACAACTGTCAACTCAACCTTTGACAAGGACAGTGCAGCACAGGTCGGGGCAGAACTTACTCTCGAACTGTCTTGCGAGGCACATCCGGTGGCGGTGTAAAGACGCAAGGCACACCGGCAAAATGGCATGTCTCACATGCAGGTTTGACTTGGTCACAGCGGATCTGGCGTTCAGTGTTAAGTCATACATCGAAAGGCCGGAGATCGGAAGGCTTACCCTCCGAGACCTGCACAAATCACAAGCAGTGCGCGCCCGGCCTGCCCGAGGAGCAATTGCTGAGTCGGACATGGATGAACAAGTGCCACTGTACTGACTGCCTCTCTACTTTGCCTATATGGCTCGATGGAAGGCACGCAGCACGCGCTCGAAGTGGCTGTTGCCTGCTCAAAATTCAGGGACTCCCGGACCCGGAATTATTCCGGGGCAAGTGACGTAAGCTCTTTGCCTTCTACTCATACTCAGTACTAGTGAATTTTTTTGCTCTCAGCGCTGCCTGAGGCGAAAAGTGGATCTGTCCCTGAGTTTCTGCTCGGGTCCCTGAATGCAATTTTAGCAATTGAGGGTCTCCCCGCCATGTGAAATCTCCGCTCTCTGATTGGTTCCGAGGCTTGGAGATGGAAATTGTAGATCCCGCTGACTCAGCCATCTCTACACACAGACTCATCAACTATACCTTGAAACTGTATTCTAGATAATTCTCCGTCTCCTCTCAGCCAACCGAGATCTTCTGACACAAGAGACTTCGTCACGCATGCAGATCGTTCCCGGCGGCCTTCTTGGCTTCCGCTTGGCTTATTTTTGGCGAGCTCGTTTTGTATGAGGCATACCGTTGATGCGTATGCCCGCGCTATCTTATACCCAGCAGCTCGGCCCAGCAGCTCTCCACTTCGATTTCTCTAACACATGAAAGCATCAGGTACGCGTGTACTCAATATCTAGTTTCCAAAATTTTGAAGCACTAGTTGACTATCTATTTTACTAAGCGGAAGGAAACACCTTGTCCATGGGAGAAGAACAATGCAGCGGGTGGGGATGAGTCGGCGTTGATGCCAGGATGTTGATGAAATTGCAAAGACGGAACATGCTCTGGTCACTACATCGAGAGGGTATGTGAGAGGGTAATTCTGTGGCCAAGGTATAAAAGCCCCTTGTCTTCCTGCTCCAGTTCCTCGTCCATCAACAGCTCAAACTTTCCTCCTCTCCGGTGCCGCAGCGACTTGCTTCATCAGCAGCTTCCCCCTCATTCTTCAACATGGTTCATCTGACCTCGTACCTGACCACTAGCGTGGTACTGCTGGCCTCTCTGGGTTCCTGTCATCCAGGCCACAGTGTCCAGGAGGAGGCCGCTGAACGCGCCGCCTTCCTCAAACGGGCCCCCGTGCATTCGCGCAGCTTGTCTCACTGCGCATCCAGCCTGAGAGCTCGCGAGGTTGAGGATGCCAATGTTGCTCGTCGCGGGGACGCCCTCGAGCACTTGCGTCGGGAGAGGGGCTTGTCCAGTATGTTTCCTCGAATGTGCAATACCCTTACTGTCAACCTCAACTAACAGCGCAGACAACCAATACCTCAAAGCCCGCGATCTGGACTCCGTTCTGGGTACAGATCATCATTCGAACCTGACTCATGTTGACCCGTCAACCGATCCCCGCATCCTCTTCGCGTCGGGAGGCACCTGCATCGTGCAGCCGGAGGTCACCCAGGGGCCGTACTGTACGTCTGCCACATCATGCTGTTCAACCACCTTCTACAATCTAACACTGGTATCTACCCCTAGATATCGCTGGAGAACTCATCCGCCACAACGTGGCCGAGGACCAGGAGGGCGTGCCCTTGTTCCTGGACATCCAGCTCATCGACACCAACACCTGCGAGCCGCTGCGGAACATCTACACCGACATCTGGCACTGCAACGCGACCGTAAGCTCTTACCCTCTTTCTTTGAAAATGAGCTACAACCACTAACCCTTTCTCTTATACTACAACAGGGTGTTTACTCCGGAGTCGTGGCAAGCGGCAACGGCAACCAGAACGACTCGAGCAACATCGACACGACCTTCTTGCGCGGCGTGCAGCCCAGCGGCCCCGACGGTGTCGTGCGCTTCGAGTCCATCTTCCCGGGACATTACACCGGCCGCGCGGTGCATATCCACGGTACGTGCCTCGCCCACCCGGCCTTTTCAACCTAATTCTTTCTTTTCATCTCAATCATGCATAGTTCTGACTCAATGGGGGAATAGTGGCAACGCACCCGGCCAACGAAACCAAGATCCTGCCCAACGGCACCATCGCCGGCATGTACGACGGCCGCTCCTCCCACGTGGGCCAGATCTACTTCGACCAGGCCCTCATCACCGAGGTCGAGAAGACGACGCCCTACAGCTCCAACACGCAGGATCTGACTCTGAACGCGGACGATATCATTCTGAAAACGGAGGTGGATGACACCGATCCGCTCATGGAGTATGTTCTGCTGGGGGATAGTGTTTCGGATGGTATCTTCGCGTGGATCTCGATTGGGGTGGATGGCACACGCGATGACTCGCTTTCTCCGGAGGGGTTCTGGACCGAGGATGGGGGCGAGGTCAATGATGATTTCGTGATGAATATGGCTGGCATGGGGGGTTTCGGTGATTTCGCTTCTTCGAGTGCCGTTGCTACGGCTACTGCTACCTCTGCGTGAGTGCCAGCATGGTGAGAATATTGGCAAGTACGTGGAGGATGGTTACTATTTGGGTTTTCTTTCGGTATACCTCATCCCGGGCGCTCGATTCGGGGGATTCAAGTCTAACTTGGAGTACTTCCTAGAACCTCTACACCTGCAGGAAGTTGTTTTATTGCTAAAGATATTATTAATGAACCGAAGCGGTGAGAAAATGTCAAATCGAGAGCATGTCTCGCCGACGTCACTCTTCGCTAAGTGGTTCATTCTTTTATTTCTGGTGTGCATCGCGATTCGTACGGTTGTAAGTGCAATGCTGGTTGATAAGGATAGTTCAGTTGAACACAGTAGCATCATATTAAATAGTGGTTTGCTTTCATAGATAGTTAAACAATTTCTTCATGGTTCCATGTGCCCTGGTCTCTGTAGGTGGTAGTATGCGCCGTACGTACAAACTCCGGAATTCGGCGCCGCTACTCCTCACCATAAAGGTTGTTCCTCGGATCCATTTCCTCACCCCAATAGAGACTTTTCCACTGTCGCACCAGTAATTCTTTTGCCCCAGTCTCGAATTTCCCAGCATCCCAGAAGACGTATCCCCAGTTTCGCAGCGCGCTCGGAATCCAGCAGCCCATGATGTTGCTGTAGGTATCGTGCCAGAGTAAGGTCCAAGCGAGTGGCGGGAACTCGCCCTTGGGGTCTGGGACATGATAGCCCCGGAATGGAAAGGCCTCGCGGGCTTGCGACCTCAAGTCCCGGTCCGTGAGCCCGTCGTGCATTAGACGTCCCTCAATCATAGAGGGCGACAGAATTTCATTGGTCCCGATAAATTCAGTCTCGTCACAACAAAGTCTTGCCTGCATGGCTTGGAAAAGCTGGGCTTGATCCTTCTCCATTTCACACAGGGCTCGATGCAACAGCGAGAGACCCTGGGACGCTGTGCCTTCGAGGTAGGTTTCTGTCATAAGAACTAGGTAGTTGTTTTAGCTTCGGATTAGCAGAGACGGCAAAGAGGTCGGGCAACCGCGGATAGGACAGAGAGACTGGACTTACATTCACTATCCATGTCAAAGTTCATCGGGTCTAGATCCTCTCGGACCGCATTAAAGATGTCGTGATGTTGATCCTGCACGAAGGTGTAGATGCAGAGAATCTCCTCGATCTCCCAGGCGTAGAACATTCTTTCCAAGTGCTGCAGGATGTCCATGGACACGGTTCTAACACGGCTGTTACCCCATGGTTTATCAAGACTTCGATTTCCAAACAGATGACAGCAGAGCTGGAATCGATAGAGCGCGCGGATGATTCGACTCTCCTCGGTGGAGCTGATCATTCTTTGGACTGACGATGATGGCGGTTCAATCTCCTTGGCCAGGTTCTCGAGTACCCAAGTAGCGAATCGCTGGAACATCGGGACGATGACGTTGTGATGGTATTTGAAGATGTGTAACAGATCATCAAGTGTCAATGATGTGGTTCTCGGTGGCGACTCTTCCGTCAGAAGGCGACATTTCCGATACTCTTCGACCGTCTCCGCAATCCTCTCTTTTGTGCGTGCTTTGGCAGACTTCAGCTGACCAGAAGCGTAGACGGCTTTAATCTCGGGTAGTAATCCTTTCATGGAGACAGTGAGTAGATTCCATAGCACATTGTGGCCTTCCGCTCGCAGATGTTGGAAATACACGGGCGATGCCATTGTCAGGGCGGTCAGATCCTGATAGGACAGAAGTGAGAGAATCTTGCTTCGAAGCTTAGCTGGCAGCGTTTCCATAGAGAGCCCTCTCTGGAGAGTTGCGGTCGTCGACAAGGTCTTTACTAAATGCGCAGGCGGCCGAGGAGACAAGGTCTGTGGGCAAGATGGAGATGACTGCGAACCGTTTTGAATCACATGCCAGTGAGCAACAGCAGGGTCCTCTGGGGTTATGTGTGTGTGAGGCTTGAGATTATACCAGACCTTTTTAGTTTTGATTTTGCTGCCATCGACCCAACGCCGCCATCGAGACACGCGAGGCTTGGACGAGGACATGATGGATTGAATGAAGTGTGAAGAGGTTGACAGTTCGTAGAATGACTAGCAAGAGATGAGGGTGGATGAAAAGGACGAGAAATGAAATGGATAGAGGAAGAGAGCGAAGATGGGGAAGCATGGAGGTGAGAGGAAAGGAAAGAGGAAAGGGCAGGAAGAACTCTGATCCGGTCGGTTTGTAGGCAGTCATGTGCTACTGTATACAACAACAACCGCCCCTGCCCGAAACAGTGAATGAAGTGAAGGTAGCCAGAAAAGGAAATCGCAAACCATGCTGCCCAAGTTTAACGGTGAGTCCGTGGCTTCTTCCACACTTTGTATCCAGCAATGACTGACACTCTTGGTAGCGAGATGGTGGCGACATCGGAATCAGGTCAATCCTACAGTCTTCTGCTAAGGTATCTCTCGAGACACGCATGGTATCAGAGCGGAAATGGATTGGAGACAGTGGAATCTAAAGGTGGGGAATGTGAGTGAAAAAGTCCTACGCAATGAGCTTGAGGATTCGATAGCAGTTCAATAAGCTTTGACTGACCAGAAATTAAACATTACTATCCAAGTTATTACCGACAAACCTACAGAACCCGGTCCGAACGATGCTGCCCAGGGGATAGACAAAAGTAGAGCGCACTAAGGGGTGAGATCTGTTGCAATAGCTAGCAGCGTGGATTTCTTCGTACGTGGTATACTCATACTCTCACCCACTAGAAGCGTCACACAGCACAAAATAAGACACTGAATTGACTAACAAATTAAGAATCCAAGATATAGGCTCCCGCAAGACACCCGCAACCACTCCCCTCGGTCTTCTCATTCTCACCATCACCCAGCAGGAGCAAAGGCATTAACAGAATCTAAGCACGACGAGCAAAGTCCCGAGCATGCACACCGCTGGACCGAGAGACAAGCGCACCGAAGATAGCGCGAATATCATCCAGAACCTCAGTCGGGGTAGTGGGAGTAGCCAGCGCCACTGAGGCAGCCGTGGCCGTCGTCGCAGCGTCTACTGCCACTTCCGTGGTCACTGAGGGAGCGCGAGCCGAAGTCACGGCCGCAGCGGCAGTGGAGACGGAGCTAGTGGCTGCGGAGGAGACAACGACGG
This sequence comes from Aspergillus brunneoviolaceus CBS 621.78, assembly GCF_003184695.1. Classification (NCBI taxonomy): domain Eukaryota; kingdom Fungi; phylum Ascomycota; class Eurotiomycetes; order Eurotiales; family Aspergillaceae; genus Aspergillus; species Aspergillus brunneoviolaceus. Next base: position 77,119 of record NW_020290760.1, on the reverse strand, counting down.
GTTCAGCGGTGGCAACAGTCTGAGTGGCAGAGGTAGTGGTCGAGGCAGCAGTGCTGGTAGTGGCAGCGGCGACGGTGGTGCTTGAGGTAGCCTCGGCGGTGGACTTGGGAGCGGAAGAGGTCGACAAGCTGGCAGAGCTGACAGAGCTAGATGTGTCCGCAGAGCTGGAGCTGGAGCTCGACGCGCTACCCGACCCAATCTCCTTCGTGATCGGCGCCTCCTCAACATAAACACCAGACCAGAACCAATCCTCCGCCGCATCGTTCGAGCTTCCGCTGCCAGGCAGACGCAGCTCGCCGACGTGCCAGTCGGCCGAGTTGGACGAGGCGGACGCGCTGACGGGCGACACAACCTCGGTCAAGGGGTCGGAGCCGTTGGACGCCCACAGACCCACCGTCTGCGCGTCGAAATCGATATCATACGCGAAGTTGTACCAGTTGCCGGCCTCCAGCTGCACAGACCAGTGGGTGTTGCCGCCGGCGTTCCAGCGGAGTGTGTTGTCGGAGGACCCGGATGCCCCAGAGGCCAGACCGTACTGCAGCTCGGTGAAGTGGCTCTCGAAGAAGGCGATCTGGTGCTCGAGGGAGCCGTCGGGCGCGTTAGTCGTCTTGGTCGACAGGGAGAAGTGGTAGTAGAGGTGGCCGGAGCCGAGGTCGGCCTTGGTCTGGGGGATCAGTTCGGAGCGCTCCATCGTTTGACCTTCCCAGTAGGAGGTGCCGTCCTATCGGAATGGATATGTTAGCTCGCGCAATCCCGTCGTCAAATGGAAACTGGCATACAATGCTGATGCGCAGCCCCTGGGCGTCGCTCGTGTCGGCGGGGTTCTTGAAGTCCGTGGACAGACCCAGGTAATCCGACGTGTTGCCGGTGCCATGGATGTACCATTGCCACGGTTCGATCTGGTTGGACCATGACCCTATCTTGTCAGCTCGAAGCCCTTGGCGACCGGGGGAGAGGGTTGAATTACAATCATCAAAGTCCTCGACGGTAGCAGAAGAGTTGAAAATGCCGCTCCACAACACGGTTCCAGCCAGCGAGGAAGCGGGAAGAGCGAGAAGGGAAACGAAAGACTTCATAGTGAGTCAAGGGCGAAGGAGTGACGAAGAAAAGTAAGAGAATGGAATGTGTGACCGGCACAGTTGGTTTGGAGAATGAGTTGTGGGCTGAGGGATCTTTTTATCTTGACGGAACTGGTTGCGGTGGGGAGGATGGAAAGTGGAGCGGGTGTCGGGGTTAGATTGACGGGCGTGTGCTGAAACACCCGCACGCTGGCTCTCCGTTTCACCTTAATCCAAAGGGTCTCAGTCTCGACCCTGACAGCTCGACACTGCAATTAAACGCAGCTCTGCCAACTGAGACCTTGCCTGTCATTGCTGGTTCATGGCCAATCCAATTGTCCTTCCGGTTGCACTCAGTAGCATCTCCACTGAAATAGAAAATTGAGGAACGTTTCTCGCATTGACCATCACTTGTCTCAAACATATACTGCCGCCAAGCGACATGATCACTCAGTAGATACATAATCATGCACAAATCCTCACAAAGCCAACACGGCCGCCTTGAGCTTGGCGAAGTTAGGAGTTCCCAAACCGGTGGCCGGATCCCAGCCCGCAGTGGCATTCCAGCTGGCCCACGGGATGTAGCCCGTCCCGGCCGAGCTGCCATCACATCCACCCGCCGTACCCGAGGTAATGTCATTCAAGCTCTTGTATCCACTAGAGTACAACCAGGGGTTTAGGAAGCCCAAGGACTTCTTTCCCGCGCGCAGACGAGCGTCGTTGAGCAGCGCGACGATGGCAGCAACGACGGGACTGGCGCCCGAAGTACCGCCGATGAGCTCCAGTTCACCATTCACATAGGTTTCATAGCTAATTTACCCGTCAGAGTCATTTCGGCATATCAAGAAGTCACGGAGAGGAACTTACTATGGTGAACCACCATAGGCGGCAATATCCGGGAATGCGCGCCCGGTGAAGTTGACATACGGAGTGTAGTACTCCTTAACCGCCGCGGAAATGTGCTTGTCCAGGTAGGTCTCGACCTGGTCAGCTTGGTAGGACGGGCGCGTGAAGTAGTTGCTAAAGCCGCCGCTGCTGTCCACCCAGGCGATCTCGGGGATGTCCTGGGTACCACCCACGGCAGTGATGTAGGGGCATGTGCCGGGGAACTCGGGGGTGAATTGAACGGTGTCGGTGCCGTCGTTCGAGAGACAGGCCTCGCCAACACCTGGACCATGTTAGTCGGCGGCTTGCACGGCTGAAAGCAGACAACTCACCCGAATCACCCGACGACTCCAGGACCGAAATGCCGCGCAGGCCGATCAGCCCGATGAGGTTGCAGACGCGCGTGGCATAGGCATACGGAACAGTCTATAGGGTCAGTCGAAGCACTACTATGAGGGTGATCAAACGTACATCCTCATCGTCACCGTAGGAGTTGGTGATAACCTGCGGCAGCTCGTCGTTGGTCTTGTTCAGCAGGTACTCATAGTACTCCACGTAGGGCTCGTTGGTATCCGTGGTCTCCACCACGTTAGGGATGAAGGGACTTTCGTCTCGTTAGTAACCACTTTCAAACCCGATCCATTTTGGGATTACATACGGAGATCCAGCAGTGATGAACTCAACCACCGGCAGGGGATGCGAGAGGCCCACAATGTTCTGCACATCCAGATCGGCCTCACCCCCGTCTTCCTCTTGGTTGTTGACGCCACCGTTGATCAACTCCACGGTGAAGTTCTGCTGCGGGATGCCGAAGCGCTCGGTGAACAGGTCGAGGTCCGAGTACAGGGCGGACTCGCCCAAGAAACTTCCGAAACCGATGCGGCTGCCGGACGAAGCCTTGGGGGTGTAGTCAATGTTGTACTGCTGCTTCAGCAAGGTCGGGGTGATGTACTGGCTGGCGCTGCTGGACCGTCGGGCCACCTTGACGGCCTGGAAGGCGGCGGCGCGCTCGGCGCGCGTCTTGCCGAAGAAGACGGTGGGAGCGATCAGGTCGATCGACCCGCTCAAGCTGTCGGGCACCGAGTACTGGGTGGTGCGCACCTTCTGGGTGCCGGCCTTCTCGTAGACCGAGAAGGTGGTGTTGAGCAGCTTGTTGGCCGTGCCGACGGTGGTGGCAAAGCTGATCAACCCGCCCTGGTGGGAGATGTCGGTGACGCCCGCCTCGGTGAGCCAGGAGATGACCGTCGAGTGGTCGGCCAGAGGGAACTGGGCGTTGACTTCGTCCGCGTCGAGGTACTGGCCGTAGGTGCTTTGGCCCGGGGTGGAGACGGACAGCAGCTTGGACTCGAGTTGGTCCAGGTTCTGACGCGTCAAGGCCACGGAAAGAGTAATGTTCGAGCTGGTGTCGGCTTCCTCAACAAGCGACCAGCTGCTGGGCACGGCCTGGATCTTCTCCAGCACCACGTTGCCCCAAGCAGGGGCGGCCACGGCCAACAGGCCGGCAGAGATGCGCGAGAAGGCGACCATGATGAGGGGAGATCCAGCAACGGGGAAGGAGACACCGGGGGAGAAGGGCGAGGAGCAGACAGGCAGCGACGGGGCCGCCGCCTGTTATAAATCTTTTTGGCGTAGTGATGAGGCCATTGCGGGTGGATTAATTGCTCCGACGGGGAGCGGTGCAACGCCGGGGATGGCGTGCACCGTAAATGAGGTGGGATGCAGGAACCAACCCAATCCAACTCTCGTTCTGCAGATTCGTCATACTCCTTGCCGAGTGCCAAGCCGGATCTAAGCTTCCTTTCCGCTTGCTTATCAGTGAAGGATTATCTTCGACAATGTGGCTTCCTCGGCTCGGTTCTGTCATCTTTCTCGAGCATTGCAGACAAACTCTCTTAATCAACATCTAGAAAACCTTTGACATTGTGGGAATGAGGGAATCTGTCTGTCTTCACTTCTTCCATGTTGGTCACTTGATTGAACACCCGAGACAGCAGCAGGCAGTTATCTTGGCGCGTCGGAGCGAGGCCGGAGTCCGGTGTATCGCGCCATTGCGAGGCGGGGTCTCCAGCAGCTAGTGTGGGACACCTGCAGGGGAGGTTGCATTGACGCACATTCAGGTAATCTATTCTTCTGCAAGAGATAATGGCCTCAGTCTGATGGCATCTGACGCGAGGGACTGATTTTCTGTTGGTCGAAATCACCTGATCACAGTGCAAACGTTGCAAACAAACAATATTGCCCAATTGAGCGCAGCCCGGACAATTCTCGGAATACAATGTATGTGTTCCTGAGGTACTGCTGGGAAAAATTCTTTAGTCGGATAGTCGAATAATGGTTGGGGCAGAAGATAGGGATACACAGTTGGTATTGATTGTTTGGATGGGCAATATGGAAACAATCTCTCCAATCTTTAAGAAGTGGGTGAACTCGTGGCGGGAGGTGGCTTAATGACCGGGAGTGGAAGGGAGTAAAGTCATATATTAATGTTTTTATGAACATCAATCACGTCAAGTGCCGAGAACATAGAAACCAATCCAGCAGGGCTGCTTCTGCATTTATATGTACATAGAAAATCCCATTGCACGGCCGGAGAAAGTGAGAGTTGCAAGTTAGAGATATCTACCCCTATCAACTCCGCAACATGTCGCGCCTTGCACGATATATCTGTCTGACACGCTAGTCAAACACAAAGTCATAGGCATCTAGGATCTGCATCCCTTCCAATGCAGACTTTCCATAACCTATGATGCATAATATTTCTTTCGTATTGTTGCCATTCGAACTATTGGGAATAGGTGCATATTTCGAGAAGTTGGATGGCCATACACTGCGGCCAGTAGCGCATCTGATTCAATTCATAGTCGGGAAGATTTCTTTTTTTTTCAATGCGAAATTCTGGAACCCCCTGCCGCGTATTCACGTTTTGCAGCTGTTCGAAGGCCCTCTTCAGTGTACGGCACAGTCCGGAGAGCATGCATTGCCCTCGAGAACGAGAAATCCGGGGTTCACAGTCATCAAGAGATAGATGGAGCCTGGTAATCGCTCGGCGGGACGGCAAGGGCATACCAGCAGGCCCCAAATATTGCAAACCTGTTAATGGCCGAGAGCTCTGCAGTTATGATACTTATGAACACTATTCCACAGGGCAAATCTCAAGGGTTTGATGTTCCCATACTCAGTAGTTGGTTAAAAAAGGTACGACGGAATATCGTACCGTGAGTACGTGAATGGACCCAATGCGAAAGACAGCCGGTCAGGGTACAATCCAGACAACCGATTCCTCTCTACGGCGGATCTTGTAGAAGCAATCCGGTCCTCAACATGGCCGTGCCAGACAAAGGCAAGCCTCGACGTTTTCCATGTTCGCAGAACCATAAAAGCCACATCAGAATCCCAAAAGAAAAGGGGAAAGGCGGCGAGTTCACCCTGGCTCCAAGAGTAATGGAGTTCTACCACTCGTAATACGTGAAGTGAAGAGCAAGCAAATATAGGGCCGCAAAAGATTGCATGGTTTGGAGGGTGCAAGCAGGAAAAGTATCAGTTCAATGCAACAGACCAAACACACCCTGTCTACGTAAAACAAGTTATTTCAAAAGAAGGCGGTTACAATTTTTGTTTCTGGCCAACCATAGAAAGCTTTAGAGTATGGTACTAAGTATCTAGTGGCGCACTCTGGCCGAGGCTAGAAGCCTCCCATGTCTGCGAGCGACGCGCCAGCGCCGCAGGCTTACCAGGCAACAACGTAGCAGTTTAGAAAGTGCTCGGAGGTTCAAGGTCAGATCTTCAAACCTTGCCGCAATCACCCTCGCCAAGCATCCGCATTGGTCATTCGCTAATAAATTACGTAGTACATACAGCCGGCATGGCGGGGTGTGCAGATTATAGGCGTCGGGAGGCAACCTTGCATAGATTAGTAGTTCGGGGAGCGTGCGGGGTGTGGCGCCCTTAGGAACTGGGTGCAAAGCTCAGCGAGGTTCAAGCATTACATAGAAGGACCGTATTTATCTGTTGGATGGCTTGCAAGATGAACGAATAGAATACAACAGCTGGGCAACTCCCGGCGATCAGACAGTGGCGAGCTGAGTAGGCCTTGAATGACCTAGTGGGGTAAAGTGAATGGGTCAGTCTCGCACTAAACTAGACATCGTCACAGCCGGCTCACCTTGTTTACTCACACATCTGCGATCTACAAGCTGAATCGAGGGGTCCTGCACAGTATGAAAACATGCAGCTGCGTGAGCTATCACAGTCCAATCCAGTGCATAAAGGTGGGGGGAGCTGAACAGGACCCGCAGATCCCCACCCCACTCAGCCGAATCCTGTAGAGATCTACAACACCTTGTCAGCCTTTGACGATGTCATGCACGAACACGAATTACTCCTCGGCGAGTCGGATGGCAAATCGATCCAACATGGATCGACGAACCATCCAGGAAATGGAGTAACCTGGTGTGGGGGCAGGGGCCTTTGCGAATGCATCGCTAGACGCATCGAGTAAAGATCATTGGTCTGTCAGCTAGCCACAGTGGTCTGTCCCTCTTTCTGTAAGGCATCCACACCTGGTGTAGGCTAGGTATGCTAGGCGGAAATAATGTTGGCTGTGACTTTTATCGTGAGGAATTGAGTTTGTACGCGAGGAACTCTGTAAATCGGGAGATCCTTTAGTAGTACAAAACTTTAGCCATCGAGATGGGGCACGTGGCATAGAGGTGTGATGTGCAAGGTCAAGAACTGAGATCCGAGAGTGTGGAGGAGGGGTAGTATCGATCTGCAACTCCATCAGCCACGATTGCAATGGAGCTTGAAGGAGAATGACCACATCATGCAGTTTCGCAGCCCACCATAAGCTGGCTCGGGTGGAGTGGGTGTCAAGTCGGACGCATCGAGGCACACCGGACAAGGATAACCCTGATAGACGATACGAGGCGACCTGAATAGAACCGGCTGAGCAGACCCCGAAAGATCGGATATTGTTATAAAAGGCCACATCCAATCCAGTCCAGCTAAAGGTGTTCACCATCTTTCCAGAGCCGGCAGAGTCTTCGATAAAAACTCATCCATCATGGCTGATGCACCTCCAGTCCTAGCTCATGCTGAGCGCGGCGAAGACCAAATCACCAACCAAAATGTGATCAACAACTATTTCATCGGCCCACGGGCTGCCAACATGCCTGATTTCAGAGCAAACATTAACACCATTCTGGATGAACTGCTTGAAACCAGGCTTGATTACTACCCCGAGGATCATGTACTCGCCTTCCCCCCTCTGCTGTTTCGCGTCGACTGACCCGTTGAAAGAGCCAGAAGTTCATCACCAAGGAAGTCCGGAGATCGCCGGAGTTCCAGAAGGTGAGGGACAACTTCGGTGATGTCGTCCGAAAAGTGGCCCAGCTCCTCGGAGAGCACTCGGTGCCTTTCTGGTCTCCCCGCTATGAAGCCCACATGTGCACTGACTTGACCATGCCGTCCTTGCTGGGGTACTTCATGACGATGCTGTACAATCCCAACAACGTCGCCCTCGAAGCCAGTCCCATGACCACCGTCGCGGAGTTGTTGGTCGGACAGCAACTGGGCGAGCTGTTCGGATACAAAACTCCCCTGACAGAGGACCCTCATAGAGAAAGACAGAATGAGCCGATGTCATGGGGCCATATCACCTGCGACGGCACGGTCGCTAATCTGGAATCGATCTGGGTCGGTACGTACTTACTTCCCTTTCAAACGTCCCAAATCATGCATTAAGACATGACCAGCGCGAAACCTGAAGTTCTACCCTTTGGCCCTTCATCAAGCCATCGTGAACGGGAACCTGAATTTCATCGCGGATCGGTTCGAGGTGGAAAACTGCAGGGGCGGAACAGAGAAATTTGCACGGTTAGCAACCTGGGATCTTCTCAATCTGAAGCCCAAGACTGTCCTCGATCTGCCCGATCGTCTGTACCGAGAGTTTGGCATTTCGAGCGACTACCTCAAGAATGCCTTGGAGCCTTATAACATCCAGTCAGCGGGCCTCTTGCATGAGGAGACCGACGAGACCCACCACTTTTATAGGAGTCTCAAGGCGATGAAATTCATCGTGTCCAAGACCAACCATTACTCCTGGCCGAAGGGACTGGGTATGTAAATTCCCAAGTCGGCCAATGTCACCACGGACTAGAAGGCTAACCTGTCCAGCCATTGCCGGGTTGGGATCGGCGAATCTTCTTGAAGTCGAGGTGGACGACGACGCTCACATCGACCTGGCGCAACTGAGGGCTACTCTGAACGAGTGCCTTGAAAACGAGATCCCCGTCTATGCGGTGGTGGCCGTGATTGGATCCACCGAAGAGGGGGCCGTCGACCGGCTGTCGGAGATTGTGCGAATTCGAAACGAGATGCAAGAGAACGGCCTGTCTTTCCTTGTTCATGCAGATGCTGCCTGGGGAGGTTACTTTGCTACCATGCTGCGCCGAGGACTGCGGGGTCCTGAAAGGGGCGACGCCGACAGAGGCGCGGTGCCAGCCCTGACTCTGCGAAAGGAGACTGAAACCGACCTCTTGGCTCTTCGCCATGCGGACTCCATCACGGTCGACCCCCACAAGGCTGGCTATATCCCGTACCCGGCAGGGAGCTTGGTCTACAGAGACGGCCGGATGCGATACTTGGTGACTTGGTCCAGTCCCTATTTGTCGCAGGGGTCGGCAGAGAATATTGGGGTATATGGGGTAGAGGGAAGGTGAGTTTCTTCCGTGACTGCTCCAGCTCAGGGTGCACCGACTAACCATTCATCCATGATGGCTCTTGCAGCAAACCCGGCGCAGCTGCCATGTCAACGTGGCTCTCCAACCAGACAATTGGTCTGGACCCCGACGGATACGGAAAGCTGCTGGGTCAAGCATCTTTCACCAGCTCCAGGGTAGGTTCCTCGCGAGCGAGTTTCTTGATTCTCTGGGCTGACAATTTGGCAGCTATCGGTGCGCTATGCCGTCCACAGTGACTTCAGGCAGGAGAACAGAAAGGACTTCATCTGCGTCCCGTTCAATCGACTGCCCCGGGAGCAGGAGGGACACGCCTTCAACTCCCCAGAGGTTGAGGCCGACCGGGATCTCATTCGAATGCGCATCCTGGGACAGCAGAACGAGGCCCTCCTGCAGGACCCTGTCGCAATGAACCTGCTGCGCCAACTGGGCTCCGACACCAACATCAACGCCTTTGCCCTCAACTTCTACGTCGACGAGGCGAAGACAACCCTGAACACCGACATCGAAGAAGCCAACTACCTGATGAAGAGGGTCGTTGACCGGCTTTCCATCACGGGGGTGGACACCGACCCAACCAAGATCCCCGTCTACCTGACCTCGACCAAGTTTGAGCCCAAACATTACGGCGCGTGCGCAAAGACCTTCATGCGCAGATTGGGCCTCACGGAGGTCGACGAAGACCTGTTCGTCCTGCGCAACGTAGTGATGAGTCCCTTCCCCACCAAGCACTACTTCATCGGCACGCTGTGGGACGAATTCGAGCGAGTCGTCAACGAAGAAGTTCAACAAGTCCGAAAGCGCAACGACCCCGCGGCACACAAGGCCCAATTCCTCCTGCAAGGCATCGAAGAGTCCGGAAAGACCTTCCTGGTCTTGCAAACCTCGTTCCACACTGCCACTCTCCGCCAGCAGCTGATCGTCCGCGCCACCCTCAGCCCCGACCTCGAACAGAAGTATCGGGATTGCAAGAACCAAAGCCCAGAGACATCTCTCCTCCTGGTGTCCCAGGATGTCATCAACCTTCAGCAGGGCATTCGCGATCTTCCCCACACGGACTTAACGTTCAACGCCGAGATATACGCGAAGGTGGACTATCTCCGCCAACACGAGAATCCCGACTTGTATGTTCCCTACCTGTTTAGCCCATCTCGGAATCAAATCCCAATACTAACATCACACTCCAGGGACGTGCGCGCCTTGTCCACAGGAGAGGTCACAATCACTAAGGACGATATCATCAAGAGCCGGCCGTTGAACGTGGTGAACCGAGACCCGCAATATCCAAAGATGGACACCCCGTTCTATCTTTACGGCACGCCGGCGCAGCAGCATATTTCCCACGTGCTGGTCCGGTCTCCGAACGTCGCCCTGTCCGCCGCCAACGTCTCCTTATCCCCCGACCCGGGAGTAGAAGACAGCATCAGTGCCGACGACCTCGCCAACGGCTTGATCCTCGCCTTGGCCGAGCACCCCGAGGTGGCCATGCAGCCCGTCACCGGAAAGGTGTCCGCGACCGCAGATGTGCCCGGCGACTTCTTCTTCAGCAATGGAAAGGAGTTCAAGGTCAACATCTGGAGGGACCCCCACGCTGGCGACGCTCAGGGCCCCGGCCTAGTGGACGGTCTGGGAGAACCCTTCTGGACTGGCACATTGACTCTGCGCGAGGACCTGGACTATGATTCCGACTGGCCCAACAAGGACCCGGCGGCTGTTGCGAAGGTCGATTCGGCTCACTGGCGCGAGGAGCTGCTGAAGATCGGCAATGTGCTGAATGCCAAATACAGGGATCCCGCTGAGTAGCCTGCGACGCAGGAGGGACCGTAATGCTGAGGTCATTGGTGCTGCGGGCGATAACCTTATATCGGAAGGATGAGACTATCTGTGATGCTATAAAGGTGGTCGAATAAAGCATTCAGACGATGGATTCGCCCAAGGTTATTTCGAACAAGAGAGACACGAGGGTGGTGAGAAAGGAAGAAGTGACGTGGAAGCAAGAGGGAAAGAAAACGCCACCGTCTTCCAACCAAGGAAGACACAGTCGCTTCCTCGCCCGTGCCGCCTCAGTACTTACAGTTCCAAACACCACAACATTAAGAATAGTGGTATGTATGGAATGCGGTCTAGATCACACATTCGACTCTTTTCTTTTTCGGTTTCGCTTGTTCGTGATCAATCTAGGTTGTCAGTGGTTCTGATACTTTGCCCCTTCTTTATACCAAGAAACAGTATTCCCAATGTCCAGCCACAACATGGATTAATGCATGGCCACTTATGACATGAACGGGCTTTTCACCAATGTCAACAATGTTTCATGTCCGCTGTCCCCGCGTAATAGTTCTGATGGTGAATAATAGGATCTGATGCCCTACCATCAGCGTATGACTGATAATTCTACCGTGGTTAGGAAACCTATATAAGGGGAGTCGTAACCCGCCCCAGCATCGCGAAGAAGCAATGCACTCATGTGATCATCATCATCAAACTCAGTCTCAAGATTCGCTACCAGCTACGACAACAAAAACAGCTCAAACACACTGAAAAGCCAGAAAGCTCGCCATACTCCCCTCTGGCTGCGTGCAGGACTTCCACGCCAGCCGAGTATCTACCCCCTGCACCAGCGCGACGATATCATTCTTGGTCCGCTCCCGACCCCCAAACAGCGCCAGCATACGGCAGTCCATGCACCGCACGATTGCTTCTACCTGACCCGAGGATGACCCTATCTCTGGGACGGCAATGTCCGCGATGAGAACCCACATGCCGGGCCGCAGGGCGGGCGACAGGTTCGCGATTATCCGACAGACGTCCTCATCCGACCAGTTATGCAGGACAAAACGCAGAAGGAAGTAGTCCGCTGAAGCGACAGGCTGGGGCTCGAAGAAGCTATGGGTCAGGTACTCGATCTTGTCCGCGTAGGCTGGGGGTAGCGTCTGGCGGCTCTCGCTAATCACGTCGGGCAGGTCTTCGAAGATGCAGTGGAGGTGGGGATGTGCTTCGGTGAGTGCCATGCTCACATGGCCCGAGGAGCCGCCAATCTATGAGCATCATCGTTAGCGCATCTCAGTCGAGAAGCTGGAGATAATTTCACTTCTTACATCAACGACAGTCTGCACGCTCGACCAGTCGAATCCCCGCACGGCGTGCAAAGCTGAGTAGTACGCACTCCGCGTCGTTGCATTAATATAGTCATGAAAACCAAGCTCCAGCTTCGGGTACGATCGGTGATAGTCCCAGATATTGGTGATTTGCTTCTCCGGGGAGGCGTAGGCCACACTGGCGGCGCAGCGCGTGTTGTCGCTGGCAGACGGGTCGACCTTGAGCCCTTCGTAGATCTTGCTCGCGACCGGGAAGGTAACATTCAGGTTCCACATGCAGCTGCGCGTGGCAACGGAGTCGTGCACGCACAGGGCCGACAGCGGAGTGTGACCAAACATCTCGGGCTCGACCTCCTGCAGGAAGCCGTAGCTTGCCGTATATCGAATCAGGCGACGTAGGGGGTCTCTTCCGAGACCGGAGAGGAGTTCGAGGACGATAGCTGCTAGAGGCTCATGGAGGGGTATCAACTGGGGAATGCCGAAGTTCATCAGTGCCCGGATCGCGCCGACCTGGAAAACCTATCAAACGTGATGCATTAGCATTGGGAATTGTTGACCAGTGCATCCGATAAGGAGGCTGTGGGCTACCTCGGACATCATATCGTAAAAAAGATCGTATGGCCCAGTCACCAGACGGACCAGCCGCTTCGATGCGTCAATGACAGCCAAACGCGCCTTGGAGGCATCCCCGTTCATCCGACATGGATCAGCCAAGCAGTTTTCGAGCGAGTCGTGGTCTTCGCGTCGCACTTGCTGCTTCAGGACCTCCCCATTCACCGCGATCGTGTCGATGAGTTGCTCGAGGGCTCTGCGGGTCATGGTCAAGTCACGTCTCCAGGCAGAAGCTGTGGGACGGGGATGCGTCGACGAAGAAGAGCATCCCACTTCTTCTATCGTTCTGCATGCCACCTCTATAGATCCACGAGAGTACCTGTTAACCGGTGAAGTGGCTCAGCGATGAATCACGACTAGAGTGAGGTGTCGGAGTCGCATAAGCCACCCGCATCATCGACCCGTCCAGCCGGCAGTGATGCTGGCCAATGGCTCATCCCACCGCCAGCTCAAAAGCCAATTTGTGTCGAAGTCAAGGTACAGCAGATCTGGAAGGCAATCAGAAGCTTGGAGGACGGGGGGAACGGGGAGGACGTCGACCGGGGGGAACGTCGACCGGGGGTCTCCTGTGGAATCGACTATCATTCAGCAATCGATCTTGAAGTCAGTTAAGCCACATAGGATGGATTCATTGCACGGTTCTGGGACCTACCAGGCAAGGATGAACAAAGTCGTCTGGTGTTGAGTCTGGTTATCTTGTGACTTTCACGACCACACTCACCTACTATCATGGATGGGGAAACAGGAAAGCACTCGCAACCAGGAATCGGCTGCCGAGGAGGCGTCTGACATTTGAGTCGAGAGTCGATGCACGTGCAATCAGACTGTGAAGGAAAGCAGGAGGGTGGAAGCGGCGGGGTGAGATGTTTGAGAGTTTGAGGAAAGTGATGAGAAGATGAGAAGGTGAAGTGGAAAGCGCGACAGTCACGTGGCGATCTGCTTCAGGGTGTTCCACTGTCACCATGAAAATGAGTCAAAGTATAGGAGAGGAAGAGCGATAACAGCACAACCACAATATCAGTGTTATTGCGATAGGCAACTGCAGACTAAGATTGGTAAGTAAGTGCTACCCCACGCTGCATGGTATGGTATGGTAAGATACAGTAAGCTCACGTATGCGTCGCCATGCTCAAGCATAACGGCCGGCCATATTGGTAGTGATTAACTGGTAGCTGCAGTACATCGGTAGGTATTGGCCTCGGTAGTCGGTATTTGTTGGACTGATCAGTAATCAAATTTGTAATATTGCGTCTCCTGCCCGGATGAGCTGGACTTGGGTGGTATATGGGGGTGTCTTCACCATTAACCAATCTCCACAAACCATTTTTACCTGCGATAGGCAGTGAACTATCATTCTTTGGGGTAGTCATCTAATCTTCAGGTTGATTCAGAATGAACTGGACGGACAAGCCACTTCGAGCCCTCGCTCGTCCCCCAAGCCTAGGCCCCGGCCCCAATCCAGAAGGCAGCGCACCGCTACCACCCCCGCCCGACGGGGGCCTCCAGGCATGGACGCAAGTCCTCTGCATGCACTTCGTCTTCTTCAACTCCTGGGGCGTAAGCAACAGCTTCTCCGTCTTCGAGCAGCTGTACACCGCAACCCTGCCCCAGTCCGCCTCGACCATCTCCTGGATCGGCAGCGTGCAGGTCTCCCTTCTCTTCTTCGCCGGGGCGGTGGTCGGCCGCGCCACCGACGCAGGCTACTTCCGTCTCGTCTTCGCGCTGGGGGTCTTCCTCCAGCTGCTCGGCGTCTTCCTGCTCTCCCTCGCCAAGACCTACTGGCAGATCTTCCTGACGCAGGCCGTCTGCATGGGTCTGGGCAACGGCCTGACCTTCAGCCCGGGACTCTCGATCATGGCCTCCTACTTTGTCGAAAGACGCGCCTTCGCGGTGGGAGTAGCCGCGGCCGGGGCCGCGACAGGCGGCTTGATCTACCCCGTGCTGGTGAACCAGCTGCTGTACACGCAGCAGATCGGGTTCGGGTGGACGATCCGCGCCGCGGGGCTGCTGATGCTGGTGACGCAGATGCCCGGGGTGGTGCTCTTCCAGCCCCGTCTTCCGCCCCGACGAACAGGTCCTCTGATCGAATGGGGCGCGTTCACCGAGCGGCCCTTCCTCTTCTTCACAGCCAGCATGTTCCTCAACTTCTGGGGCCTCTACTTCGCCTTCTTCTACCTCGGGACCTTCGCGCGCGACCGCCTCGGGGTGACGGACACGCAGGATTTAATTCTGGTGTTGAACGGCGTGGGCATTGTCGGACGTGTCGGACCTAGTCTTGTCGGGGACCGGCTTGGGAAACTTAATGTCTTGGTCCCGCTCAGCTTTGCCTCCGCAATCGTGATTCTATGTTGGATGGCGGTCGACACCGTTGCCGGGCTGTATGTGTTTGCGGTTGTCTATGGGCTGGTGGGCGGCGCAGCGCAGTCGCTCTTCCCCGCGACTGCCACGACGATGACCCCGGATATCAAGCGGACGGGGACCAGGATTGGGATGATCCTGAGTATTGTGGGCTTTGCGACGTTGACAGGGCCGGTGCTGGAGGGGGCGTTGATCTCGCGCGTTGGGGGCAGCTATATCGGGGCGCAGATCTTTGCGGGGGTGTGTGTTGTACTCGGTGCGGGGGCTGCGTTGGCTGCGAGAGTGGCCAAGGTTGGTTGGGAGTGGGGGGCGAAAGCTTGACTGGTTTGGAGGTACTTGGGTTTCAATATATGACAATTGACAGGGTTTATAGAGTTGGCGAGGTGAGAAGACGCCGTATTCACCGGGTGCGGTAGAGGATACTAGGTAGACTTAGAGGGCAGCGGAAGTAAGTCGACGACAGCTAGAATTGCCAATAAACCAAATCATGTCTATGATTACAAGTTCAGACGCCCGACAACAAAGACATCCGAGTTTCCGTATGCGTTCAGCTCCCTAATAGCGTAGATAACTTCGCCTTCCAATCACTCACCATCTCCTTCGCCTCAACCGCCTCCTGCCTCGACCGCTCCAGCTCCGCCTCCAACGCTTCATTCCGCGCCCGCAGTTCCTGCACTTCCTTCCTCGCGCTCTCCAGCTGCGCCGCCGTCGCGCGCAGCGTCTCCATCTCCTGCTCCGACGACCGCCGATACTCCACCTCGCGCCGCAGCGCCGTCAGGCTCATATCCCGAATCTTGATGATCTGCTGGCACCGCAGGTTCTCCTCGCGCAGGTCCTCGTTCTCGAGCCGCAGCGACGCGTTCGACTCTAGTTCGCGGTAGAGGACGTTCAGCGAGGCGTCGACATCGGCGGGGAGGTTCGTGTACCGGGACTTGCGGTTGCGGCGGGCTGGCGGGGGGGATGGGTCGGGGTGCGGGGCGAAGATAGTGCTGTCGTTGGCTGGATTGGGTTCGTGTAAGAGGCTGTGTCCGGGGAGCGGGGAGAAAATGAGCGGCTTGGTATGAGATAGACTGCCATGAGGCAAAGGAGTAGAGGACAGTGTGCTCGGATGGAGGGCGGGAGAGGCGGCGGGAGCTGCACCTGATGTCTCTACCCCCGCCGGTCGTGGGGAGGTAGGAGGTGTCAGTGTCGGAGGAGAGATATGCCACTCGCGCCGGACACAGGCAGAGCAGAACATGTGGTGGTCGGTATCTCGCATCCACCCGGTCGGCAGACAGTGGGCGTGAAATGCCAGTCGACAGGTCACACATGGCTCCAGGTTCTCCTCGCGGAAGCAAACCCGACAGTATGTTTCGTGGATCGAGCCATCTCCTAAGCTCGGCATGGTAAGAATGTAAGGCAGTCGATGCAGGAGGCAGGGAAGGAACACGTACGTTTCCACTGTTTATGCCGCTGGATCTGCGATGCCATGGGTTCTCGCTCTAAGGCGGCGAGGGTGTCCGCCCACGAGATCCGTGATGGGGTTTCGGGATGAGCGACCGGCGACTCCGACATTGCCTCTGCGTGGGCGGTACGGACACCAACTCGTCGGTTATCTGAGCCACGCGTAGGGCGTTTTGAACGTGTCTTCCGTACGGCCATCGGTGTATGTGGTTGTGGGTTGAGGGGCGATGGATTGAAGATGTTCGCACGTTTCTCAGCTGTTTCCGTCAACAAGCCGAGGCGGGAGTAGATTAGTCAGAAGAATGGGCAGACAGTCTCTCCGCACGTGATCGTGACACGCAGTGAACGCTTTGCAATTGGGAATGATGACAAATTTGACATAGCAACGAAACAATAATCTACATTATTCAGTCCAAATTAACTACTCTGGTATAGCATCAGCTAGATTGATTGTAATGTCAAACAACATTAAGTCTTTTCCTCTGCCTTCAAAGATTCCACCCATCCTTCCACAGACTTCACCTGCGCAAACAACGGCCAGACCAACTCGGTCGCCGCGTCCGTCAGCTCCTTAGACCACCCGGCCGTGGCATCCTTGCTACGAAAGCATTCCTATCAGTGTGTGCAATCTCGGAGGACCAAGTAACTTACAGAAGAGTCACATTGTAGCCTCTGTGTAGTAAAACAATATCATCAGCGTCTACCAAGTTCCTTGTCTCATATACCCCAGAGACTTACAGCTCAAAAGCATGCCGCGCAGTAGCTTCCAGACATGTATTGGCCGTCAGCCCGGCCAGCACCAGATTCACTATCTCGCGCTGGCGCAGCTGGAAGTCCAGGTCGGTGTTCTGGAAGGAGCTTCCCGGTAGATGCACATTAGCAACAGCGCAGCTCTATCATGTCAAGGCGAGAAATCTCACTCGCTATTCCAGTGTCGACTCACGACCACATCCCCATTGCTGGCATCTGGTTCCAAGCCTTGGTAGATCTCGGCACCAAACGTGCCTGCTTCGAAGAACTTGATCTTCTCCTGCTTGACGTTGTTGGGTGTCATGTGCCGCCATTCCTGGAAGGCAGATGGGGTCCAGTGCTGGTGTAGTCCGTAGTAGACTGGGATGCGATGCAGGCGGGCGGCAGCCACGGCTTCCTCGATGTGTTTGATGGTTTCTTTCTCCTCGAGGTCTTTCAGCAACGGGGTGAGCTTGCCGTCAGGGTGCAGGAAGTCGTTGTAGGGGTCGACTAGTACGAGGGCGATTTTGGATTTTTCGGCCATGCTGGGCCAGAGTTATCGAAACTGATTGAAAATTGGACTGTCACTTCAAGGAAGGTCATTCAAGGAAGGTTGTCTTACGTGCTATTAATCTTCCCCGATCTACCAAACCAGGTCCTCATTTATAAGTTCCCGCTGGGGGAGGGTACTTGCTCAGCCCAGGTTTGCTCTTGAATTGGTCAGCAACAACGTCTGCCAAGTCACTCAGAATCCGGTTGTAGTCTCTGGAACAGGAAAGAGCCAGCAGGTCTATCATGAATGACCGTATTTGTGCGTTGTCATGAGTTTTCAGTACAAAACAGTCACGTCTGGTCACCTTCCGGGTGTGAGATGCCGCTTACCAATTTACTGTCCCGACTGTCCGGCAGATGCCAAGACCTCTCATACGTGCTGACAAATTTGGGCGCCATTCCTTATGCGAATCTACCGGCGTGGGACCAAGTAGTGCCTGCTGCCTCCTCACCAGTTACCCCCAAGGTACCCAAACTCCTCATCTACAAAAACAGTTAGCCCTCCAACTCTACGTCCACTGATCCATAAACAGCATCCATGAGGGTAAGAATCTCAATTCCTGTCGTCATATCCCAAACCAACCACCATCGACTTTCAACCGTCACGTCCTGACATCTAAAGCGCAAGTTTACCACAAAAGATGGCTAGTTCACAACAGCAAACCCATCGCAAATTCCTCATCGCCATGCTGTCAGCCGGGCGCTAGCATTGCTATTGAAATCTAACACAGTTCTCAAAGTCCCTCGCTAACACTGTCACAAAATTCATTTCCCAGAAACCAGCGATCCACCCGCGGACACCCCAGAGTGATTCTAAAGCGAAGCCCTCAACTTCCCCTCCCTCTCCGCCGTCCACGCCGCAATAGCATCCATCAACGCAGGCGCCAGCACATCAAACGTCTCCAGCCCCAACGCGCGCAACCGGCCCCTCACGTCCTCCATTTTCTGGGGCGGAAACCCCTGCTCGATGATACTCGACACGAACCCAGCAAACTGCACCTCCTGCCACCCCTTCTCGTCCGACAGCTCCACATGCACAAAGTCCAGCCCCTTGAAGGGGTGGTCCTTCTCGATGCGCCCGAACATGTGCACCCCGCAGGCCGTGCAGGCGTGGCGCTGGATGACGGCGGCCTCGTCCACGATGGCCAGTTTCTCGGCGTGCGAGGACACCGACACCTTCTCCCGGGGCACGACACCCACGACCGAGAACAGGGCGCCGCCCGGTTTCCAGCATTTGGAGCAGCCGCACGCGTGGTTGTGGGCGACGTTGCTGGTCACGGTGACGGTGACCGGGTTGCTGGTGCAGTGGCATTTGAGGGTTCCGCCGGAGAAGTTGGGGTTGCCCTTTTGAATGGGTTTGGCGAGGAGGGGGTGGAGTAAAATGGCCATTTTGTTCGTGAGGTGGTGGTGGTGGATGGAGTGTTGTGTGTGAGGGGATGAGAGAAACAGAGGTAAGTCAGAGATGGGAAATGAGAGGAAACAACATTGCCGACGAGCGCGCCAGACTATTGACAGCGGTTATATAGCCCAGCTTCCCCTCAGAAGATGCAGAAAATGCCTGCAGCAGCATTCGCCCATCTCCTCGTGCGGGGACATGCACTCCGGCCAGCCAATGTCGCCATTTGCACGGCCATCCGTGCCCACAGAATGCGGTGCCGACCGGGTAAGTTAACCCGTTTAGGCGGTTGAATGCGCGATCGCATGCTGAATCACCAACAGGATCTCGTTGCGATCCCCACTGCCGAGGCCCGCGCCGCGGGAAAAGTAACGCCCTCGCGCGGTTGGGCCTAGCCTTACTTGTCGTTGATCGTTGGTATTCCTCTTAAGTACCAATACTGCACGCTTCATCGCTCACAAACTGTTTTATTGCTAGTATATACAAATCCAATCAAACAATGTCGTCTCTACCGCCGCACGGGCAGCTCTTCTCCGCCGCCCCCTTGCCCAACTCCCGCTCTCGCTCCTCTCCCTCCCCGGACGGCGACGATAACGCCTCCAACTCTATCATTCTGGGATGCTCATCCCCAGAGGCAGTCTCCATGGTCACCAGATACTGGTCCGTATCGCCGGACTGCCGACCACGCGTCCGCTCCCGATTATGCCCCCCGTGCGAACCGGACTGCCCCGTCGGCGTCCGCGTACTGTGGCTATGGCTGTGGCTCAGCTTCAACGAGCGCAGCTTCCCCGCCAGGCTCGACGGCACCTGGTACCAGCGGAAGAACACCTTGACGGCCGGCAAGCTGGCCGAGGTTGCCGCCAGGGCCACCTCCAGCAGAGCCAGCACCCAGCAGTACCAGGCCATCCAGGACCCGTCGTACGAGGCGTAGAACATGCGCCACAGGAAGTAGATCCGAATCCCCGCGACGACGGCCGTGAGGTACCCGACAGAGAAGACGGCGGTGAGGGCGACCTTCTGGCGGCGGCGCATGTGCAGCCGGATGCAGAAGACGGCCGGCAGGGTCGTGGCCAGCAGGTCCTGCGCGAGGCTGATCGAGGTCGCCGCGATCAGGTGCGCGCCCTCGTCGTAGCAGCGGTAGTGGTGCGTCAGGGCCCAGGCCGGGTCGACCTGGCGCCAGAAGGCGCGCAGCGGCCGGCACGAGAGGAACAGCGCCAGCACGAAGGCCACGCTGTACGCCACCACCGACCCGATGCTGACCCAGATCAGCGCGCGGAACCGCGGCGACACCGTCCGCTGGCTCATGCGCCGGTAGAACAGCAGCACCGAGGTCTTGATCAACCCCGACGCCAGCACGTAGAACAGCTCCGACGCCGCCGCCACCTTGCGCTCGCCGATCAGGTTCGCGACGCTGTTGTCCCACGTGTGGTGTTTCTCGCCGTAGACTTCGCTGGCTGTGGGATTCGCAGTCAGCCGATTGTCCCCAAATAATGGGAGGGTGGTGCTTACCAATCGGGACGGAGATGATGAGGCCGAGGGTCGGTAGCTGGAATTGGTAGTGGTCAGCTTTGAGCCGAGAATGAGGACGTCGCGACGTCACATACCAGAGCCAGCGCAATCAGGATGTCATCGATGCCGCCCGTGTGCTGAATAAGACACCGTGCGTACAGCCGCACCACCACCGTGACGATTGCGATCCCTCCGAAGACGGCAGCGACCACAATGGCTGCCGGGCCATGCGAGTCGGGGTTGACGGTGTTGGGTGCTGGCCAGGACTCGATCACCGACAACGGCGGATTCAGCCCTCCAGGCATGGCGGTTAGGGAGACTCAGTCTGGCTGAGTGAATTTCGACAAAGGAAAGAAAATAATATTGACAAGGAAGTCAATGTTAATGTCAAGATCCCGCAAAGACAGACAGATTGTACCAGCCCTGTCTGTCCGGAACAGCAATGCGGACATGGCGCCATTTAGATACCCTCAAACCCCAACCGCCACTGCAGGGGAAACCCGCGGATCAACGGGGAAGCATCCTAAGTCAAAAATCTAGAAGAGGGATCGCGACCACAGGCAAGACTTAGATTAAGCCGACTCCACTGATGTGAGCCATCGGATCCCTGGCGGGCTGCACGGGGCGGAAGCGGGGGCCCTCGCCCAATTTTTGCGACCGAGCCTTAAGGTTGAGCAGGTGAAACGGTCACCGTTTGAGTGGACGACGCATGCACCTGTGAACGGCACCTGTCACAGCGCACCCCAACCAGCAGCCAGCACTGGGAGTAAAGTGGAGATCTTGATGCTGCACGACCCATCTTTGTGATGTGTCCACCACTGACAGCCTCATGCGGCAGGAGGGTTCCTTCGGCCGAACCAAGGGAAGAGGGCCCGTCAGAGTTTCACAGCAGAGTCGAGACACCCGACACCCAGAATTTCCGTCTGCACGACGGGATCCAATCCGTACTAGAGCCGGCAGATCGTCCGTATGGGCCCTGTATTCCCTCTGCTAGGGGAAATTGGCGGCGCAGTGCAGTTCTGATAATCGGGGCTGATGTGCTGAAGTGGTCGGTCGGGCCTCCCGTACCACATATGAAAGGAGTTTCGTCAAGACATTCCCTAAGACTAGCCCTGTCAATCATGCCCAATCGGGCAATTGGAGGCCTATAACGGCTGGAACTATACTTCCGTAGTCCATCCAGGATTGCTAGGGATCGTGACGGCGCCGATGGTGAAGTCATTGGGTCTTCTTCCTCAAACCCCCGGCCCGTGCGATTCGATCCATCACTTCTGCCTCCACAATCAATCCATCCATCCATCAATCATGTCAATCAATCTCCACATATACGCAGCCGGATGATAATTCGTGTTACAGGTATACAGAGACTTCAATCCCCTTTAAGGCGATGGGAAGCACGGTGGTATTCGGAGTATAATAGCAACACCGACTAAGCTGGATAGATGCGTTCCTGACCTGGATAGCTCACTTGCTCCTCATTACGGGTACATCCCCAGTCCGTCACCGTCACCGTCACCGTCACCGTCACTATCACCGATCCCTAGACGGAGGCCAATCGGACAAACCCTCGCGACGACAGACCTCCTTCCAGGAAGGCAAGGCCGTGAGGCGATCCACGTACGAGGCCAGATGCGGCCAACTCGTCGCCGGTCGGGGCATGTCGCGCGCCCAGCGCATCAGCATCACGGCCAGGAAGTCCGCCGTCGTCAGGCTCTCCCCGACGAGATAACCTGGAGGTTTGTGCGACGAAGGCGATCCGCGGGGGCTCGCTGGTCCGGCCAGTCGCGCGTCCAGTGATTCCCAGGCCCCCTCGATCCGTCGGCGCGCCAGGGCACGCACCGCGGCCGCCCCCTCGGCCGGGCCGTCCGTGTCGGCATAGAACCAGTCGCGCATCGCGGGCAGCACCGTGTTGGCCAGGTAGATCATCGTCTGCAGCCACTGCGGGCGCGTTGCGGCCTCCTCCACGGCCGGCATCAGCCCGCGGTCGGGATGGCGCTCCGCCAGCAGCATCAGCAGGGCCGTGCTTTCGCCGTGCGCCTCGCCGTCCACGATCAGGGTGGGGACGCGCCCGGTCGGGTTCAGTCGGCGGTAGGCCTCGGTGTGCTGGGCGCCCGTGGTGAAGTCGACGGGGATCGCGTCGAAGGGCAGGTTGGCCTCGATCAGCATCCAGTGCACGCACAGACTGGCCGTGCCTGGTGCGTAGTACAGCGTGTACGGGTTGGACGCCATGGGCCGCGCGCTATGAGTGGGGACTAGCAGGGCTTGATCAGCGGCGTTGGGATAACGGTCCTGCAATAGTTACCGTTTGGTTGGCGGGGGTAGATTGATTGCGGTTGTGATCGTCGAGTCAATTGAATGTCGTTGACAACACGCAGGGTTTTTCTAAGTCGAAGATGAGTCACCGGCGAAAGAGCTGGCGCAGGGACCTGATCCCGCTCTTATCGCGGAAGCCGACCGGAGACAATCACCGAATCTTGGCGGGTTGTAGGTCTCTATCCAACGCAGAACCGGTTCGTTTTGACTCATTTGTGTCATTTGTGTCTATAATAACCGTATTCTAGGATAATCATCTACCATCTACTCCGTATGGCCCATCGTCTATCCAGATCCAGTCTATCGTTTCCCGTCATCCAGGTAGTCTTCGCGCCTCGGTCGTCCAGACGATCCGTGGGTTCATTGTCGTGGTCATTCATGATAAAACATGGCAATCATCGATACTCCAGTCCGCTCATAAAGCATGGGAATCATCGATATCCCGGTCACTAGTGCAGGCGCAGCTCTCCATCCACGTCCTCGGCCTTGTCCAGCGCGTCCGCAATGCGCGATCCATCCCCCTCGTACAGCAGCGAATCGTAGACCGTGGCTCCCACGAAGCAGCCGACGACGGGAGCGAACAAGGGCACAACAAAATAGTAATTGGCGGCGGTGAAGACCTCGCGACCGTAGAGGATGGCCGAGAAGAGGCGCGGGCCAAAGTCGCGTGCGGGATTGATCGCCTAGGAGACGCCATCGCGGTTAGCATCCGACACACAAATCAAATCGCGAGGGCACCTACGTAGCCAGTCTGCCAGCCCAACGCGGCTCCAATGGCGAGCAGAAGCACAAACATGGAGAACTGGGGGGAGTGGAAGCGGTGGGCGTTGGCCGGGTCCGAGACGCTCAGCGAGCCGAACATGAGCACGGCCGATCCGAGGACTTCCGAGAAGACCGCCTCCCAATTGGAGGAGAAGAAGCTGGCGGGATAAGTGGAGAAGATGCCGGCCGAGTGGTGGCCCCGCGGGCTCAAAATCGACCCCCCCGGGATTGTATATTCCGGGTCCCAGTCGAGGATGGCCGACCGATAGTTAATGTAGACAATGGCCGCGCCCACGAAGCCTCCCAGGAACTGGGCCAGCAGCTTCCCGGGCAACTTCCTCCACTGATCGGGCTGCGGGCGGACAAAGGCCATGACGAGGGAAATGGCGGGATTGCTGGCGGGACTCGGGTCGGCGATGTAACCGGAGAGACAGACGGCGGCCGCCCAGGCCAGGTTGATGGAGAGCCAGGTGCCATACTGGTAGTCGGAGAGCAGGGCTTGCGCCACGACGCCGTCACCGATCACGATGATGAGGGCGGTGCCGAGAAATTCAGCAACGTACGGTTTCAAGGCTCGTCGCGAGAGACCGGAGAGATGGAGACGCATCTTGAGAGGGAGTATCAGTCAGTCAAACAGGCTGTTGATTGAATTGCGTGGAGGGAAGAAGGAGGAGAGGAGCGAGGAAGGAGAAAGTGAGGGAGAGGAAATTGATACCGTGGACAACAGGTGGAGCAGGTGGGGGCCAGTCTATCGAGTGATAACGAGTGATCACCTTGGGAGAGGAGAGGAGAAAGTCTAAGGGTTGAGACGATGCCGTCATTTCCTTGGAGACGCTCCTGCCTTCCCTCACCGCCATCTCGGCTGTGCGAGTTTGTCCTGTTTGCATCTACAATCCCCACCATGCCAGTCCAGGCTAGCGCAATCATTTGTCCGCTTACTCACTCCCTACCATGCCAATTCTGGTAAGACGTCGGAGAATTCCATAGATCGACAGTTGCTTCCTGATCAACTCCATAACCTCCTATCATACAAATTCTCCCATCACACCGGAAGTCCATGTTATCTGAGTACTGCATTTGGATTTACAAGGAGCAATGCTCGACGCCAGCGCGGCGGCTCTGATGCAAGGTGTCACTGGCCAACACCCAACCAGAAGAATAATCGAAGCGACAATCCATAAGCGATGCACTCCATGTCCACACACTTCACCACCGAGATGAGGATATCTTGAAATAGAATCCCGGTGAACCCTTTCCCCCAGTGTCTTACTCTACGCAGCCGGTTGGCTGTCGCTTTTCGCCTTTTCGCCCCTTTTGCCATCGAGACTCATCACCAGGATCTGCGCCGGGCTTTATATTCCTCGACCCCTCCACCTTTCTCACACCAACATGAAAGCCAAACACACGTGCACTGCGCCTACAGGGGGCCTTGATTCCGACCCGCCACCATGCTCCTTCTTCCCCTCCTCTTCATCCTCGCCACCCTCACCCGGGCAGACGAAACCGACTGCGACCCGCTGAACCAAACCTGCCCGGCCGACGCGGCCCTCGGCACGGCACACACCTGGTGGTTCAACAGCACGCTGGACAGCACCCTGTGGAACATGACGACCGGCACGCCGGAGTACACCTCGGAGGGGGCGAACTTCTCGAACCGCAGCGTCAACGGCTCGACGCTGCTGCAGTCGAACTTCTACATCTTCTTCGGGGTGATGGAGGCGCACGTCAAGATGGCAGCGGGGCCCGGAGCCATCAGCAGCGTGATCCTGCAGTCGGACGACCTCGACGAGATCGACTGGGAGTGGGTGGGCTACAACACCAGCGCGGTGCAGTCGGACTTCTTCGGCAAGGGCAACACCACCACCAGCGACCGCGGCGGGATCCATGCCGTCGCGCACGCCGACTCCCAGTTCCACAACTACACCTCGTACTGGGACCGCGAGCGGCTCGAGTGGTGGATCGACGGCCGCCTCGTGCGCACCGTCCACTACTCCGAGCCGCTGACCCTGTACGGCCGCAATTACCCGCAGACGCCCTGTCGCGTCAAGGTGAGCGTGTGGCCTGCCGGCATTCCGTCGGAGTCGCTAGGTAATATCGAGTGGGCCGGCGGCCTGGTGGACAGGGATGATCTGCCGTTCACCATGGCGGTGCTGCAGCGCATCCGCGTGCAGGACTTTCATACCGGGAGGGAGTATCAGTATACGGATCGCTCGGGGTCGTACGAGAGTATCAAGGTGGTTAGGTGAGTGCCTGCTTGTTCTGCTTGGGTGAGTGGGAGTAGCCTAACGGGTGAGCATAGTGGGAACTCGACGGCGAAAGCGGAGATCAACAAGACCCCTAAAAAGACTCTGGCGCAGAAGTGGGCGGATCTACCGACAGCGGCCCATGTCGGGGTGTACTGCGCCGCCGCGGCCGTGGCGGCGTTCGTGCTCTACTGCATACGGCAACGGCGTCAGGGGCGGCTGGAGCGGGCGCTGGCTGAAAGCCCCCGGAGCCCAGTCCAGTCGACGGAAATGGATACGTACAAGAAGCAGTGGCGGCAGAGCGAGTGGGGACGACGGGGGTACCAGAATGTCGAGCAGTAGTTGCTGACGGCGCACTCGTCCTCCAACAGGGAGCTTAGATGCATAAGTTGGGAACTGCATCGGCGAGGCTCTTTCGCCCCATGACAGATATATTCACCTCGCAATAATAGCTAATGTGTACACATACAAAACATCTCGAAATCTATCCTTCATGTACAGGAATAGAAAGCAACTTCCGCTCCACCCAATCACCGCGACTACGTGGTGCTCACCTCCCCCCTCGCCTTGACAATGGCACACTCCGCTAGCCGCCTCAATTCCAGAATAATACCCCTGGCCGTCTCGATCCGCATGATATAGCAGCGGGGATGCTGTTGGTACCCCGACCGGTGAATCAGCTCCGCGATCCGCCCCATCAGCCCCAAGACCGCCTGACTATCGGCCTGCAGCGGCTGCGAGAGCACATGGCAAAAAAGCACGATCGCAGCCTGGATGAAATAGGACAACGAGAACCTTTGACTCATTAGCACTGTCGCACCCACACCTTCCAACCAGAGGACGGAAAATCAAGACATACAGGAGATTCTCCGGCCCCAACTCCAGCCGCGACTCGAGGAACTCCTCCAGCAGCGCCCGACTGGCCGCGACGGAGATCGCCAGGCTCGAGCTCGTGCCCCGCGTGTCCTGGTTCCGGGTCCACGCGGCACACCGGCTGCTCGGCTGGTGGATCAGCACCATGCAGTGGTGGTGGTACTGCACGTGGAAGATCGAGAACCGCATGTCGCGGTGCGGCGGGGTGCGGCGGCCCGCTGCGAGCGAGGGCTGGTTTACGGGTGGCAGGGCCGCCTTCCATGCTTCCAGGGCGTGGTCGCAGTCGCGGATCGTGCGCAGCAGGTCTGCGTCGGACTGGCCGACGGCCGACGGGGAGTAGAGGTCGCGGTAGATGCGGGATTGGAGGACGGCGAGACGGGCGTAGGTGTGCAGGTAGCTTCCGGGGCAGGGGTCGCCGCGGATCTGGGGTGGTTGAGTGTTCGGTGAGAGGGTCAGATCGCAGTGGCTGTCTTCGAGGCGTGGCGGGAGGCCAGTCACCATCGTCAGGCCCTTGTCGCAGACGTAGATGACCCAGAAGAGCTCCCGGATGTGATGGTCGATCGGTGATGCGGGGGCGGTGGCAGTGTGTGGGGATGTGTTGCCTTTCAGGTAGTAGATGAATCGCGCGGCGGTTGAGAGGAAGTGATCGACTAGATGGAGGTTCCCTGCCAGACCTTGGCAGCAGATACACTTGTTTGAGGTTAGTTCGTGGGGACTCGGTGGGCGTAGTAACATGAGGCGTACCAGTAACAAAACGGTCTGCAGCCCGTCCACGGACACAGGCTCGCCCAAGACAGCAGGCATAAGCCGTTGCGCGGCTTCGAAATATTGGTCACTGTATCGGAGTGGATAGCCCTTCGGCCCATGCACCGTCAGCGAGGTCAACGCGAGGAAGGCGAAGATGCACGCGCGTGCGCTGTTCACCCCGGGGGACGCGGCCGAGTATTCCCGGCTGTACGCCGCCTTGATCGTGCTCTCGAAGAGGCATGCATCAATGACCGGGAAGAACAGTGCAAAGGCGGATGCTTGGTAGTGTCTGAGCTCGCTGCAGAGAAATTGGAGGTCGGGTAGAGGGAGCTCGGCTGCGCCTGCCACCGGGGTGGGTGGTTGCTGCGCCAGGGTTGACTCAGTTGCTGGCTGATGGAAGCGGAATTGGTCTCCCGTGCAGGCAGCGATCCATTCGCGCCCGCTGGTAGAAAAAAATGGCACCCCATCGAAAGTGCAGATATTCCCCAGATGGCGACCGGCGAAATGCAGGGCTTGGGCGAACGTGGGCGCATACGGTTGGTATGGTTGCGCGGGGCTTGGGCTTGGGTGGTGGATGTTCCGCTCCGGTGGATTGGTGAGATTCTTTCTGTGCCTGAGTAAGCGATGGGTCGTTGGGCAGATGTGGTATTTAAGCGTACTGCTTGTTTCTATCGAAGGTACATGGAAGGTTTTGATGGGAACACCAGTCGCACCGCGGGCTTGCGGCATTGCACTTGATCTGGGTGACAGCCATTAGCCCTTAGCTCTGCTCAGGAACCGGCGCGCTGCATAAGGGTGCAATACCTTGCGAGTGAAACACGCGTCACACGAATGCGCAATACGGCCCCTTCGCCTGGGTGGTTGCCCAGGCTGGCCCTCGAAGGACATTGAAATTCCGTGTTATGAAGCAGGAAGTTCCTTGAGATAACGGTAGGTATAAGGAGATGCCCAGTGGCGAATTGGAGAAATTGGAGAAATGGTGCAGTGGATCCGAGCCTGGAGACTCCGCGGCAAAACTGATGATTGGCTGTTTGTCTTTCCATCCTGGAAGTGTGTGTGTATGTGTGTGTGTAAGTGTGTGTGTAAGATGTCGCCATGCTTGAGACTACTGGTAGTATATTCTCTATTCCCTTTGAGATTCATCCAGTTGGTGAGTGTGACGGGCCCTGACCCTGAGTGCCTACCAGGTACAGTACCTACTACTACCTAGTAGGAAGGATGGCCTCCTGCAAAAAGAAGGGACTTTCTTCCCGGCCAAACTCGTTTATGAATTTGCCCTTCAGGTTCAAGGTTCGGCGCAAAACCACTGAGTCGTTTTCACCTTTGAAAATCCCCGTCAAGATTCACCTGATCCTCCACGGCTAGGTACTCCTGACTCGCTGAGCAGGTAACTGTCGAATATTATCCCGCTCCAAGAGCCACAGCGATATTTCAACTCCACCCCATCGACACGGTCGTCACTATGGAGTCGTTGCGTGACCTCAATCCAACAGCCGCAGACATCGCAGCGATGGCAGCTCACACCCTGGACAATTCCGGCCCCATCCCTTACCTACTTTGGGGCCGGTTGGCTGTGCGACTGGCCGGAGGCCGCGACCTGAACCGCCACCCACACCTACCTGACGATGAATGTTGCTTCATTGTCGACAAAGCCGATCTGTGGCGGGCTTTTCAGGTCCTAGGGTCTGGCGGCTTCTTTCAGTGCATGCCCAGACCGGACTGTCGCTACCTTCTCGGCACCCCGGGCGTGCGGCTGCGATTCGACGCTCATCTGCACACTTCCGCGCGCAATGGGCATGACACCTGCCTTCTGCTCTACAACAAGTCCCGCATCATCCCCGATGTGAACGGAGCGATGATCCCGGGGCTCCTAGGCCCACCCGGGCCCCTGGTGCCGTACATGCTTTCAAGCGATCCGAACATCGTGCCTCCGCGCCATGAGGATCGAGGCAGCGGGTACTGGCGCGGGCTGTGGCCAGTACGCACGCTGAAGCCGAACGTGCTGACCGCGGCGCTGCTGGACTGCCTGCTCCGGACGTATGGGGGAGTGCCGGGAGCCCAGGGGGGCCAGATTCTCGTCGAGTGGATCACTCTGCTCGTGCCGATGATAGAACCGGCCTATCCCCCAACGATGACGCTGCCACGCACCTTCGAGCCCTGTGGAGAGCGTGTAACTCCCGAGTGATCGAGGAGGGGTGGCGACCGACCTTTCTGATGCAGCTGGTGTCCCGAAACTACGAGTACATCTGGAGCCTGGATGCTGAGGAGGAGAATGACGACGATGTAGCCCGGAGCGCGCACTTCATGGCTTCCAGAACGCAGTTTGTAAACGACACCAGATGGCAGTGAAGAGATAGGGATACGATGGGGTTGACGCAATTGATGGGGACGACGAGGATGACGGCGCATAGAATTGCGAATGGCATTCTTGTGTTTCTCTAGTAGTATAGCAAGAAAAGCCGACTCCACATAGCCGTCGAGAAAAATACGTTTGTGTCAAGTTAATCGCTATGGATACCAAGTGGGAAATCACTACAGGTGGCATTCTCTGCTGGAGGCCCGGCCTCGCCCATCTTCCATCCAGGCGGACAAGGTCTTGGCAGGAAAGCGCCACTCACCAACTCCCTCAATTGTGATTGAACTCGTGAGAGAGGCGGAAGATGCTTGATTGTGACTACGTCGGGCTATCCTGGAGGATCTAGCTGAGGCTACCGAGGTTTGCAGCCTGGCCACCAAGGCCGCAGGGCCGCCGTCAAAATCTCAAACTCAATGGAGGCGTTACACCTATTTCTCGCGATTCAGCCATGTCTCCAAGAGCCCTGGTTCCAATGGTATACGCGGGCGCTTTGCACGAGAGCTTGAAATGCAGAAGGGAAGGCAGTGATGAACAAAGTGATTAAATCCCTAACCTGACCCTATAAACTCAAAGAACACGCGACTGATGGTGAATTTTTTTCCACAGCACCAGAAAAGAACTATCCAGCTAGATTTGTGCATTGATCAACACCTTGAAAGCTTGCAGCAAATCGTTCTTCAGGTCCTGCCAGTGCTCCAGACCAACACTGATCCGCAGCAATTTCCGATCCACGCGAGAATCAGAAAGCGCGCGCCACTCGATCAGCGACTCCACACCACCTAGACTGGTCGCATGCTGGAAGAAGCTCAGCTTGCTGGGCAGGCTACGCGCAAAATCCTCCTGATTGAGCACAACCGCGAAGACCGGGCCGAACCCGTTAGGCATTTGTTTCTGCAGCCATGGCTCGTCCTGCAGGCTCGCATGGTATATTGTGCCCACCACGGACTGCACTACGTTCTCTTCGCTGCCGGGCGCGGGGTTGGCGGACTTCATGGCCTGATCCAGCCAGGAGACCAGCTTGCCGCAGGTCTGGCTTGCGCGCTGCACGCGGACCTCCAGAGTCCGTAGACTCCTCACCCCCAACCAGGCCTCCAGGTTTCCGATCACGTTGCCCACGGCCAGCCGATCCTCGATAAGCTGCTTCTTCCACCTGCTGTTCTTGGTGGCGAGCACACCACACAGCATGTCACTGTGTCCGCCAAAATACTTGGATCCCGAGTGCAGAACGAGGTCGGCCCCCCACTGGAAGGGATCCTGCAAGCCGGGTGGCGCAAATGTGCTGTCGACAATCAGGTATGCGCCGCGGGAGTGCGCCTTCTTGGCATATGCTTCAATGCTAAAGGCCGTGCCTAAAGGGTTGATCGGCGTCTCCAGAAGAACGACGTCGCCTTTCTCCAAGCTCTCAGCAGGGCAGTCTAATTCGAGTTTCTGCAGCCCCGAAAGGCGGGAGATCACGGCGATGACTTCATGGCTGCCGTGGTAGCCTTGTCCCACAGCAATTTGTCGAGGATTCAACAGAGTCAGCGCTGCGGTGAGAGCCGCGAGGCCGGTGGCGTAGCTCACGGCATGTCCCCCGATCAAACTCGTCAGGATGGATTCGAAGCGGGTTGCATTGGGCGCGAATTCGCGGGAATAGACGTAGTTCTTGCCGGTGAACTCGTCCTGGGGAAGTTAGCCGCGTTATATGAACCCCAGGAGCCACAGGTAGCCACATACAACAGGGTCTACAGACGGAATCAGGTCATCGGGGTTGTCTGGGAAGCGAAAGGTGGTCGAAAGATGAATCGGGGGAGCGACGTCGGTCACCAGATGCAGAGGGTCGTCGGCATGAAGTGCCAGTGTCGCAGGATGAGCTTGACCTGGAGCCATGTTGGAAAATGTAAGGGAGCGATCTGGAAGTGGTCGGTCAGGTCGAAGACCTCCTCGTGTGAAGATCTCGACATGAAGCATCTTATATGGATCTGATGGTGATGGTGTGGCGGATGACAAAAGGCCCCACTCCCCTCAATTTCCGTATGCGGAAAGGCCTCTTTCGCCCGGGCCCCGCCACATCCACGGCTCCCGAAACAGGTTAGCCCCATTCCAGCCTGAGCTTCCCAGCCACAACTTAACCTGCACGAGCCACAGGTTAAATCAGAAGCCAATCACGCCCGGACAGCCCAATGTCAATGACCCACGGCGAGGAGTTCTGTGCTTGACGGCCACTGCGCTGCCAATGTCCTTGCAAGATCTTGGCTGCGTTGATCACGTTGACGCATTTCGTTTTGTCCCAGAATTGCTCGAGCGACTGAATCAAAAAATCTCTTTCCCTGGCCTGGTGGCACTCCAAGCCTGCAATACAGATCGGCCAGAGTGCGCATTTGAGGAGATTGTCGCTGGCGCAGAGCGCTTCGATGGACTGGATCAACTGGGTCAGAAGATCGGTTATTGAAGTGGTCGTGTGGCATAGCGTGTCGAGAACGCGCTGCCCGTAGATCTGAGCCCCCAACTTGTAGGATGCAGCTAACATGCAAAGATCATTTATCGCATTCTCTTTGGTGCGATCAGACTGCGGCAGATTAACAGCCCAGGCCCGGCAATCAAACTCCGTCACCATTTGGACGACCGATGCCACGTTGTACTGATGGTACTCCAATGTCTCCTGGTCGCAGGGGTCGTGGATTGAGTCGCGAGAGAGCGAAATGCATCGAATAGCAATCAACAGGTAGTCTGGGCAGCCAAGGAACGATTGTTCTACGGCCTCCGTTTCCTTGGACACCACATGCGCTTGCTCTAACGGGCTCGAGTCCGGTAACAGATTGGGACGCACGAAGGTCGCACCAAGCGTCTCAATGCTGCCAACATCAGTCGTGGGTACTGAGGATGTCGACGGTAGTGACTCACAGGTATATCTGGCTATTGATAAAATCTCGGATGAGCTTCACCGTCTCCCCAGGCTCGTGGGCTTGATGCTGGCTGAAACTGATCAGCTTCTTCGCACCCCCCAGATGGAAATTCCACCGATCGCTCCCAGACTCCAGTAGGTCGAGAAAGATCAACAAAAACACGCTGGCCACGGTGCTGTCTTGGGTACATAAGACAGGATCACTTAGTGCATTCGAGATTGCTTTGATTGCGCGATGTTTGTATCCCAGGGCATCCTGATGCACATTGAGGTCAGTGGGAGGCCTTTCTTCGTCGTACCGTTGGAACGAATAGCCCAGATTCGCTCTGTGGCGCGCTGCCAGAGCGAGAGCAGCCTTCATCAGAGTGGTGTCGCTCAAGGCTAGCGACATGAGCTTTCGAAACGGGTTGCTACTGCTATCGTAGACGATGAAGAGGCTGCATATGCAGTCCTCATCTGTGAGTTGGTAATGAGAAAAATACACGCAAGCGAAGTGGAGATTTTACCTACAGTAGCTTAAGTAATATTTCGAAGTTGAGTCTAAGCAGGTGATTGAAGGATCTCCGAGCTCGGACGACATCGTGAGAGGCGCTGGTGGTCACGCACTGGTTAGTTTTCAGACCCTCAGTTTCCCTAGAGGGCGGGCGAACCCATCCACCGTGATCTTACCTATCTTGCGTACATGATCTATGGCTGAAGCAGGGGGTCTGGGGCGTACGACGAAAGGGATGATGGCCGATCCGGTCGAAGGGCCTGCATCAGAGTTGCTGAGAGACAAGCCTTTTCGCTTGCCTCGGATGGAGATGCCCTTGACCCATCGGATGGGTCTCTTGTCCAGGCATTCCACCCCCGCCTTCTTGCATTTTCCGCAGGGTCTGGCCGCCTGGTCGCATTGAATGCGCCGATATCGGCAGGTATAGCAGGCCTGCGGGGGAGTCATGTCATCGGGGTTGAAGACTTGATGACATTGGTGTTCTGTTTCTCATCACCAGTCGAAGCAGGGACCGTGCCATGCGATGTTTGTGATAGTTGATAAGGCTTGACATCAGATCATGGCGCAGCTGGTCACGCCCAGCGTCTGGAGAGGGACTAGCCACTTTCAGCCAGTCAGTCAGGTGGCTTACTGTCATGTGACGCTGCTCGCTGCATTTTGCCGTACTCCGCCGCCTTCTCGCCCGGCGCTTTCCGTCCCCACATAGTATGAGTACAAAGTGATCAAACAACCTGGAAGGACACTGAAACCACCGCTTAATAGAGGCAAGCACACGTGAGCATGCGCCAGCGACGTCTCCGAAAGCACTTTCTCAACATGAGCCTCATGGAGTACAGCTCACATACTCAATGCCGGTTTCGCCAGGTGAATAGGGGCTGAGGCGTGCACCCGGACTCGGTTCGGCCTCCCCAGCTCATGTTCGGATATATATGTTTTCCAGGGAAACCACGAAACAATTTGTTACTTGTGTGCAACCGGCACTACATTGCAGCAATACAATCGTTCAGGTCGAGCATGGTGCCATGCCAAGTTGGCAAGAAATATTCTCCTCGAATTTGGATGTCGACCGCACGGATGTTGTACATAAGCTCTGCCGAACTGCGGCATTCTGGCTCCTTCCCGTGTCTGTATCCTCCAATCCTTCTCTCGTGCAGAACGTTGACAATTATAGGAAAACCGCCGAAACTTCTTCTCACTCCCATAACGAATACAAGAAAAAAAAAGCAGAGTTGACATGGCTTAAAGCACTGTGTTCAGGTCACGTTGAGAGAAAGCGGCAAGGGAGAGCCCGGTCAAGTGACCGCCGCAGCCCTCACCTCACCAGCATTAGGGGCATGCGTGGAAGAGATTCAGACCTCAACAAGGAGCAACAAGAGTATCAATATCCATGCACAGAACGCCACTGCGAGAATAAATGGATGTGGAATGAATCTACCCCGCCCCTGCAGATTGCATTGCGTGCTGGACCGATAAGAGTGCAAATTGGACCGATAAACAAATAGATTGCCAGTTATCTAGACGTGCCGAACCACCGCCCTAACGCTCACCCACCCCCTCTTTCTTCTCGCCCTGACCTTGCAAGTTGCGCGACCGGCAAAGCCCGTTCCTGCAGACTTACCCCCCTAGAAGGTGAGCCTAATGCCCCTTCCGGTATTAGCTGGCACACCGGTTCTCGACGATGTGTGCAACCCGGCTCCACCACGGGCGCGGGCCCGACGCTGTCCGACGGAGGAAGGCGAGGAGATCCGCCTCGCTGCATCGACCGTCAACCGGCGCCCTCGCCAATTCACCTGCAGATACCACCACCCAGTGCGCAATCTTCCCGGCCAGAGCGTGGCACAGGGTTGCATTGTGCGCGCCATGACCGGTTCATTTCTTGCTGGGGCGACGAACAGACCCCTCGACGCACTCATAAATTGCTCGCAGCCCCCCCAACGACTTTTGCACAGGCCGATCGTGCGTCTTTTCCTTCCTCAATCGCTCGTGCTCCCGGACTTCGGACACTGCGATCATGCGGTTCTGTTCCCCTGTCAGTCTTGTGGCCGTGACGGCTCTGTGGGCATCACTCGCGGCAGCTGTTCGGCCTCCCCGTCTTGCTCCACGCCCGATCGCTGCCACAAGCCAAGCGAGTGAATCGTCTGTGGTAGAAAGCACGTTCGAGCAGTTGATCGACCACAGTGATCCGTCCAAGGGTACCTTTTCCCAGCGTTACTGGTACAGCGCCCAGTACTGGGGTGGCCCGGGCTCTCCGGTTGTCCTGTTCACCCCCGGCGAGGTCTCGGCCGACGGGTATCAGGGCTACCTGACCAATTCCACCCTGACGGGTGTCTATGCGCAGCAGCTGCAGGGTGCGGTGGTTCTGGTCGAGCGTGAGTTGGCCGTGGTCCAACCACGTGTACTGCCCGACTAACGTGGATAGACCGCTACTGGGGTGGTTCCTCTCCTTACACCAACCTCACCGCCGAGACCCTCCAGTACCTCACCCTGGAGCAATCCGTCCTCGATCTGACCTACTTTGCGGAAAATGTGAAACTGGGGTTCGCGCGCAACAGCACTAGCAGCAATGCGCCCCACGTGGTAAGTGGCCTGGCTGCTTGATGGTCTGGATGACACCTGTTGATGATCCGCTACAGCCGTGGGTGCTCGTCGGTGGCTCTTACAGTGGAGCCCTGACGGCCTGGACCGAGCATCTGGCTCCTGGGACTTTCTGGGCGTACCACGCGACCAGCGCTCCGGTCGAGTCGATCTATGATTTCGTGAGTAGACCTGCGCCGTGGCTAGGATGCACCGTAGCTGACCGAACAGTGGCAATACTTCCGACCCATCCAGGACGGCATGGCCAAGAACTGCAGCAAGGACGTCTCGCTGGTGGCCGAGCATGTCGATAAAATCGGCAAGTCTGGCACCAAGGCTCAGCAGACGGAATTGAAGAAGCTGTTTGGCCTCGAGGCTCTCGAGCATTTCGATGACTTCGCAGCGTACGTCGTTCATGTCATTCCTTGCGTGCGAGTTTGAGTGCACGGCGTACTGACCATAGCAGTGTGCTGCCCGTTGGGCCTTACCTCTGGCAGGACAACACCTTCGCGACCGGCTACTCGGGCTTCTTCGCTTTCTGCGATGCTGTCGAGGTATGTTGCAGCATAATCGTGCCTCGTCTAAGGAGAGTGCTTACCGGTAACAGAACGTGGAGGCCGGTGCCGCCGTCACCCCCGGGGCGGAGGGAGTCGGCCTAGAGAAGGCTCTCACAGGCTATGCCAACTGGTTCAAGAACGAAATCTTCCCCGGCTGTAAGTTACCCAAGCCAACGCGACCAGCGCGCAGCTAACCCCAGAACCCCAGACTGCGCTTCGTACGGCTACTGGTCCGACGAGTACAGCGTGGCCTGCTACGACACTTACAACACCACCAGCCCCCTTTTTACGGACACCTCCGTCGACAACGCCGTCGACCGCCAGTGGCAATGGTTCCTCTGCAACGAGCCCTTTTTCTGGTGGCAGGAGTACGCACCCTCCGTTGAAATCCGCTACCCCAGGACGAAGTAAACTGACTGAAAACAGTGGGGCCCCCTCGAGCGAGACGACGCTGATCCCCCGTCTGGTGAGCGCGGACTACTGGCAGCGACAATGCGCGCTGTACTTCCCCGAGGTCAACGGCTTCACGTACGGCAGCGCCGAGGGCAAGAGCGCTAGCACCTTCAACGCCTGGACCGATGGATGGTTCCTGAACGGCAACTCCACGCGGTTGATCTGGACGAATGGGTAGGTCCAGCACTAGAAGATGCACAGTTGTAACGTAACTAACGATGGATCCAGTCAATATGATCCCTGGAGGGACGCCACTGTCTCGTCGACCTTCCGACCGGGCGGCCCCCTGGCCAGCACCCCCAGCGAGCCGGTCCAGATCATCCCCGGCGGCTTCCACTGCTCGGATCTCTACATCTCGGACTCCGTGGTCAACGCAGGGGTGAAGAAGGTGGTGGATAACGAGGTCGCTCAGATCAAGGCCTGGGTGGCGGAGTTCTATGCATAATTAAGTTGGAGAGAGGGAGAGAGAGTCGCGGAAGAAGACTCAGCCGGTGGTGTCGGCTAGGGTGCGGATTGGATATTCTGTCCATGAATGATGTCACGTGTAATGTGTTGGCAGCTGAGCAGAAATGTATATACTCTAAGCATTGCAAATACAAGCTTGGTTCATGACGCGGTGATGTCTCCAGCTGAGAATGGTTCCGTACATGTCATCACCAGGTGGATATCTTGGCGCAAGTGCCGAAGGCCTTCCCGAAGACGGAACTGTTCGGAGCACCACGCAATGGCTGGATATGACATCACAGATCAATTGTTCAGACCAGCGGAGGGTAAAGGAAGTATAAGATAGAGAAGAAGAATTTGTTCGAAGGCCATAGCCCATCTCATTTGAAACAAAAAAACGAGAATACACCCCGCAAAAATGGTCTACAACATCACCGAGAAAGAGACCCAGCCGACGATCTACAGCCACATCAACGGCTCCCCATCCGAGATCAACGACCGATACTGCGTCTCGGAACTGTGCAAAGGCTGGCCGGTCTATCGGGACGCTTCCGAATGGAACCACTACCGCCACCTGTTCGCCAAGGAGGGCGCCTTCGTCTTCACCAGTGCGTCTCTTCCCCACCGACTCCTGTTCCGTCCCCCTCCCCCTCCCTCAACCCCTGATTCGTACTAAGACAAGGAAATAAAAGCATGGAGCGGCGGCCTCTCGATCGACGACTTCATCCAAACCTCGATCAAAGGCCGCGCCAACGGCGACTTCATCATGCACCGCGAGAACGGCACCCTCGTCGACCTCAACCCGTCCACCCAGCGCGCCGTCGGTAAGATGAAGGCCACGATCACGCAGCGCTTCAGCTGGGACGGGGTGGCCTTCGACGTCGAGTGCGACTGCCGCTTCATCAACTTCTGTCTCAAAGAGGAGGGCGAGTGGAAGGTCGTGTATATCAAGCTGTTCTACGAGAAGGACCGCGTGGTGCCCGTCGACGGACGCACTGTCCCGCAGTTCGACCGCACGGAGCTGCTCAAGTATCCCCCCGGCTACCAGTATCTGGCTGTCGCGCAGTCGCGGCTGGGCCATCCGATTCTGAACGATCTGCCCACCTTGGATAATCGGGCGTTCTTCGATTTGTACGCCGCCATGGATGCCTGGTTGGAGGGCCGGCCGGTGGGGGATCTATTGCAGATTCCGAAGGAGGCGGTGCCGCGGTATTGAGCGGTTTATGGCGGGGGAATGGGTGGCGCGTGTAATGGGGACTTATGTAATAATATACGGGTGAATGTTATCGGCATGTGCGATGAAAGGGGAATGGAATTCAATTGATGGAATACATGGGTAGATAATGCAGAAAGTCAACCCCCTCCCCCGAGTCTAGCCCGAAGCCCCAGAGGTACAAGTCACCCCCAAGCTCGAAGGGGTGTTGGCACACAACACCTGCGACTTGCCCGAAGGAGCCTTGACGCTCCACCCGCTGATCGTCACATCGCACGTCCCCCCCGATCCGCAGTTCAGGTTGGCCACGGTGGGATCGTACTTCGAGCTCGTGGTGCCGCTGAACCCGGTGACCTTGATGCCCGACAGCTTCGCGTTCCCGGGGTATGTGGTGCAGTACGAAGCGTCTTCGCCGTAGCAGCTCTGAATCTGGAACGCGTAGTCGGAGTTGTCGATGGTGAAGTCGTTGAACGTCACGTTCGACACCGTCGACACGCCATGACTGCCGCCGCTCGGGTAGGTCTTGATCCCCGCGGCCTTGGTCGAGTTAACCATGGTCGCCCCCGTGACGTAGATGTTCTTGACGGTGTCGCTGCTGGACTTGCCCAGCGAGCCCACCGAGATCCCGTGCGAGCCCGTGCAGGTGATCGTGTCGACGGTGACATAGTTCGAGCTCGGCTTGAACGCCACGCAGTCGTCGTCGTTCTTGACCGTCGTGTCCGCGATGGTCACATAGGTGCTCTCGCCGATGTCGAACCCGTCGGTGTTCTTGGGGTCGTTGTCGGACTTGGACGTCGCGTCCATCCGCAGCTTGGAGAAGACGACGTTAGTCGCGCCCCCCTTGACTGAGTTGAAGACGTTGGGCGGGTTCTTCTGACGGAAGTTGGAGAACTCGAGGTTGCTGCCGCCGGTGATGTAGAGGAGGGTCGGTCGGGCGTAGCTACTGTCTGAGGCAAAGACGTCCCAACTGACACGTTGAGCAGAGTCAGTACTGGTAGGATTGAAAGGTACGAGGGGGTTGACTCACGCATCCTGACCATTTCCGTCGATGACCCCCGACCCCGTCAGGGACCGCAGCTTGAGTCCGTTGATCTTGGAGATGCTGATCATGGCAGTGCGCCCCTCCCAGTAGTCGGTGTCACTGGCGAACTTGAGCAACCCCTCGACCTGGAAGTCACAGCCCGTGCAGCCAGCGAAGTCGAGGACGCTGTTGAGGTAATAGGTGGTGCCTTCGGGAATGACGATAGTGCCACCGTTACCACAGCTAGCAATCGCTTTGGTGATAGCAGGGACGTCGTCGATAGAGGAGCTGCCTCCTGCAGTTGGAGTGCAGACCGCACGAGGCCGAAGCGCAGCATCCGGACTATGTTGCACGGGCGAGGGGGCAGCCCTAACCAGGCCAACGGCCGCTAGCAGCAACGACGTCCAGTGTGGTGCCATATTGAAGGCTAGAGGCACAAAAGATAATTGAGATTATTGATGGAATTTACTGAGCTGAAACATTCGCAAGCCTAGATATATAGCAGAGTGAAGCTCAGATGGACGATCCTTACCTGAAATGCGAGACACGGCGTGCTATTTTCATCACGGACGGCGGTAACAGTAATGCCTGTTTCAGGCTCTCGTCTCGGGGCACTACCTCCAACGAACTGCATGCTTGACATATGAATGCGAAACAACAGTGGGGCTGGCTGGACGGAGAAACTGAAGCGGTGCTAGGGCTCCTGTCTCCAACGGTCCGGGCCACGTGCGGCAACTCCGCTGCCTCGCTTGCGGATAAATCGGAGGTAGAAGGTCAGAGGGAAGTTATGGAGGTGCCTGGTAAAGTATCCAATGCATTACTTCGACTACCAACCCAAGACCCTAGTGTGACAAGCGGGGCAATTTAGCCAGGGCCGAGAGGAGCCCTTGGCAATCCAGCGTTTCAGCTTCCCGCTACCACCCCGGCTAAATTGAGCCTGTTCCTGTGACGGACACCGGTAATTGTCAGGGGCACTCCAGTTTCTGCAAACCCAAACTGCCGAGTGTCTGAACAGAGCGCCTAGGAAGGCTATTGGAGAACTTGATCCTATTCATGGAAATGTGGATTTTCCTGTTCGTCTGGGCTGCATTCCTCCGGACTCTCCGCACTGTCGATGCCAATCTTGTTCCCACCAAGCCTCAGCTCGCGCCAGTCAGAATCAAACCTCGTGCCTCGGCCTTGGCACTTGCAAAGTAACAACGGATTGAGAGGTGGAAAATACCCCCAGGGTTGCAGAAGTGGCTCCTTCGTTGCATGATCGCATTTCTCCTTGGCCGAACCCTATATATCTGCCTGCGCCCAGAACCGCCAACTGCGGGATCAGCAGTGGAAAGATTAGCGCTTCCCTACGAAATACTTTCCCACATTTCTCCCATGCATTTCTCCTCTGCTCTTGTCGCCCTTATCGGGCTCACTGCCCCAGTGCTGTCAGCTCCGGCGTCATCCCTTGAGAAGCGGACGAGTCGCACGAGCGCGCCCTCGGGCTGCCTGAGTGTCGGCTCGGGGCAAACCTACTCGACCATTAGCGCAGCCCTAACTGCTCTTGGTTCCTCAACTGCCGCAGCATGTATCTATATTGCCAGTGGCACCTATTCTGAGCAGCTTACCATCAAGTATGCCGGAGCCTTGACGCTGTACGGGCAGACGAGTGACACCGGCTCATACAAGAACAATGTCGTCACCATCACCCACACCATCTCCTCGCCCGACGCTGGGTCCTTGGACAAGAGTGCCACTGTCAACGTGGTCTCCGACAACTTCAAGATGTATAACATCAACGTCGCCAATGGATACGGAAAGGGCGCTCAAGCCGTGGCGTATGTATTATCTTCTCGACTTCGATTTGATTTGACGCTTGACTCTGACTTTGTTGTATATAGACTGGTCGGCAACGCGGATCAACTGGGCTTTTACGGCTGCCAGTTCACGGGATACCAAGACACTCTTTACGTCAAAGCCGGCACTCAGTATTACTCCAACTGTTTGATCGAGGGTATGGATACACCAAAGCCAAGACACAGGCATATCCGCAATGGCTGACACAAATAGGTGCCGTGGACTATATCTTCGGAGATGCCTCTGTCTGGTTCGGCGAATGTGATATCGTCTCCAACGGAGCGGGAGCCATCACCGCCTCCTCTCGCGAAACCTCCACCGACGATGGCTGGTATGCCTTCGATAACTGCAACATCAAGGCCGCGTCGGGAGTGTCCCTGACCGATTCGGTCTATTTGGGCCGTCCTTGGCGAGTGCTGGCTCGGGTCATCTACCAGAACTCGGTTCTTTCTGATATCATCAACCCCAAGGGATGGACCACGATGGCTGAGGGAGCGACTCCGCTGTACTATGAATACAACAACTCGGGTGATGGATCGAGCACATCTAGCAGACTCTACGAGAGTTCGATCTCGGCGGCTGTGACCAAGACGACAGTGTTGGGTTCCACTTGGGGGGATTGGATTGACCGGACTTACTAACGGTCTTACTATGTTGGGTTGTAGGTAGTGGGTCAGAATATCTTCGATTTATTTAAGCATAATATCCGGTGTTCTATCATGCTATACAGGAGACGTAGTTAATAGGCAGAATTGCACTTGAGCCTAGATGAAGAGCAAGTTCTTGCGCATTCGCGCATGATGCCTCCGGCAAGGGGGCTGCGTTTCTCGAAGAAGTCTCC
The DNA here is from genome assembly GCF_003184695.1 of Aspergillus brunneoviolaceus CBS 621.78. NCBI lineage: Eukaryota > Fungi > Ascomycota > Eurotiomycetes > Eurotiales > Aspergillaceae > Aspergillus > Aspergillus brunneoviolaceus. The sequence goes on along the minus strand of NW_020290760.1, from coordinate 35,132 downwards.
TACAGGCCTAGAGAGTGCATAGCACATTGCATCATAGTAGACTTGTTAAGCAGTGTCACTGTGCTTTGTTACCGCCCAGCCAAAACAGTTTGTGGCGTACTCGATAGCCTCGACGGTATTCACCGTCTGAAACAACAGAGTGAAGAGTCCTGCTATTCACTTTTAGTGAAAAGGACTTGTTGGCGGCCTTATGGTCTCGATATGGACTGGTCACCGCCCGCCCCGGCCATTCTGATATATGTTCGCTCGAACAGCCTCACGTAATTGGGTACATCACTCATCCACGTCACCGACAGGGCTATCACCGCCATCAATATTTTCAGATTGCTGATAGGTCAAAGCTCCGCTGGATCCAGGAAACCCGGCAGAGAAAGCAGTGAAAAGGAGATATCAATATGAGTTTCTTTCTTCCAAATGTTTAATGACATCTTCCAGTTCACTAAGCCACACAAAAGCCATGGGTTGATGTTCGTACATCTCTACATCAATATCTACTATCGGTCGAAATACATCTTTGGACCAGATCTCAATCATCACCAACTTTCCTCACCACTACAACAACTCTACCAGTGACCAGTACTCTGCCTCCATCACCCCATCATCTCACTATCAAGCCTCTGCCACTGATGCCATCCTCGATATCATGTCCGATGCAACATTCGTCGTCCTTGTCCTCGGCCTCATCCACTTCACCAGAGGCGCGACAGAGCATTGGCTCCGCCGCCACGTCTTCCACGATCGCGTCTGGTCTGGCGTTTGCCTGTCGGTGCTTTCCACCTTCCTGATAAAACACATCGTGTACGGCTACATGATCTACATGCTGGAATGGCAGTCGGATGACTACCTCGCTGCGGAGGTTGGGATCGGCGAGCGACAAACCCCAACTGCTCAATCCAGTGCGCTACAGGGCCTGCACGAGATGTTCCGCCGCGGCTACATCTCCGATGTCGACATGATGATCTGGCTACAGAGTCGGGGGAATCGGTTCGAGCTGGCACTCATCTGGTTTGCCTGGACCTACATCGCTATGGTCATCTGGTTCCTGGCCCGCGAGGGGTTCTTTCCCTAAGTCGCGGAGGGCAGCAGCTGTTCCCACACGACATGGCAAGACAATTTATCATAGAGGAGGCTCAGCTACATATTTCGGCAAGAAGATTCAGGGGGAGGAGAACAAACGGGGGGAGTTGTTTTTACGTGGATCATTTGACCTTCTGAACTAGATATTCCATTTACCTCCTGCAATGCACAGGTCTTGCTGCACACAAACTACTTTCGATGACCTGGAAACAACTGTGAGGAGTAACCAGCCTCTCCAGAAAGGGCCTGAAGGATGCGTTTGATGGTGAGCACTCTTGATCTTGTGAAGATGAACTAGATTGTGACTGCACACATTAATAGCATAAAAGACCTCAGTATCAGTCTTTTGCTTCACTGCCCTTTCAATAAACATTATATAAAATGGTCTCCGTAGAGTATGAGTCAAAGCTGCGAAAGTAGGGAAGTGTAGAGTGCAGGGGGTTCTTTGAGTAGCGAAAGAACTACAGGCGAATGTCCTTTCACTACCGGAACTCTTTATCACGCCTCTCCAAGGCCACCTAGTTCTCGCAGTTGTCGTTCTTACAGGCAATGCATAAATAACAGCCTAATCTCTTCTTCAACATACCACTTCTCGAACATACACTTACCCTCGGTCAACCAGCAACAAGGCCCAGAAACCCTTTTATCAGACCGACATCACATATCCTGCTAATTACAACCCCGCAACTCCCTCCGATCATCTCAACCATGGCGGACTTCATAACCGAGGCAACCCTTGTGATCCTATTCGTGATAGGCGTGCACCTGAACAGTCACAATCTTGTCCCCCACATCCGTTCATCCTCTGCCCGCCATCCCACCCTCACGATGTACGTCGCGATCCCCCTCTTCATTCTTATGGCCAAATTCACGATTGTACACTCGATGTACATTGACCGCCTCGCCTATGACCACCAGCAAATCCAGGCCCTTATGAAAAGGACCGCTTTGGCACGCGATATGGCATGGACGGAAGCGGAAATAGTGGACTGGTTGCTCAGCACAGGCCATATCAAGGGAATTCGAAACCCCTGGGTTGCGCTCGCGCAGCGGCGAACCCTCATCGCCATGATCCTCATCGAGCTGGCCTACAGCAATCTAGCGATTTTCATGTGTGATCTCGCCTACCGATGCTTGTTTGTGCGGTGGCGGTCCCCGAGGCGTAAACTGGGCCGTCGACCCGCGCAACGGGCGAGGGGTAATCAGGGCCGTCGCCGACGTCTTGTGCATCGCCGATGAGAGGGCTTCTAGTTTTAAAAGGTCTGTCTCATCTTGGATTGCAGGGAGGCGTAAAGAGTATTTGAGGAGAGAGGTAAGATTTGAAAAATGCTCTCCTATTAAGGGGTCCGTTATTACAGCGGATCTTGAAGATCAAGTAAACAAGCAATGTTTTGGTTAAGCTGTAGCGCTTGTGGTGCAGTCTTGATATCATCAGCCTAGATCATTAGATGAAAGAACGAGTGACAAAAGCCAGGATAGCGAGCCGAGACAACAGCAAGATTACTACAAGAAGATTTAATCGACAGCTTCTTTCGAAGAACACTCGGAGGGGTAATGTTCTTGTAAGGACTGGATCACTAGGTGGCTTGACACTTTTTTATGCAACCAACTGCGTCCCCATTTATCGGTGATATGATCCGTTCCCGTACACATGCAATGGCTGGCACAACTGCTACAAACTTTCAGCCAAACCATCGCCAGTCTGTTTTGTGGCTTATCTTGTTTAGGAAGTGCAGATATTAGACTCATGTCATTTACTGACATTCCTTTGAACTCTACCTTCAGTGCATACTTCGTGTCAAGATAGTATCAAGTCATAACAAGAGCTATTACGGAGATAAAAAAAGGACCAACCCGAATTCCGGATTTCGGCATTACCACCATATTTGCCTATGTAAGGAATATCTATAATTCCTGCTCACCCACTATCAGCTTCCCCCCTTCTATGAGTTCCTTTACGGCCGAGTTTCCGGCTGCACTGAGGTATTCTCGGACCACACCGAGCTACATGTTTTGGATTAATTGCGGGATGTGGAGATGGGGGCGCTCCCGACCAGACCCTGTGGCTACCCCGCACGCATATCCAGGAAGATCCGGGGTAATATCATCCGCCCTACAATTGATCATAGAGTTGGCCATCTGCGAGAGGACTATCAAAGTATTTGCTCGGAATACAACATCCCGAGACCCATAAAGTTGTATCCTGAATGCACGAGTATAAAACTCAGTCATCAGGCCTCTGCTACCCATTAAAGAAAGCACTACCTCGACTGAGAAGGACACAGCAAAGTCACAGGAATTTCCACCCATAATTCATTATGCACATTATCACTCCTTTGCTGATACCAGCAGTGTTAGTGGTCGCAGCCCGGGTCCCATACCGGGAGTATATTCTAGCCCCATCCTCTCGAGTAATTGTTCCCGCCTGAGTTCGTCAGGTCAACGGGTCTGTCACTAATGCGAATGGCCTGACTGGATCCTCATTGGGCACCGCCGTCTTCCATGGCGTTTCATCGGTGACCTACGACTTTGGAAAGAACGTTGCAGGCCTTGTTTCCCTCACGGTTGGATTTTCTTCCTCTCCATCTGCCTTCCTGGGGGTCACCTTCTCTGAATCAAGCCTGTGGGAGAGCAGTGAGGCGTGTGATGCTACTGGAGGTTCTGGCCTCGATGCACCTTTGTGGTTCCCGGTTGGTCAAAAGGCGGGAACATATACCCCTGACAGCAAATACGTTCGAGGTGGTATCCGGTATCTGACGGTCGTGAGCAACACGAGCGCGACGATCCCTCTCAACTCCCCCCACATCACATTCACAGCTGCTCCGGATCAAGATCTGCAAGCGTACCAAGGCTGGTTCCACTCGAATGACGAATTGCTGAACGAGATTTGGTATGCGGGCGCATATACCAATCAGCTGTGTACAATTGATCCAACATATGGCTCCGCGAGCTCGGAGACTATCTCCACCTCCGGCCTGAATTCCTGGTACAAAAATCTCACTATCGCCAATGGAACCAGCACAGTGACCGATGGCGCAAAACGAGATCGCGCTGTTTGGCCAGGCGACATGTCGATCTCTCGAGAGAGTATCGCGGTCAGCACCAACGATCTGTACAGTGTAAGAATGGGATTGGAGGCCCTACTCGCTTTGCAATCATCTGAGGGACAACTGCCTTGGGGTGGCAAGCCTTTCAACATTGATGTTAGTTACACTTACCACCTACATTCAGTGATTGGAATGTCCTTCCTATATCGGTTCTCAGGCGATAAAGTCTGGCTTTCCAACTATTGGAGTCAATATTCGAAGGGGGTCGAATGGGCTGTAAGGAGTGTTGATAGCACTGGTCTAGCGAATGTGACATCCATTGTCAGCGCTGACTGGTTGCGAGGGGGTATGGGAGGCCACGTACGTTTTGCCACATCCTAGACCGAAGATCCCTTGCCGGTTTACTAATGAGGATCAGAACATCGAGGCTAATGCGATTCTCTACTTCGTCCTCCAAGAGGCGCAGAATTTAGCGCGCGACCTCAACCGGAGCTCCGAGTACACGAACTGGGCCAGTATTGCCGATGGGGTCAAATCTGCAGCCAACCAGCTACTCTGGGACGACCAAGCAGGACTTTACCGAGATAACCAGACAACCGAGCTCCATCCACAGGACGGAAACGCCTGGGCTGTCAAAGCCAATCTGACCCTTTCCGGCAGTCAAATTCGAGCTATTTCTCAGGCCCTCAAGGCGCGTTGGGGTCGTTACGGTGCCCCCGCGCCCGAGGCCGGGGCAACCATCTCGCCTTTCATCGGCGGCTTTGAAGTTCAATCTCACTTTCTGGCTAACCAGCCCGATGTGGCTCTGGATTTGATTCGGTTGCAGTGGGGGTTCATGCTGCGCGATCCCCCGAATGACCCAGTCGACATTCATTGAGGGATACTCCACGGATGGCTCGATCTATTACGCCCCGTACGCTAACGACGCACGTATCTCGCATGCTCACGGTTGGTCCACCGGCCCAACATATGCCTTAACAGCCTATGCCGCTGGTCTGCAGCTACTCGGACCGGCTGGAAACAGTTGGTTAATTGCTCCGCAACCTGGGGGTCTGACTAGCATAGACTGTGGACTCGCTACTGCTCTTGGAGTCTTCTCGGTCGTCTTTGAAAGAGATTCAGTTGGCCGTTATGATTCTTTCTCTTTTGGCGCGCCGACTGGGACTACCGGCAGGATTGAGTTACCAGGGGTCCGAGGCACGTTGGTCTCCACCACGGGCCAACGCGTGCAGCTGGTTAATGGCACAGCTTCCGGTTCGAGAGGAGGAAAATGGAAGCTGATTGAGTCAGCCGACTGAGGTAGCGTTGCCCCCTGCTGGCCGATGGCTATGGGAATTATGGGTTTTCAAACTGCTGATCCAATACAAATGCTATAGTCTAGTAATTAAGCCCATCTTGTGCCAACAATATAGGCATAGTTTGGAGCATACTAATGGCAACCATCTTAGTGCCTGATCCGGAAGGCTACGGGTGCATATTAATCTTGATTGGTAAGCTTTCTGCTCCGTTCTCGGCTCACCTGGAGTTGGGAAGCTTTCCTACATACAAGTAGTCTGATCTGAGTATTTCACAGTACCCTTTGTCGCTGACGATGTGCAAACTGTCTTCTGAGTCAATCTACTGTAGGAAAGGCTAGAAAGAAAGCGAGGAGATTTAGTGACACGAGTTTAGTCGAAATGCGTAGGACCCTGATACAGAACAAAAGGAAGCGTCTCAGGGACACGGCCCTGGTCGTCCTCGACAAGCCGGTGGCCTCCCGGATAGGTTTGACCTGGTGTGATGTCAGACATGGCTTTCAGACTCGGTACGGGAAAAGGAATAGGCGTCTCGGGTAGTCTGAATGCATACCGTATTTGGGATGGTTCAACACACCCGTCTCGTAGATATTCACGTAGCGCTCTTTAAACCATTCCTGCAAGCGATCCCAGTTGACGCACTGATGATAGCCAGAAAGGTTGTCTCCGGCACTCGACTACCATCGGTCCACCAGTAGAGTCCACGATTATAATTCCCAATAAACGATGAGAAATTGCAAATAACTATCGATTTGTGGATCAATCGCGCATTTCATATCGTCCGAAAGAGTATCAGTCATCGGGCATTACATGGGTATCTTGGTCAATTATTTCCGTATTTCATCACATGACTGAGATCCCTGCGAGTAAGCATGCATTGATTGGCATAGAACCGGGAGGTCCCAGGGTCAAGATAACAATCACACAGCTGCTTATCAGCAGCACATTGGTCGCACCTGTATTATAACCCCCTGACGTTCCCCGCCCATCTGTTCCTGCGCCTTTGTTACCCCTTATCCTTTTCTCCCCCTCCCCGTACGGTACGCACGCCGTATGAACTCGATCAATCAAACTGCCCCCTGCGTTCTGGCAGATCGCCAGCTGGGTCCGCAGGTCTCCGTGCGCTGCCGAAGTTTCGACTTTACGGTCACATTTGAAGAAAGTATTTTGTCAGTTCTCCCATCAGTGCTCTTCATTAGTTCCGCAACCTTTCGAATTGCTCTTCTTTACAGGCAAAAGCCTAAGGTTGGGGCGCGACTTTCCCAAAGGCTGAAGCTGGTTGGTATCCCTCATAGTATGCAACTCTACTAGAGATATGTGGCTTATCCGGTTGCAGTCTCTGGCAGGCGTCTTTGGTTTGCTCCAGTTGTCACTTCTTGTCATTTACGCCCGACCGCAGTACCCGGATCATCAGCCGTGGGGAATTGCAGCATTGGCTCTAGCAGTGGCAGACTCCATCTTTGTCGCTCTACTCTCGTACTTGGAACATGAAAGGGCGATCTCCCCATCCGGCATATTGCTGTCTTATCTTCTGTTGTCGACATTGCTCGATGCCGCTCGCGTGAGAGCTATCTGGCTGCTTCATCATGGCTGGTTGCCTTTCCAAGTCATCACTTCACTCAGTCTAGCTATTAAAGGGCTTATTCTTTTCGTTGAATCAAGGGCAAAAGACTGAGCACTTTCTCGACTCACAAGATGCTGCACGATCGCCCGAGGAAACGAAAGGACTGTTTAGCAATGGCCTGTTTCTGTGGACAAACTCTCTCCTTCGGAGGGGCTTCAAGAAGGTCCTTTGCTTGAGCGATCTCTACAATGTTCCAGGGGAATGCATTGGCGTTGAACTAGACCAGAGGTTTGAAGAGGCTTTCGAAAAGAGCCAGGCAAAGAATTATAGGCTTGTCAAAGCCGCGTTGAGAGTCTTCATGTTCACGTTGTTGCGTCCAGCCATGCCGCGAATTTTCCTTCTGGCATTCACCTTATTACAACCGATTCTAATGCTGGAGCTTCTTCGCTGGCTGGAACAGGCCTCCCATCGCGACATGAATATAGGCTACGGCTTATTGGGAGCCAACGCCATAGGATATGTAGGCCTGGCTATCGCCACTGGTGCGTATTGGCGTCTTCAGCTCCGATTCATCACGACCCTCCGGGGAACATTGCTCTCAGCGATCCATCGAAAGGCACTCCAACTCAGTGATGTCGAGGCAAAGAAGGCTACTGTGGCTTTGATGAGCACCGATGTGGAGATGGCATGCACTGGACTAGAGCAGCTCCACGAGGTTTATTTCAGTCTGTTGCAGATCGGCATCGCAACCTGGCTGTTGGAGCGGCAAGTCGGGGCGGCCTGCGTTTCACCTGCCATCGTGGCAACGACCTGCGCCATTGCTACGTACAAATTGTCCCAGCATGTGGGTCAAAGTCAGAAAGCATGGTTGATGAGCGTACAGAAACGGTTGAGTTTGTGCTCCAGAACAGTTGGTTCTGCCTTGTTGAATCATTGCTAATGTTTCGGATCTTCGATAGATGCCACTACATCAGTTCTTTCAGATATGAAAACTGTGAAATTATCCGGTTTCGCGAGAAGCCTTTCTGATAGGCTTTCTGATCTGCGTGATACCGAGCTTCAATCTGCCTCGAAATACCGTAGGATCTTGGTGTGGGTTATGGGCTTGGGTGAGTATGGGCTACCACGCCAAAATACTATGATCTGATCATGCATTCCGCAGCGTACGCTCCTTCGGCAATATCCCCCGTGGTGACTTTGACCATCTACGCCGCCATTCAATCAAACGCCTGGACTTCATCCAGTGCATCTCATATCTATACTGCTATCTCGCTCCTAGGTCTCATCGCATCCCCCTTGGTGGCTGTGTTCCAACTGGTTCCTATGGTTGTAGCGGCACTGAGCTGTCTAGACCGAATTGAAGATTTCCTCGCGGGTCCAGCCCACGCGGACTACCGAATTCCACCCCACGCAACAGGTACCCTGATTGATTCCGAAAAGGAGGCAATGGAGTCTATCAGTCCTTCATGTCCTTCATCAGATCAGGAACCGGGGCACCGATCTCGATTTGCCTTGACCATCCATAATGCAAGCTTCTCTTACCCTGGATCATCTTCTGTCGTGCTTCAAAGCATTACGGTCAACATCCCACTGTCGCAGCTCACACTAATCTTAGGACCTGTCGGCAGTGGAAAGTCTGCACTGCTCCGGGCTATGCTGGGAGAAATGGATCTACTCACAGGCAGCGTGGAAAAGAAAGTCCGAAGTCCTGCGTATTGCCACCAATCACCTTGGCTTCTGAACAGCTCTATCCGAGAAAACATCGTTGGGCCCGATCAAGACCTTGACACTGAGCTCTACAGGAAAGCACTGTGGGCTTGCGAGTTGGATCACGATCTTCGCGAGATCATTGAAGGGGATCACACCAAGGTCGGAAGTAGCGGCGTCACGCTGAGTGGGGGACAGAAACAGCGCATTGTAAACAATTGCCCTTGTCACGGAAGTGTATGCTCTGACAATATTTCTAACAGGCGATGGCCAGAGCGGTATATGCGCGAAAAGAGCTTTTTTTTCTCGACGATAGTTTCAGTGCGCTTGATCCCCGCATGGAGGGGAAGGTTGCGCGGCGCCTTCTCGGACCCAAAGGCATGATGCGAGAGAACGGACAGACTGTGGTTGCTGCTTCCAAAGGAGGTCAGTGAAAGCCTGATAGACTCTGATTCAATAGTTGACACCTTGCTGCTTTAGAATGGTTGTTACCGTACGCCGATCTGGTTATTCTTCTTGACATGAATGGCAGAATCCGGGCCCAGGGCTCGCCGGAGGAACTGACATCACACTTCACCATTCCATCCAAGGGTAACGACATGGAAGACGACGAAATCTACATCTCACACCAAGAACCTTTGTCAGTGCCGAATACATCTTCCGATAAGAAAGTCCAACAGACCGAACCAAGGGACCATAGACTCGAACATCGCAATGTTCCAGTTTATCGTTCCTATTTCCGCTCCATGGGTTTCTGGCGAGGCATGGTATTATGTGCTCTTCTGATTCTCCAGACGGTATTTTCCAGGTTTCCCAGTATGTCAGACCTTAATGAACCAGAAGCACAGTGGCTCACAGATAGACCTAGCTGTCTGGCTTCAGTGGTGGTTGGATAAAGACCCTTCGAGCATGGGGCCTTCATACGCGACGTACATCGGAGTCTACAGTCTCTTTCAGGCTGCATCCATGATATTCACCCTTCTTGCCGCCTTGTAAGCATGCATATATTATGTCGGGTACGCTCAAGACTGACATTGGATCTAGCCAGCAACTGCGCATTGTCATGCCACAAACCAGCCGCTATTTCCACAGTCGTCTCTTGACAGCTACTATGGGGTGAGTCTTGAGACTCGGAACCTGGTCAATGGTACTGATGTTTTCAGAATGCCAATGCCGGCTTTCAGCAAGATTGACACAGGGTCAATCATCAACAAGTGAGCCATTCTTTTCATTCCAGTGGGCTTGTTTTGGATGAAACTGACATGGAGCAGATTCAGCCAAGACTTGCAATTAATCGACTGGAACCTACCAGTCACGTTTCTGAATGCCTCGGAAGGTAACCATGTCGTCTCTACGCGCGATGATTTGAGCTCTAACCTTTCCATCAGGTGCTCTCGTGACATTGGCACAGGTCATTATCATCGCAAGGTGCGGGCTGTCGCTGCGTTATCTGTTTCGTTATTAATATCCGTCACAGCTCCTTTCCCTACATCTTCATCGCATTCCCAGTTCTCTTCGCCGTTGTGCTCGCCATTCAGAGGTTTTACCTGCACACATCGAAGCAAGTACGCGCGATGGACATTGAGGCGAAGAGCCCGCTGCTGTAAGTTCGCAACTACAGCTTGCCCAGCACTTCAACCGCTTCTGACATTCGTGCCTTTCAATATCCAGCGATCACTTTCTCGAGACCATAAATGGCCTCCATACAGTTCGTGCATTTGGCTGGCAGCACCACATCCGCAAAAGGCACGACGCGCTTCTTAACGCATCACAAAGACCCTACTACCAGCGAATCATGGTCCAAAGATGGCTTAACCTCGTGCTCGACATGTTAGCTGCGGGAGTCGCGATTCTTGTCGTCGGACAGGCCATCAGACTGCAAACTCGGTCGACGCTGGTCGGACTCGCACTGGTCAATGTCATCTCCCTGAATGAGACCCTGCAACTGCTGATCCTTCAATGGGCGGTGATGGAGATTTCACTCGGATCCATCACACGTTTGGAAGAATTCACGGTCCAAGCCAGAACCGATCGTCTCCTCGAGCAGCAAAGCAACTTTTCTGTCCAGGCAATTGGAGGTCTGTTGACCCGCATGGCTCAATTGAATACAAAAATGTGACTGCCCGATACCAAGATGATGGTCCCGACGTGCTCAAGAACATTTGCTTGTCCATCCCCGCCGGCTTTGAAGTGGGAGTCTGCGGTCGAACGGGCAGCGGAAAGAGCACTCTGATCTCTGCACTGTTTCAGATGATCGACCTCACCTCTGGGTGTATCGTCATCGACGGTGTTGACATCGCAGAGCTCGATCTCGAATCGGTCCGCTCGCATCTGATCGGTATATCCCAGCACAGTTACATTATGCCGGGAATTTCCGTTCGAGATAATCTGCAGCTGTGGTGTGTCAACCCATCGGAGGATTCTCAACTCATCGCAGCCCTGCAGAAAGTCAATCTTTGGGGTTTGGTCTCGGAACGAGGAGGACTCTCGGCTATCCTGGACAATGAGACAATGTCTGCCGGACAGAGTCAGCTTTTTACTTGTGCGCGAGCCCTCCTGCAGTCTGGGTCGGTAGTGGTGTTGGACGAGCCGGCCAGCAGCCTCACAGCTGAGACGGCGGATTCAATCCAACGAGTAATTTTGGAGGAGTTCAAGGAGCGGACGGTAATTGCTGTCATGCACCAGATTGAGAGGTTACTGGATTTCGATATGGTGGTGGTGATGGAGGATGGTCGAGTGGTGGAGATGGGCCAGCCTCGGGAGCTGCAGGATGGTAATGGTCTCTTTCGAGGTCTTCTCGACGCAAGTCAATCAAATCGATGAATATGGTTTACCTCGGCTATGAAATGCTGGTGTGGAGCTGAGATTGATGCTCAAATGTCGGAGTATTTTGACTTTAGCTCTTTTGCTTTATTTGTTGTGGCCTGGTATACGAGTTCTGGCTGATTACTCTTGGAATCGGGCCCGAATGATATACATAAACACTGAGGGCAACTTTGACCCGTCGAGCTTGAGCTATAAGATAGCTCAGTACCTACTGAACGAAGCTCGTAGTTTGGATTCGAAGAACCTCGCACCTAAAGTATCGATTAACAGCTCCGTAGAGCCAAGAGAGTCGGTCTTTCTGCTGGGAACAACCTCGGCATCTCCTCTCGTGCGAGTGCGGGGAGACATGCGGGGAGGAGAAAGGCGGAGAAAGGCGGAGAGGAATGGAAAGGGAAACACAGCGCCTATCCATGCAAGGGGTCCATTACCTCTTGCACTTCCACCACTCCTTCCTCCGTCATCTTCATCTTCATCTTCATCCCCCCATCAGTCTCCCCTTATCGAGATTCGGGTGAAATCGTCACGAATCATCTCGCCATGGCCTCCCCGTCCATTCCCCGCAAGCTCTGGGAGCATCCCAACCCCGAATCATCCAGCATGGCTCACTTCTGCCGAGCCTGGGAGCAGGAGCTGGGCGTGTCAATCCCAGTGGGTTCGTTTCTCAGCTCCACAAAGCTCGACCTGCTAATTCTGCTAGACCTTCCATGATCTCTACCACCACTCCGTCACGAAACGCGCTACATTCTGGGACTTCTGCTGGCGATACTTCAACGTTCTGCACCAAGGCACCTATATCTCCGTTGTCGACGAGACCGCCCCCATCGATGCAGTCCCACAATGGTTCGACGGCATCCAACTCAACTACGCCGAAAACATCCTCTTTTCCGGACACGGGACACAGGAAAGCACGGTCGGGAAGGAGGATGACAAGGTCGCCGTCACCGAGGTGCGCGAGGGGGGCCACAAGGAGGCCAGACATCTCACATGGGGGGAGCTGCGCAAACGCACCGGTCGCTTAGTGCAGGCGATGAAGGCGCACGGAATCCAAAAGGGCGACCGCATCGCGGTCTGTGCCGGCAACAGCATCGACACGTTGCTCGTCTTTCTGGCCACCACGGCGCTGGGTGGGATCTTTTCGTCGAGCTCCACAGATATGGGCGTCAAGGGCATTCTCGACCGGCTGCGACAAATCAGGCCCCGCTGGCTGTTCATGGACGACCAGGCATTCTACAACGGCAAGGCCATCGATCTCCGACCAAAGATGCGGGACATCATCGCCGGAATGGAGGGTATCGCCGAGTTTAGAGGCATCGTGGCACAGCCCAGGTTTGCTGCGCAACCGGCACCGGTCGGTCACCTGCCGCGGACACTCCCGTTGAAGGTGTGGGAGGCTCTTGCGATCGGCGACACCCTTGTTTTCGAGCAGGTCGACTTCCGAGACCCCTTCCTCATCGTGTACTCGTCCGGCACCACGGGCCAGCCGAAATGCATCATGCACTCCGTCGGTGGGGTCATGCTCAACGCGTTTAAAGAGCTGTTCCTGCACAGCGAGATGGACTCGGACAGTGTGAATTTGCAGTATACCACCACCGGGTGGATCATGTATCTCTCGGTCATCAACAGTCTGCTCGTCGGGGCGCGGGCGGTGCTCTACGACGGAAGCCCTTTCCTCCCGGAGGTGGCATCTTTGATCAAATTGGCGGCACAGGAGCGGTAAGACACCTATTTCCGACGATGTGAATCCATCAAAGGCAAGTTGTTGATCAGTGCATAGATTGACACACCTGGGAATCTCCCCGCGATACCTCCTCGAACTGCAACGAGCCCACATCCAGCCCCGAGACCTAGCCGACATTTCATCCCTGAAGGTCGTCACCAGCACCGGCATGGTCCTTCCTGAGAGTCTGTTTGAGTGGTTCTACGACACAGGGTTTCCGCCTCACGTGCGACTCAACAACATCTCCGGTGGCACCGACATAGCAGGATGCTTCGGGATCTCAAACCCCTTGCTGCCAGTCTACTCTGGCGGCTGTGCCGGCATGAGCCTGGGCGTGCCGGTGGAGGTCTACGACTCCTCGATCGAAGGCGACGGTGTGGAAGGTTCCTCCGTGCCACACGGTACACCCGGGGATCTGGTCGCAACTGCCGCGTTCCCGAATGTCCCTGTGGGATTCTGGGGGGCGGGGGGCGCCGAGAAGTTCCACAATGCGTACTTCAACCGGTTCAAAGGTATGCCCCAAATGATATCTGAGGTCTGTGCGCTGACATCGGGAACAGGCGTCTGGACACACGGAGATTTCGTATCCATCCACCCCGTGACACAACAGCTGCTCTTCCACGGTCGCGCAGACGGGGTCCTGAACCCGTCCGGCGTCCGCTTCGGATCGGCGGAGATCTACCAAGTCATCGAAGACGAGTTTGCGACCGAGGTGGTTGATTCTATCTGTGTGGGCCAACGGCGACCGTCCGATACGGATGAGAGAGTGATCCTGTTCCTCCTTTTGAGGCCCAAAGTATCGTTCAGCCAGGATCTGGTGCAGCGGATCAGGACGACGATTCGTCGCAAGCTGAGTCCCCGCCATGTGCCAGCGTTTGTATTTCCGACTCCTGAGATCCCGGTACGCCTCTCCCTGTCGACACTTCTTGGCACTTACTAACGCAATGGTGTAGACAACGGTCAATGGCAAAAAGGTCGAGCTTCCCGTCAAGCAGATCGTCTCGGGGAGAATCATCAAGCCCTCCGGGACGCTACTCAACCCCCAGAGTCTGGAGTACTATTATAAATTCGCGAAAGATGAGGCGCTGCAGCCACGAAGCAGCAAGCTGTGAGAACATATTCTACTCAATTAGAGAAATTGCGGCATGGTTGGAACAAACAAATTAAAAATGAGATGAACTTGATCCGTAAGGAACTAGTCTAATTATAAGATAAATGCAGCGAAAGATGCGGCCACTGCTCCGAGCATGAAAGAAGGAGCGCGAGCCACGGCACCGCCAGTAAATAGCGCGTTCACAGCGCTGGAAGTAGAGCTGCTAGTGCTGGATCCGGTGCCCGTGGACACCGTAGCAGCCAACGTAGCCGTCGAAGGTGACGAGGCCGCATCGACGACGCTGGAGCTGCCGCCCGCCGGTGGACGAGACGCAGTCTGCATTGCGATTGCGGCGTCCGTGTACTTGCCGACCATTCCATGCACGGATTGACCAGCCGTCTCAGCGTTAGGCGCAGCAGGGACTGGGACGGCAGTGCCGACGGCAACGAGCGTGTATGTCTTCGTTGCTGTGCTCGTAGCAGAACACCCCAGCTGGCCAGCCGAGCACTCTTCCACCGTCGCTGCGTTGCCTGCCGCGTATCCCGCACTCGTGGTAGCGGGGAGAGTTGTAGTTTCTCCGTGGACGTGGATCGCATCGACACCCTCCGGCCCTGAGCTAGTACCAGTATCCACACCGGTAGATGTGGCATGCACGGGCATCACGAGTGTCTCGGTGGTATAGTACGTGGTCCGTGCGGGGGCATCGCACACTTGCCCCGGAGGACAGGCGGTGATAGTGGCGATGCGCGTGCTGAGCGTTGTGGATGCCGGAGCTGTGGCAGTCCCCTGGCCAAGATTCACAGCCGTGCCTGTGGAGCCTAGGGCGTTCGAGTCGGCGACTTGGCCGGCGGAGCTGAGAGTTTGCCCGGCTGAGCCAGTCTTCGACGCTTCGGCAATGGGACAGATAGTAGTAGACACCACGAGGGTCTCGGTGGTCAGGTACGTGGTCCTGGCGCGGGCTGGACAGTTGGTGACTGAGCCGGCACACGCGGTGATGGTCGCGGTGCGGGTGCTGAAGATCGTCGAGGTGGTGTATTCTTCGTCGAACTGGGTAGAGCCACTCGCGCTGTGGATGTTGGGAGCGAGACTGGTGGAGGGTGTCTGGCTACCGGAAGCAGTGGGGATGGTGGCTTCGTCGGTGCGTGTCACGGTACAGATTGTCGTGGATGCAACGATCGTCTCGGTGGTTAGGAAGGTCGTCTTGGAGCGAGCGGGGCAATCGGTCACTGAGCCGGGGCAGGCGGTTACGGTGGTTGTTCGCGTGCTGAAGATCGTCGATGTGGTGAACCCTTGCCCTTTAGCGGATGTGTCACTGTGAGCTGCGCTCGCTCCTGCGTTGACTCCAGTGGGCTGAGGGATGCTAGTCTTAGTCACCGGGCAGACTGTCGTCGACATGACGATAGTCTCTGTTGTTAGGAACGTGGTACGCGATCTGGCGGGGCAGTTGGCCACAGAGCTAGGGCAAGCGGTGATGGTAGCTGTTCGCGTGCTGAAGATTGTCGACGTGGTGAAGCCCTCCTCCTGAGGACTTTCGCCGTGAGCTGCGCTCGCCGCATTGGTAGCGGTAGGCTGTGTAAGACTGGTCTCAGTAACTGGGCACACTGTCGTCGACAGCACGATAGTCTCTGTTGTTAGGAACGTAGTACGCGATCTGGCGGGGCAGTTGGTCACCGAGCTAGGGCAAGCGGTGATGGTCGCCGTCCGGGTCGTCAGTACCGTTGAGGTGGTCATTGCAACTTCGCTGGATGTCGTAGCCTGTCCCGTGCTGGATGCTGCCGTTTCAATGGGAAGGGAAGTCTGTTTTGTGCCTGCAGAGCATATCGTGGTACTGGAAGTGATCGTTGCGGTGACTGAGATAGTCGTGGTTCGGCGGGTGGGCCGGCCAGAACTGAGCGCGGAGCTTGACGGGATCGAAATCCCGCCAAGTGAGCTGCTGGGCCTGATAATGGGAGTGCTTGAAGAAGCATGGGATGGAATGGATGAGCTGCGAGCGATGGAGGATGCGACCGACGAGGACGAGGGAATGACAGGAGCCGTGGACGAGCTAGGACGCGATGATGCAGATGGTAGAATAACAGCTCCCGAGCTCGGAGTTAAAGATCGGACTGGTGAGGACACGCTGGACGGCGCCACAGACGCAGATGAAGCCCCCACACTAGAGTTAAGAGCAGACGATAAAGTCGAGACAGAGGAAGCGGACGGCGAGGAGATGGCCACCGAAACAGCAGCAGATCCGGTCGAAACACGAGCGATCGATGCACTTTGGCTAGGAAGGACCACCGACGAAGGAGTAGCATTCGTCGTCGGGGAGGGCGTCGGGGTGCTGGAGAATGTCACTGTATACGTCGTGGTATACTCGGTGGTCACATACTCGGTCGAATACGCAGTCTCCAAGGACGCAGTCACGGTGCCCACACAAGGGTTGGTGGTATGCCACGTTATCGCCTGATACCCGGCGCCGGATCCGAGGGTCTGGCTGGCGGCCGCCGAGATGAAGTAACAGGTTCTCGCCGCCGGGTCATAGTTGATCGCATTACACATGTTCGGTACCAGTCCGCAGACTTGCACGCACTGATTGATATTGTTGATGTACTGACCCAGCGCTGACAGCTGCGTTGCAGTAGAGCCTCCGACGACCGAGGCATCCGTGCAGTATTCTTCATACCAGGTGCCGGAACGCCACCAAATGTAATTCGAGCACTGGGCCGAAGACGGAGGGGTGGTTGTGGCAGGAGTGCAGGTAGCGGCGGTGGACAGGACAGTGGATGTGCTTGTAACGACATTGGTGAGGGTGGTTGTGTAGGAAGACGTGAGGGTTGCAACAGTCTCACCTCCGACACTCGCTCCAGGTCGAGCGATGGTCAGGGCTAGACTGCTCGGGGCCAGTGCTGACAGCAGCAGCAAGCCATTGGCGAGTGAAAGGCCCATTGTGAGCAACGAGTGACGATTCCTCGTGGGATTGAAAGAACGACAACGAGGATATGGTTGCAAGAATGAGGGAAGGTTTGAATGAAGATCGCAGAGAAATAAGAGCAATCGAGGAGCAGATCCCGGGGCCTGGGTAGATTTCTGCTCATGTGGAGGCCATCGTGTCTGGAAAAGAGCGGGACTCCACCTCGTCCAATCCTGCTCCGATGCAAATTCGTATAAACCCTTCTTCTCAGGAACCGGTGGAGCTATTCTGAGTCTGGTGAATAATAATTACTCGGTTGAGCTAGAGTCATAACGTGGCGTGGGCTAGAGACTGGAGCCGAAGGCAAGTAGGGCAAATTAGGCCGACAAGACCGATTTCCAGTCTTGGCGGGATGCCTACCAACACAATCCCTTGAGTTCGATAGGGGACCCGTTCCGTAGCGATTGATCAAAGCCCAGTGATGCTTTTTCTAGAACAACGTCTTGACTTCGTGGTTGGACAGTTGAACTAGCTAAATCCTCGGCGTAGACAACTCGCCTGGTGAATCACCTCGGATCAACCTCGGATCACGTGGCCTTGTTTTCGTAGCCATGCCGACACCTTCCCGGTGTCTGAGAATGGTTCTACAATCAAGACCTTAAATATTATCTCGTCAGACTGCAGCACTGCAATTTCACCAAGGATTCGTTCAATCGTTTCATGCATGGTAGAGAACGTTAGTAAATCTTCTTGTTTCACCCGGATATATTTATCGCCTGTATACAAGCAAAGACGAAGCCTGAGGCGAAGCCCTATCCCTTGTCTGCTAACGAACATGTACCTTTAGGCAGATTCTCCCGAAGGGGGAATCTGCCGCTGCGTGATGCTGTGTTTGGGAAGATGAAAAGAAGGGGGGTCTGGGGGTTCTCCCCCAGAATGCTGCTGCTGCTGTGGCTGCCACCAAGGATGAAACCAAGGCCGCATTGCATTCAAATCAAACAGCTTTTGTCTCGAGCCCGTCCCGATGCGCAGTCGCAACCCCCCACTGCACATGCCCGTACCCGTTGGCAGCCATATAGTCTTTCCACTCCTGATCTCCATTGTCCAGCTCCGCGCTGGGATCCTCCAGCACAAACCACGCGAGCAAGGCCCCAACCACCGCAAACCCGGACCCGATAAGGAACACCGCCTGAGTCCCATGGAACTCGTCGTCGCCCCAGCTGGCCAGGATCGGCTTGAACACCTGCGTTCCGATAGCCGCGCCGGCCTTGCTCCACGCCGCGGCAAATCCGACCCCGTGTCCGCGCAACGCCGTGGGGAAGCTCTCGCTTGCTGTCAGCACAATCGTGGAACCGGGGCCAACCTCCCCAAGCGTGAGGAAGACGCCATACAACACAATAAAGAGGGGAAGGGAGCTCTCGATGTACTTCAGTGCGCCGCCGAGGATGAAACCCAGGATCGCTTGGAGCAGGAAGCCCAGCGCCATCGTCTTGCGGCGACCAATTCTGTCCGACAGGAATCCGCCGATGAAGGCGCCCGGGATGTAGAAGCAGTTGATCAGCGTTCCCCAGGCCATGGTCAGAGCCAAGGACGAGGTTGGGTTCACGCGACCAACGATCGTGGAGGAGAATAGCCCGAAGGGGTAGGAGATGTAATTGTACCTGTTGTGGGTGTCCACCGTCAGCATGTGTATGGGTTATGAAAGTTAGGGCTGCTCACAAGAACCACGATCCACACACCCCCAGCAACGGCCGCCAGTATTTCTTCAACGCAAGCGTATAAGGTATCCTTTGCTCAACCATGGCACTTTTCTTATACGCCGAGCTGACCGCCATGCGATAGCGGAACCAGAAGATCGACAGCGGCGGGATAGCACCCAGCGCCAGAGAGATGCGCCACACAGCATTGTAGTGTCGCACCTGCTGATGGAAACACAGCAACAACAGCAAGGGAACCAGGGCGCCGAATGCGAATCCCAACGACGCGGATAGATCGGCGATCATGGCGAAGATGAAGCCTCGCTTGCTACGAACGGCGGATTCCTCGTCTGTTGCTTCGGCTGCGCCGGCGCCGGCTACGGGATATTCCCTATCGGCTCATGTTAGACCTACCTTGCACGGAATATGGGTGAAGGCGAGCAACACTCACCCTCCAGCACCCACCCCCGCAATCCCCCGAGCAATGATCAACATCCACAGTATCCCGTCTTGACTCGTCCCACTGGCCCCAGCACTCAATGCGATGCCCACGACCAGAATGGCAGTTGTCAGGACAGCGCCGGTCTTGCGGCCCAGCTTGTCGGAGATATAGCCAAACGACAGCATCCCGATGATCATCCCGACCATGAAAGCATTCGACAACCGCGACGCGACAGCCGTAGTCAGAGCGTTGGGGTAGATGACCCCCATGATGAGTTCGAGGTTGCCGATGATGGATGCGTTGAACCCATCGGAGCCGATGGCGAGCCCGGAAAAGATCACCATCAGGACAACCGATAGTTTCGAGGCTTTGGGGCGCAGAGCCACCTCTGACGTGGCCGGGACGTCATGGATGCTTGCTCGAACCTTCTCTTCATTTGCGTCGTGCTTCGATTGGGACGGCGAAGGGCGAACCTCTTCGGATACTGTAGGTGTGTCCATGGCCATCGGTTGGGGTTCAACAGCCGTAGGAGCGCCACGGTAAGTCTGTATTTATGCCTCCATCCCGACCGTGCCGTGCCTTGGCCGACGCCAGATAAGAAAGACGGTTTGGGAAGGGCTGCATGATGGTCGAGGATTGTGACCAACTACTCTGCGCGCTGATAAGACTCGAGGCTATAGGACGGGATCTTCCCCGCACGAGAGGACGCGGCCAGAGGTGGCGGCATTAACTAACTTGGCGAGCGTGAGGGGAAGTTGCTATGATAAGATACGCTGAGGAGATAAGAGGCACTACACTGGAGAGTAGAGAACATGCCACCTTTGCCGATAGGTCTCTGGCTCGGATTGAGTCCACGGTAGTCCATCTCATTTGATATCAACTCAGTAACCATATATCAGGTCAAAACATTACACAGTTCTTGACTTCTTCATAGGTCTCCGCGGAGTATAAATAGTGGACACCCGTCGATGGAAATTTAAAATCTATGCAAAACACAACAAAGGTTCCATTTACATGGTGCGATGCCATTAGCTGTTCAACTAGGTGCGGGGAGCCCAGTCGTGATTGTTTGATAGCAAACATCGCGTGTATCAGACCGGCGTGACAACATACGTCTCCCCAACCTTCGTCCTGACCGGCCCCGTGTAACCCTGCCCGTTAATCGCAACCGAGGAGCCATTCATACACCGCAGCTGCAACTCCCCACCAGCACGCGAGGTGATATTCGCATGAACCAACTTCCCCGCCTCCCACTGGATGTCAACTATAAAGTTGCCCCTGGCCACCAACCCCGTCACTGATCCCTTGGGTAAGGCAGATGGCAAAGCCGGCAGCAGATGGGTGATCCCGGCATGGCTCTGCAATAGCATCTCCGTGACGCCACTCACGAACCCAAAGTTGCCGTCAATCTGGAACTGGTACGGGCCGACCGGGCCTTCATTGGTGTTGTACAAGTTATAGGGAGTGGGGTATACCGCAAACCATTGGGTCAATTGCTCCCACGCGTCATCACCGCGAAATACCCAGGCATACTGATTGATCAGCCAGGTCCGAGACCAGCCGGTTGTCCCAGACCCGTGGGAAACACGTCGGTCCAGGAGCACTTCGGCCGCAGTCCCAAGGGTGCTGTTCAACAGCGGACTGAATTGCCGACCGGGCATCAGAGCCCACAGGGGTGAAAGGTGTTTCTGCCCGATGGCCTTTTCTTTGTACTCCTTGCGCCACTCCAGGATCTGTCCTAAAGAGCCGATCAACGGGGTTTGGATGAGGGGCAGAAATGCTTTGGCCGTCTGCACGGCTGTGCCGTTTATCCCTAAGATCGAGGCTGCATCTAAAAGGCTTCGAAACACCTCGGTCATCAGCTGGTTGTCCATGGCGGGGGCTACGTCGACGCTCTGCGCCGCGCCAGCGACAGTCTCATCAGCAGGAACATAGAAGTTATTCTCCGGCGATAGAGATGGCCCCGTGACTTGGTAGCCCTGGTAGGGGAAGGTGTAGCACTCGTAGAACGCAGCAACTTTAACGAAGAACGGATATGCCACTTGGCGGAGGAATGTTGTATCCCCGGTGAAGCGATAGTGATCCATCATGTGCCACGCCAGCCATGCAGCCCCCATCGGCCACATGGTGGACGCAGTGTAGTTGTCCGTTGGCGCAGGGTCTCCCCACAGATCCAGGTTGTGATGGAACACGGTGCCAGGACAGCCATACATGCGCTTGGCCAATGACTGTCCACGAACATCGGCAAATGCCATCAAATCAAACAAGGGTCCCTGCGTCTCGATCAAATTGGTTGGTCCGGCGGGCCAATAGTTCATCTCAATATTGATGTTGATGGTGTATTTGCCTCCCCACGGAGCCGATGTGGAGTTATTCCAGATACCCTGTAGGTTCGCTGGCAGCGATGTCACATTGTCTGTATTGCGCGATGAGGCGACGAGTAGGTGTCGACCAAAGTTGAACACTAGCACAGTGAGTTGTACGTCGGCAGATGTATTGCGGGCAATGCTGATGCGCCGGTCGGTTGGAAGACTCGCCCACCCATTTGGCGACGTGCCCAAGTCAAGTGTAACCCGGTCCAAGAGTGATTTGGTATCAGCAACAGCTGCTGCTCTCACAGCGTCATACCCAAGCGTGTAAGCATTGTTTATCTTCTTGCGCATCTCCTTCTCTCGCGCATCTCGTGATGTATATCTGAAGTTGGTTTCCACGTCGAAATACATCTCCAGGGTTGTTGCATTATGTATGAGTAGAGAGGAACCGGATACGTTGAACATTCCTGCAAATGTTAGCAACTGTATGTGCCTGTCAGAATGAACGTACCTGTATCGGATTTGAAGCGAGCTTCGCCCGTCCATTCAATTGGATCCTCACTCTCGGATTGTCCACTGGTGCCGATTAGAGTAAGAGAATTGTTGCCTTTGGCCACATTGGCCGAAAGCGACTTGATATCCTTGATCCGGGTCATTGTGGCGTTGATGTTCAGTGCTCCCCGTCGGCTGGCCTTAAATCGCGCCACCAGAACACCTTGCGGGTAGCTGGCGACATACTCTCGGCTGCGAAGTCAGGTATCAGTGACAAGTTGCATGAAGCACCTCTTGTTGAAAAGCTTACGTATAGTTCACCCCGTTTATACTGTAGCTTACCCCGGCAATTCCTTCCTTCGTGTCAAGCCAACGGACATAATTTGACATGTCCACATCAGGATGGCCGAAGTCCAGATTGACGTTGCCAAAGTAGCTGTAAGCCCGCGGCGAGTTGTTGGTTGGGATCATCTGGGCCATGGTCAAGACGTTACCTTCAGTAATGTTGCCATTCAGCAGAAGCTCCCGAACAACAGGCTCGATTTCCGTCGCATTGAGTGGTGTCCGATCCTGAAAGGGCCCCGTCCAGATGGAGTTCTCATTGATGCCGACGACCTCTGCTCCGCCACCATAGATTGTCGCTCCGATTCGACCATTGCCAATCGGCATCCCTTCTTCAAAGGTAGGCCATCGGCCGGGTTGGGTGAACCACATGTATCTGCTGCCATCGAGGGCAGCACTCACATGAGCGCATGCAAGCGAAAGAAGTAGGAGTACTCGACAGGACATGCTGTGGGCTCTTGTCGATCCAAATTGAGATCAAAGCGCTGCGGCCATCGCATCGGTTTTCGAAACATCCAATCAATCATTTATATACCATCAAGAGGAGCCCGTATTCTCGCAGCTACCCGGAGAGAATGTCGAGTTGCGGTAGGTGGACTAACGTAACCCCGCAGTACTCCTGAAGATTCGACATACTGAAACATCTGCAGGGTTCGTGCAATTTAGGCTGAATCGGGACAGCCCCATCCGGTGCGATCGGCGGGGGCGGCGTGTCCTGATGCACGGATATGCCGTCCCTGCAGCACTTGCCCCGATCTATGTGCTACCACACCAAGCCCACGTCTGCTCATGCTGTGTTGATTGTGGGCTCAGGGATGTTGACCCTGTCACATGAGTCTGGTCTGAGGGGCTGCAGCTCGCTCAGAAAAGCATGAACGGGCCGATCTCGCTCTCATTCTCCCGAGCATACCTGATCCATTGCCCCATACCCCAGTAGTCCGGTCGAGCCCAGAGGGCCCGTAAGAACTGCAGTACAGTGTGGTTACACCATGCGCCCGTCGCGGCGATTAGTTCCACGAAGGCTCTCTGGATTGTGCTTTGTCTGTGCTCATCGCCCCAACATTCGGTACCCACAATGAATAGGGGGAAGAACAGTACATGCGAGAATACATGCGAGGTGTCTTTCACGAGGCCTTGAAGGTCTTGGAACAGGATGGACAGGTGGAGAGTGATGGCCCACTCTGCATGTCCGCGAGGCGCCAGGGCTTGTTCAACATAAATTAGAATAGCATAGTAATGAGCTTTCACCATAGCATTAAAGTGGATGCGGGTGGCCTCATCATGCCGCGAAGCAGAAGCCGCAGTGACACAGACCTGCCTGTAAGCTTGTTCCACTCTTTCTCGCCACATGCCCATCTCGTGCTCGCCAAGCCCGTACCCCTCGCCATGGAGCTCATAGTTGGAACGCTCCACTGCGGTGATTTCACTAATCAGAATCGTAAAGGCCCAGAGACGGTCTTCGGGCCTTGACTGCAGGGGGCATTTGGTTCTGGGTTGCTGCGTCGAGAAAGACACGAGATTCTTGAAGATCTCGAAATCTTCCACCTCTTTGACAACGAATCTCGACAAAGCATCGTTGGACTGCCGGCCACTGTTTCGCGACTGGTTCCATTCTATCATCGCACGGCACGCTTGCAGGTGCACATTCCAATTTGTGGACTCTGGGATTAACATCTCTTCGTAGCAGAGGGCGACTGCCGTGGCAAGGATGATTGTGAGGGCGGAACACCCGCCGCCTCCGGCCACGGTATCCTTCCGAGGATGGTGACTGACTTCGCGGGTGATGGCTTGATTCAGAGCCTGGAGAGTGCGGTTTCTTAGAATAGGGTAGGCTCTCTGTGCCACAAGTGCCTGTGCGCTGCCAGGGGCGGATGTAACTGACAGGTGAGCGGCTGCAAGGCTAAGGAGCGACAGTCGGAGAGAGGCGGAGCGACAGGTAAGTGGAAGAATGGCCTTTCTCCACGGGTTATCCACACTATCCAGCCAAGTCAAACGAGGAACCACGATAACGTGAAAGTAGTGGAGCAGTTTGTCACAGAAGTCCGTCGACGAGTGGTGTTGTACGAGAATATGATCACCGGTTGGAGACGGGGCGCGCCAGAGAGCATCTTGCGATGACTTCGCATCGGCCTCGGGGCGGATTGCGACCGCCAGCTCATCTGATAACCTTTCCGCTGTTGTGCTGGTGTCTTTGATGGAAGAACTAGGCTTATGGGTAATCGTCTGGGTCCATTTCAGCTGAAAGGCGTCGAAGCCGGGACAGGAGAGACTGCGGGAGGTGCATTTGTGACAGTGAGGGAGAGTGCGGTCGCATCGGATGCGCCGCTTGGTGCAAAGGCGACAGTCTGCGGCATTCGTGGTCGTGTCAGGTCGAAGACTTCAGCAGTGGCTGGGCTGGAACAATCCAGAAAGCAGGAACACTCACCTTTGGATGCGAGTGAGCGATCAGAGGGAAGAGAAGTGATGCGAACGTTTTTCATATCGCCAAATTGGTGGCCTCTGCAAGGAGAAGAGGAGGAGGAATGCTCAGGCTGACAGAAAAGCATCAGCCGGACGGAGTAGGAGAGGAGGAGGACTCAGAAACAACAATCACAATCTCCCCGGTCGGCGATAAGCACACGCCGCGCCCCCCCCCCCCCCAACCCGGCACGTGCCGCCCAAAAGGGAATAGTGTCTAGTGCCTGAGGCATGCAGGCAGGGACCCAGAACCTGCTCGTTCTAGGGTGATTATTGGTACAGTACAAAGAATCCTACCCATACTAGACAGGATTCACACCACTAGTTCATCTTCCTCTTCTTCCTACCAAAGTAGCGTGACGTATCTCCCAAAGGCAAGTCCACAATCGAGTCTTGCAACAGTAGATGAAACACAATATACCACCCGGCTAACCCGGCCACAAAGCACGACGCTCCTCCGGTCTTCTTCAGCGCAATTGAAGCCGCATGGTGTCCGTCCGCCTCGGCAAAGTAGCTGGCAGCCACGGTCAAGAACCCCAGGTCCACCAGGAAGAACACGGCAATATAGGCGAGATTGCTGGGTAGAGAAGCAATGAGGAAGGTAAACACGAAGACCGTCCAAAGAATCATGAAGAACCCTAGCGCATTGTTGTACTGCACAGTATCGCCGCCATATGCTTGCTCAATTCCGAAAGCCGGAGTCAGAATGGCTCCATACCCTGCATAGAAGAGTCCTTCGCTTAATTAGTATATATTGCACTTGTGGTGGGTCCGGTCCGGTTGGGATGATACTCACCAAATGCACTAAACACAGTGTAGGCAAATCCATTCCCGATGGAGAATTCCCACTGGGCCGTTACCACCAGGCCAAAGGCCGCAATAAAGAAGAAGTTGGCAACAAAGACGTTGGTCGTGGTCACTCCACGCCATTCCATCAGGCTCAAGGACAGCGTCGTCAATGTCGTGCCGAATGCGCCCAAGGCGAGAGCCGACTGCAGGATGGTTAGAACTATAGCTTTTGGATGACGGGCGTAACCCACTCCGGCGCCTAGAGACCTCGCTGGCTTGGACTCGTCCAGATGGTGGGAGCCTTGTTGCTCTATGTCCACTGCCGATGAGGTGCCCTTGGCTTCGGTGGTGATGTGGTCGATTGAGTCGGTAGCAGACATAGTGACTGATGTCCACAGCAAGGTGGGTGATTTCGATCGTTGTGTTGGTATGGCTTGGGCAACGACCACCTGCGGCTACTTCAAGTATGTGTAGCCACCAGTACCCGTATGAAGACTTGACGTCCCATGTTGCGGTTTAGCACATCATTGGTAACTGCAATGACGAGAGATGAACAGACGATCTATCCTTGGTAGTGAATCAAGTCGATTTACACTTTGGGGGTCTATGGATGAGAACGAATTCGCTAATGCGGTCTTCCGGCCCAATACGTGTGCAATGTATACATCGCATTGGAGCTGTCGGCCGATACCGATCGCCTAAGAAAGTCTCGGATGAGGTGCTTGGCTGAATTTCAGGGCAGATTAAGCTTATTTGCCCGCCCTCGGTGGCCCTCCCGAAACTCGCTTCTGCAATGCTGCAACTTGAAAATGCTAAGCCTTCGATTTGCGACCGACGCATCCTCTTTTCGTGTCCGCCGTAGAGAGAAAGACCAATAGTGATCGTGAATGGTGTGCTATACATCTGTGCGTGCTGGGCTCCTACTTCGTGGACATGGAAACCAGGGGCGATCTTTGCCCGGATCCTTGGGGAAGGTACTGTACTCAGCGTAGGCGGGAATTGCGTGCTCGAGAGCCGGCTTACCTCATCCCATGCGATCTTGAGCTAGCATCAAGCAGTCTGCAATTTATCCAAGTCACCACGTCTTACCTCAAGACGAACTTCCAAGATCGCTTCCATTGCAATGACTTCTTCAGAGAACCTCCTGTATACGAACGGGACTCCTGACGGAGAGACAGGGCCACAGCCTCGGCTTTCATCGCCCGGCCATGTCTTATCAGCCTTATCGTCCCGTTGCAGCGCAAATGGCCTGACTGTCGCCTTACTTAAACCTCATCCTAGGTTAACATTTATTGTGAAGACGATAATCAGTAAGTTTCCCTGTAGAGGTATGCCTAAGTAGCACTACGTCAGATCAACGCGCGGTGCGCCTTGCAATGATCATCCATCTTGATGCGCTTTGGCCTAATCCTAGACGGACGGGGATATGTATCTTGCTTTCGGAGGAAGCCCACGACACTCAACCAAAATGACGGGAGCATTATGATAAAGCTCAGGGATGGATGATATCGAATGATATCCTGATTCTGGGTGGTCGGATGGTTGGTCAAATTAGCTGAGTTCTTTGCGTGTAAACAAGCCTGGTGAATCGCCTTGGATCACGTGGCCGGATCACTCAGGAACGCCGACGGGTTACTGGCAGATTGTCGAAAAGTAGAGCCCTGACCAGGTTGAATAGGTATAGAAATCCGAGATATTTTAGGAAACCACTTATTTATCAGTTGAGCGACTGAGCAGATAGTTTGGGCAGGCGAGACTCAACCCCGGGCCCGCGTACGGCCCGGGGAGCGAGGACAACTGCCAAGAACGCGATCAAAGAACAAGCCCAGACAGAGGGGTCTTGGCATTGTGAGTTGCAAGCTGCGCCTGGGCGAGCCCATACTCGAATAGAGTCCCAGGCTCTCAGCTGCAAGTGGAGCACAAGTGACGGGATTTGAGGTCTCCGCCAATCACCGGTACCTAGGCAACGCGGCGATATTCTTAGCATCGACCGACTTGGCGCTAAACAAGTCAGGACGGGAAAAGTGGCCCACCAGCAAAAGTGGAGGGGAGAAATCGTTCAAATCTCCCCTCGAGCCAGATGGTCTCCTGGATGGTCTCCAGGTTATGTCTCTACCCCACATAACAGGTGGTCGGTCATGTCAGATTTGATGGCCTCATAGGGAATCATGACTATTGGGGCGCGGTGGGGAGGACAAAAGAGTCCGTCTGTCCAGACTGCTGATCTGGGAGACTCCCAAATTCGGAATTGGTCGTCTGTGGCTGGTTCAAGTTATCCGACTTGGAGTCCATTTCGCTCGTTTTCTAGGCAGCGTATAACCAGACAGAGGAGAAATCGAGGTGGGAGATCGACGCGAGTTCAGCGCCCACCGGGTCAAGAATGGATGCAAGGTGCTTTGCTCTGTGCTTACATTGCCACGGCGATTGCATGTGTGAATTTAATCTTTATCCTTATCGCGATGGGAATCGGCTATTCCAAACGAACCACCGCGCACAGCTTCTCGCGACTCCGATTGTACCACGGTCACTGTAATCGAACCAGTCACTGGGCGACCGCCATCCACATCATCATCAACCTCTTTTCCACTGCCCTACTTGCGGCCAGCAGCCATGCCCTGCAGTGCGTGGGAGCCCCCACCCGCGAGGATGTGGACCGGGAACACAAGCAACGCCGCTGGCTGGATATAGGAGTTGTGAGCTGGCGCAATTTCCGCATCATGAACCCTAAGCGGAAAGTCCTGTGGCTGTTGCTTCTTCTCAGCTCAACCCCCATCCATATGCTGTGTGTCAATGATGCCCGTGCCCTATCCCTAATCACGCTTTCCCGTATCCCGCACTGACCTGCGTCTATACAGCTACAACTCCGTGGTATACGCCTCGATCGTGACCTACAACTATGCCATGGTTTTGATCCCGGACGATCTGTCTCCGACCGAGTCGCTGGTCCAGGCGAACCATTCGGCCAACTTCTATGCGGCAGTGGGGAGCACCCCTGAGGCGATTCGCACCGAGATCTTCAATGGAACTTTCACCAACATGACCAACGAAGAGTGTCTCGACAGCTATGATGTGCAATATAACACTCAACAGTCTACCCTGATCTTTGTGGCCGACCGACGGTCTTTCCGGAACCAAAGCAGCTTTAGCGCGATGATGGATGGTTATACCTCCATTTACGACTACACGAATGACGAAGGGACTGCGGTCGCTAAGACCGCGATAGCGAACAATACGTGGACAGCGCAGGGGCTCAGCTGGAATCTCTACTCGTCTGCCATCGCATACGAGAACCCTGATGGGTTCCCCCAAATCCCGATTTCCCACTGCATGGCCAAGCGTGCAGTCCAACGATGTGAGCTGCTTTTCAGCCCGTCGATCGCCCTTGCAGTGATTGTCAGCAATATCGTCAAGGTTGTATGTATGTTCTTGGCCGCTCGAACGAACCGTCCAGGGATCTTACTGCGAGTGGGCGACGCCGTCGCCTCGTTCCTCAACCAGCCTGATCTCACTACCCAGAACCGGTGTCTCATGTCGCGGGAAGATATGACCCATGGTCCTGACCCCTGGGAACTCGCACCCAGTGGTGGGAGTATCTTTCGGCGCTGGCTGTGTTCCCTGCGGTCGCAGAGAACGATGGACATCGCTTTGGTGAACATCTCCACGAATAGCTCCACCTCCCCAAGTGAAGGGGTGTTGGAGGGACTTCGTCCCAGGAAGTTGTCCGGTCGGAAGTTCTGGTTCCAAGCTGCGAGTTGGAAACGATGGGTGCTTGCTCTCTTCCTGTCAGTCTTTCCCGACCCAATGAGTTGGATTTATACCCTAACATAATCTTCCCAGGTTCTCCGCCTGTATCGGCGTGCCCAGCTGGCTGTATCACGCCCTCGTCACCGAAGCAGAATGGTCTCTGGAAGACCAGTGGTACCTGGGATTCGGGAGTCCGAACTACGAAACCGGGCTATATTTCGGCACCAGCAACATCCTGGCCCTGGTTCTCTTGACCAACTCCCCCCAACTGGTGTTTTCCATCTTGTACTTCGTCAGCAAAAACCTGCTATCGTGCATGCTGGTCACGGCCGAGTACAACGACTATGCGACGCAGCGCAAGCCTCTCCGCGTTTCTTGGCCCCGGGTCCACCAACGATCCTCCTACTACCTCTCCTTGCCGATCCGATACAGCGCCCCGTTGTTTGTCATGTCTGCCGCCCTGCATTGGCTCCTCACCGAAAGCTTCTACTCCGTCGACTGGAATGTGTACAACGTGTCTGGGGAGGTCGATTACGATGACTCCCCCGATGGATGTGGCTTTTCTCCGATGGCTATTCTAATGACTATCATCCTCCTCGGGGTGGCGTTGTGCGCACTGCTACTGCTGGGTGCGCGTCGCTTCAAGTCTCCCATGCCGTTGGCAGCGCATTGCAGCGCCGCCATCAGTGCTGCTTGTCATCCCCCGCCCGAGGATGCGGGCGCTGCTTTCCAACCGGTCATGTGGGGGGAGGTCAGTCATCCCCAGAACGCCACCCATGGTCATTGTACCTTTACATCACATGCAGTGGCTACCCCCTCCTTGTCCCGTCTGTATACTTAATGATATAAATGTCTTTATTCTGGAATCTCTCTTCGTGGCTGAAGCGTACAGTAAAGCCCTGTCCATCATCTAGATGACCGAAATCGGCTCATTCCATCCCCCCCCCCCCCTCCTCCTGCCGACCCAACGGCGTCATATTCAAGAGTTGATAGGTGGACAAGATCGCCTCGATCCCTCGATCCGACGTCTCATATGTGTGAAAGACCTCGTCTTCTTCCCTGATGAACACACTCACCCCGAAAAATCCATTGCTGGGCTTCCAAGTGATGGTCTCTCCGTTTGCCTCCGCATGCTTCCATGCCTGATGTGTTTTGGTCGAGCTGTGAAATGGAAACTTCCACCCCAGTCGGGTTGCATGCTCGGTGATCCCTTGCAAGGGGGTGGGCATAACAGCGACGAAGGAGGTGTCTCTGCTGTGCAGGTACTGGAGAGGGGGAATATGGTCCATGCAGGCGTGCGCGATGCCGTCGTGGCCGTCGGCCTCGGTCGCCAGCATCACGTGCCAGAGGATCAGTTGTTTGCGCCCGTCAAAGAGATCAAGGAGGGACTGTTCCCCGTGCACCGTGTCGAAGCAGAAGCGAGCTGGATCGTCGACCTTTACCATGGGAAGTCGGCGACGGGCCGCAGCGACGGCTTGCGAGAGATACGTCACGGCCTTTTCATCTTGCAGGAGTTGGGCGCGGGCGGCTTTGAACTCTTCGGGAGAGACAATTTCTTGTGGAGGCTCATCCATAGTCGGTCTGGACATCTTGGTATTGTGGGAAGCAGCGAGAGATCGATGGTAGCGTGAAATGTGGTCCCCAGGTACTCGTAAACCTTCTATAAATGAATGATGTCAAGGGATGGTTGCTTGTCATGGCATCCACAATCCTTGCTTGTAATTACATGTGATCTTGCATAACCTGTTGTACAAACTGACGTATCCCCACTGACTAGCTGACTCATGCACGATCTCCGGTAGCCTCAACATCCCAATTCGAGCTACATCTATGCTCCCTGGTGGCAAGATCAACGCAAGGACTTGCATAGCTACTTTGAGGCCCTTCTTCTAGCCCAAATGAAACTTAGATTGACGGTGCATGAACTACGTAGCCCTACAGTCCTAGGCGGGGTTGACTTCCGTGTTGACCCCCCGTGACGTGAACAGACATTCGTGTATGCTTCCAAGACCATGACATTCTCGGTTACTGGGCACTGTTTAATCCACTGGTACGTAAGGTAGTTTAGGCTTCGAACGAACACATACGACCACAGGGTGTGGAAAACAGGGCTTCCCGTCCGCTCAGCCGTACTTAAGCCACACGCCGGGAGGTTAGTAGTTGGGTGGGTGACCACCAGCGAATCCCTTCTGTTGTATGTTTTTGCCTTTTTGCTCAGCAAGCTATTTATAAAAACCTTGTCAGAGATATTCAATAATAAATACTCGCTGTTCTTGGTTTTGATCTGCTGTAAGAAGAGCACCCGTGGCAGCTCCGATGAGCAGGTAGAATCGTTTGCGTGAGTGATGGGCCGCCGGCGGCGGCATTCCCAAGACAAGCGGTCAAGATGTTTGATTCCATGCAAGAGAAAACCCCCTCATCGTTCCCACTGCAGATTACTCAGGCAAGCAAACAAGAGACTCTGGTCCAGAAGAAGAAGAGCATATGAGGAGCGAAGGGTTCAGCCATAGAGTTTGGAAGCCAGTATGGCTCCACTATATGCACCTGTCTCAGCAATAGTTGCGGCGATCATGTATGACAAATTGATCAAATTGCCGGATGAGTCGTAGCCTTATGGGTGTGTCCCGATGAGGTGACAGGTGTTAGGATGGGTCATGCGTGCCACTCTTAATGACTCCTACACAACAATATGCAACTTTGGAGGAAGGTTCACCAGTTGTCCAATTTGTCCATCAGGGCTCCCAATGTGCCGGAAAATTGGTATTTCTCACACCCCGTGATTCTGCCACTGGCATGGCTCGGGGGATGATTCTGGACGCCAACGGTACCCTTGTATGGAACCAAGCGGAATCGTTGAGGGAATTGAACCAGAGAATTCAGCATTTGAAGGCTCAGAAGTATCGAGGCGAGACGTACCTGACTTACTGGATGGGGAATAATGAACTAGACCCCCCTGTCGGAGCAGGATACATGGTATGCAAGGCGTCCCCCTCTAACTGCAGCACGCCAAGTAGCATTTTAATTCTAATTCAGCCATGCAGCTTGACAATTCCTATCGGGAACGGCATCAGATTCAGCCGGTTGGCTACCCAGCAGCAGACAAACATGAGTTCCACGTCACTTAGGATGGCACTGCAATCGTGATTGTGTACAGCCCCGTCTTAGGGGATCTGAGTCCGGTTGGGGGGACTTCTGGGTGGGTTCTCGACGGAATCTTCCAGGAAATCGACACTGAAACCGGAGCTTTGCTGTTCGAGTGGCACGCGCTTCAGCATTTTCCGCTTAACACTGTAAGAGCACATGAGTGTGTGTATTGGAGATAGATACAGCTATATAGTTCTTTCTCGAAGAGATGGTAAGATCCAAAGGTCACGTGACCCTATATATATTATATCTTCTATAAACAAGAAGATCGCTACTAAGTTATATATAAGAAAGAAAGATGTAAGGCTGCTTATATTTCTAAAATAAAAAAAAAAGAATATAAATATAAAAATGTTAAATAAGATCTACTATACTAAACTATTTAATAAAGTAAGAATAAGCAAGATGTTTAAACAGCTTTATAAAACTATTAACAGCTTAATTTATTGTACTAATATAAATAAATTTAATATTCTTAGTATGTACTTTATATTATATAAAATACTATTTAATAAATATATATTTAGTTTTTATATAAAATTCTGGATTTTTGGCTAGGATAATAGTAGATTAGTTATCTATATAAATTATAATAGGTTTTATTATTAATACTAGTATAGCTTTAAAATATTAAATATCTAATTTAGTAAAAAAAGTTATAGCTAAAAGATTTCTTAGATTATAACAGCTTAAGCAATATATTTACTTTTAATAAAGAATAATAAAATAGTAGTTTATTTTTTTAAACTTTAAAAAACCAGCCTGTTAGTAAGCTTAAAGATATAGCTGGAAGTTAATATAGTATTAAGAATATATAAACCGGCCCAGTTAGTATTATAATATCTAATAAAACTAAAACTACTATATTAATAAAAAAAATAATAGTTAAAAGTATTTATAAAATAGTATTAGATAAGATTTATTACTTAGATATAAAGTTTATTAAAATTTGCTACAAAAAATAATAATTTACTAGTTATATATATAATATTAGAATATATATCAAATCTAATCTAAATTAATATACTATTATATTTTTAATATAATTTAATATCATCTAGCTGTACTTGTTATGGGACCAAGGCCCTGATATAGAGCTCAGCTTTAGATACTAGTTGATGCCTGAGACCTCGCATACTATATACTAAACTAGCACTAGCTTAGTATATATATAAAAAAATTTTATATAAATAGATAAAATAGCTTTTCAGCTATTTCTTCTTGTTTTAAAGTATATTTTAATTAGTATAATCTATCCGTTCTGTAATATTAGAAATAGCTTATTAAAAAAGCTTTAGACAGAGCCCAACTAGATATATAAATAGAATAAAATAAAACTAAAAAAACTTATTAAAATAATAAAATAAATATATTAAAAAAAATTATAGCCGACTGCAGTGTCCGCAGCTATATATAATAATATATAACTTTTTTTATAGAAGCTAATCGGTTTTTATATAAAAATAATAAAATAAAAGCTAGCTTTCGAAGAGCAGATAAATAAATTATAAAATTATAATATAACTTTTACTACTAACAGTAAATTAGAAGAAAACTTTTTATAATAATTATACAAGCCGAACTATAGACCCCGTTCTTAACATTCTGATATAAAACTATTTAATAAAAAGAATAAGTATAATTATAAACTATTTAAATTGAATACATATATAAAACTTATAATTAATAAAAATTATTATTTTATCAAATTAAAATAAGTTTTTTATAGTTACAGTCGACTATACAGAAAGGTAATATAGTAGATACTTTTTTAAATTAAATTTTAAAATATTAAAATAATATAACTCGAAGATATGCTTATAATAATAAATAAAATATTTAAAAATCCTAATATACAATAAAAAGCCCTAAACCAGATAAATATAATAAAATAAAAAAGAATAAAACTAAAAAAGTTTTTAAATAACTTTGATAAAGTTTTATTACAAGCAGAAGAATATAATTAGTCAGATATAGAGTGGATTAACCTGACTGTTATATCTTAACCTTAATCTGGCTATAATCTGGCGGTTAGATTAAAATATAAAAAGATTTTAATCATATAGTTATAGTTAGATAAAAATATAATTATTATATTTACTATTTATACCTGCCGGTTAAAAAGATTAGATATAGTAAATAGATTAATAAGTATAGATTAATTAATAATATATATATTTTTTTATATAAATAATATATAAAATATAATATATTTTTAATTATAATATAATAATATTATCTAGATTTAGCTTATCTACTTAATCTGTTTAATCTATTTAATCTGTTTAATCTATTTAATCTATTTAATCTATTTGATTTATTTAATCTATTTAATTTATTTGACCTATTTAATCTATTTAATCTATTTAATTTATTTAATTTATTTAATTTATTTAATCTATTTAATTTATTTAATTTATTTAATTTATTTAATTTATTTAATTTATTTAATTTATTTAATTTATTTAATTTATTTAATTTATTTAATTTATTT